>NW_022589720.1:8280939-8612979 GCF_004348235.1 Phoca vitulina | reverse complement strand
GCTGAGCAGGGAGCCTGATGCAGGGCTCGATCCCAGGACCCTGGGATCATGACCCGAGCCGAAGGCAGACACTTAATGACTGACCCACCCAGGTGCCCCAGTTTGTCATAATTCTTTGGCCCAGGATTGAAACACATCTTGGTCCTCATCCCCTGTGTGCTGAAAATACCACTTTGCACGCACAGTGTCCCCTAGCAGAACTGGGGAACAGAGGGCTCGAACACTGTACGGCCCGCCCGTCAGTTAAAGTTGCAGGGAGGCACCTGGGTGGCTCAGTGGGTTAAGCATCCAGCTCTTGATCTCGGCTCACGTCATGATCTCAGGATCGTGGGATCGAGCCTCAAGTCGGGCTCTGCACTGAGCCTGGAGCCTGCTTAAGATTCTGTCTCTCCCTTTCCCTCTGCCTTCTCTCTCTATCTTAAAAAAATGAAGTGTGTGTGTATTTTAGTTTCTCATCTCATGTATAGATGGCTTGCATATGGCAGAACATTCTGGGATATGGGCCTCCCATTCTGGAGGGCAGCCTTCTCATGGGGCACCTTCTTTACCCGTGTTCTTTTTTTTTTTTTTTTTAAGATTTTATTTATTTATTTGATAGAGAATGAGAGACAGAGAGCATGAGAGGGAGGAGGGTCAGAGGGAGAAGCAGACTCTCCGCCGAGCAGGGAGCCCGATGCGGGACTCGATCCCGGGACTCCAGGATCATGACCTGAGCCGAAGGCAGTTGCTTAACCAACTGAGCCACCCAGGCGCCCTTTACCCGTGTTCTTGACCCTGGGGAGTCCAACCTTTGCCCAGGGAAAGAGCAGAACTCTGGAGACCTCAATGCAACTGAGAGGCCATGCGTTATTTTCATTCCTGGGCATGTGTAAGGCTTTAGATTTGAGGACATTTTAGAGACATACCTTCTCTACTTTTCAAAATGTGTTTCTTCAGACCCTGGCAGATGTTGTTTTAATTAAAACACATGCAATTTCAATTAGTATTGTAAAAAGAAGCCTGGTTTCCCAGACGAGGTGATTTATCAGAGCACTCTTTGCTGGCTCTCTTTAATAACTTGATTTCACAAGCCAAAATCTAGGCAGCCGGAAAGGTGTGTGCTTTGGCCAAAACTTGGTATCTTCAGATTAGGTGCCTGTTAGAGCCCCCAGACCCAAGAGCCTAATCTCGTGAACGCTGCCTTCCTTTCCGGCTGAGCCATGGGTTCTTCGTTAATTAACTTTGGGCACCTGTTGGGGGAATTTTGGCGGCTGGGTCTGGCAGATAAGAATTGCTTGGAAGGGGAGTTGTAAATAAATTGAAGAGCCAATAATTATTTTATTAAACAAGACTTAATGATTCACCCCTTGGAAATACTCCATGTGGGGAAAAGGCAAAACTGACTGAAATTTACAGCGGATCCAAATTTCAGAACCTCTGCTTAAAGACCTCAAAGAAAAGAGGAAATAAAATCCACCTAACTTTACTCTGACTAGTTAGGTATTCATTTTATGCCTAGCCAAACAGTTTCAGACGAGAATGTTTTCAAGAAGAGAATACATGAGAAATGAAATGGATCTCCTCGAATACCCCCACATCTTGAGAATCTAAAAGAAGGGAAGAGGATTTTAGCAGGATAATGTTTTCAAATTGTATTTTTTCTATATGTAGACTACCATCTTTTCCCCTATACCCCCTCCAAAAAAAAAAGTTTTAATCGTGTGGAAAGAAATTGTTATTTTTACTCTCTAACGCTAAAAATGGCGGATTAGAAAATAGTTTAAGAGCTTAAAGATGAATACTCTTATCGCCATTCGGGCATTTGGTTGTATTTATTGCGCTGGATGTTGAAGAATTACAGAGCAGGCAAGGACAGCCGTAATTGGGGGTTCTGCTAAAGAAAAGGCGTGTAGGCTGGCACCGTATGTTGAATGTGCCTGTGGTTCTGCCCTTGAGGGCATGTAAGGCAATAAAAGGAGGAGAAAGCAGACACTGTAGCGAAGGGGCAGCCATCCCAGGAAGAAGAACACAGCAAGCCCCAGGCAAGAAGCTGGGGACCCAAGAGGCAGAGGGAGGATGGAGGTGCAGCGCCTCCTAGCATCTGGGCAGTCTATGAACCAGCATAAGCAGATAGAGCAGAGTTTGCTCCTTGAGAAGCAAGCTTGAGAAGAACAAGCTCATCTGTTCATCCTGTCAGACTAGAACCAAAGGGATGCTTGGTAAGAGGAGAGGGGAAGCAAAGAATCATTCCCAATGGCTCCTCGCCAAAATATCCTGAGTAGTTTCAAGACACTTAGTTGAAATTCAGAGATTTCTTCCCTTACAACCAGGAAAGTTCATGAAAGTTCATTTATTGCCTCTCGGAAAAGACTGGGTTTTTTGGGGTTTTTTCAAATTTACAACGAAATTTCCCTATTCAGTTTTGTGCGTTCTAGTGTCTGAACAATGTCACATAAAATAAATGGCTTTGGAGAAGAATGATAAAGGACAAGTGGCTTGTCTCCCGAAACAGGTAATATCCTTTGAGGACCAAATTTCACCATCCTTATTCTTGAATGCAGGCAACTGAACTTGACACATTACCAGCCAGGATGGCGCGTGCATTCAGTAATGTGCAATGTGTTGCTTTTAATTAGGAGTCACTAGTATTCTAATATCAATACGAGAGGGTATTTGATGTATAAGATGGATCAAAAGATAAAAAAATCCCCATGGTCTTCACATGGAGACTTGAACAGTTTAATTTGCTTGTTAGAAAGGAAAGTTGTAGCCAAGAAATGGAGAGTGGTGGGGTTCAACTTTTTAACTGAATGTTAATTAACTCCACAGACTGATACCACCCAGTGTCTGCATGAGAGTCAAGTCCATTTCAGGAGTGACCTTGTTATTCTTAAAATGTTAGTGTGGGTGTGAGAAATGACCCACATCACAGGCTTGTCTCGCCAGGAGATGGTTATGGAGGGTCACGGTGTGCCAGGACCACTGGGAATACTGGGGTGAGCAAGGCTTCACTTTGCCGCTTTGGACCAGAGTTCCCATATGCACCATGACTGGGTGACAAGTGTGCTGAAATTGTGATACCCTCCGCCCCCAGGAAAGTCTGGGGGGCACCTGAACCTGCCCACCCTCCTGGATCTATGGCCTCCAATGGGGCATAGCTGTTGTCCAACAGAGCTCCTACCCCCAACACATTGCAGGTATTCTATCCTCAATGTGTGCCAGGCCGAGGACACGATCAGGAAGTTCTGCCCAAGACAGGACTCACCTTCACACCCCAGCACGAGACATCCTCACCGTGTCACTCTCTCTGGGGCTCAAAAGGATGGGCCTTCAAGACATCATCAACCCAAACCTAATCTTTTACTTTCCTTCCTGTTCCCAGTGATAGAAATGGATAGAAACTTTGGGGATTGTTTTCTTCTTTTTCTTTATCCCTGTAGATGCATCACAACGCCTTCTTGTGATCCACGCCTTCTTCTATCAGCTGCCAGCCTTCTTTGTACTTCTTCAGCGAAATTCTTGAATTCTCTGTGTGATTTCTGTGCATCTCGCCTTTGAGTTTCACCCATAGCCTGGCAGGTCCAGTGTACACCGTGGCTTCCTACTGGGGCACTTTGCCCCCCTCAGCCTTCCTATACTCCCACCCCCACATCCCTGTTCACCTCGAGCTCTGGGCAAGCACTCCAGCTAAGGACTATTCAGTGTTTTCATGATGTGAATGACACAAAGTGAACTCTGCTACCTGATTTTTTTCAATAAAGCAGTTTTTATTAAGCCCCCCAGAAGTTTCCATTCCTTCTAGTGTGGGCATGTCTCTCTTCTGATCTTGCTCGACCTTTCCAGCAGCATTGGATGTATTCCTGTGTCATGGTTTCTAGGATAAAACTTTCCTGGTTTTCTTCCTTCTTCTTCTTTTCCCTTTAGCTCCTTTCTCCTCCACTCTCTCTCTAAACTCTGTCGTGGGTCAATCTTCTGTAAAGCCCAGCATATAAATGTTTTATTTCTGTTACTGTATTTTCCAATTCTAGAATTCCCATTTGGCTCTTTCCTATAGTTTCCATTTCTCTGCTGAATTTATCCATTTTTTTCATGTATGTTGTCCATGTTTTCCCTAGGTAGCTTAACATATATATCACAGATATAGTCCTTGTCTGCTTATCCTACCATCTGGATTATTTGTAGATTTGTCTTTACTGGCCGTCTTTTCTCTTAATTGTGAATCACGTTTTCCTGCTTCTTTGCACGTCTGTGATTTGTTACTTATGCCAGACATTGTGTGTTAAAGTTTTAGAATTGACTGAGGTAGATAATACCTCCAAAAAAAGAACACCCCATTTCTTCTATCAGGTTTCTAAGGTGGAGGGCTGAGTTGATCTGATACATATTTTAGCAATATCTGGGCTTTAAATTCAGCTTAGTTGCAGCTTTTAGTTAAATTCCGTTTTCACCACTGAGTTCAAGTGTTTCAGGATGTGATCAGTATTCAACCTATAGGTGGGCTAGGAAGCTGAGCACCTGCAGATTCCAGAGAGTTCTCTCTAGTGTTATGGCCCTGACATCAGTTTTCTGAATCAAAGGATCTCTCTCTTCCCTCCCATGTCTCGTTCCCCCATTCCCCCTTTCTGCTATAAATCTCAGCTGCCAGCTATTTGGATCATTGCATTACCTACATTTTTCAGATCATTTTACTCTCACTTTCTCTATTTCCGTACTTGCTTTTCCTAAGTTCGCACCTTTCCTTCCAGTTGGGCACGCTCCCTACGGTCCCCACTCTTACCTTTCTCTCTCCAACTCCGTCCCTTCAGCTGTTCCCCATCCCTGCTCTTTTACTCTTCCACTCCTTACCCATCCTCCAAGACAAATTCAGCTTCCCCTGCCATCCTTCACAAAACTTCCCTGAGAACTCTAGGTTTAATTTTTTTGCCCCACTGGAGCTCTTTCATGGTTATCTGTGCAGCCCCCGAATTTAGCACATAAGGAGTCCGTGTACAAGATCCGTAGTAATGCATAATGTGTCCAGTGAAGTTGGGTTATCTCCTTGGCCAAGCTGATAGCTTTTTAGAAAGAAGAACGTCTTTCTCTATTTTCTCCTTTAATGCTTCTTTTGAAAGGCCAGACAATGCCTAGCATTGTGTTAATGGGATGGCAGTCACAGGTAGGAGTTACATCGTTACTGTTCTTTGACAATAGGAGCTCTAGGGGAGTGTGGACAGTATCTTCCTTGTTTGCTGCTAACACCTGCAGAACAGGGCTATTTTGGCATCTAGTAGATACTAAGTTTTATTTAAATGAATAATAAGTTGAAGTCATATATTGTGGTTTCATAAACCAAATTCCCATGGTCATGTGTAGACTTTCCTAATTATTCAAAATTGGTTTGTAGTTTTAACCTATACCACAGCATTTTGACAATTGAGACCTACCGACCCTCATCCTTTTTCCTTACCTTGAACATACCAGCACCACCACACCCCTAAAAATAGAGCTACATGCCTTATTTTTATTGTGCAAACCAAAGCAGATGAGAAGCACTTTGTTAGATCGTGGTTCTTAATCTCAGTTGTACGTTGGAATCACCCGAACCCATCCCCAGAGATGCTCAAGTATTAAGACTGATCGTGAGGCTTCCTGGGGCATTATCATAGATAGCCAAGGTTGAGAACCACTCTCTAGAGTCCAGTAAGACCCATCATAAATAAAGCAGCCCACTGACCTCCTACAAAGCTGTCTTCTTTCAATTTTGAAATATTTTATAATGGTGAGTCTAACCCTAAGTGTTTTTCTCCAAGCATCCTATTTCTCTGATTGGAACACAGAATTTTTCTCTAGAAATTATTCTGTTCTGTTCTTTTCCCTACAATACTGTATGTCATGAATAATGGCTTTGAAATAGCCAATTTCCGGTAACATCGTCACTAATGGCATTGGTATCTAGAATCAAACAAATCATAGGAGCATCCAGTGGGTATTATGACTCCCTTGTTTTAGTATGATTTTTCACACCATACCTAGATGAACATATCATGAACTTCTCTGGCTTGGCAAAGTGTTCTAACTTTACCTTTTCGCTTAATAAAGCTTTTTATGTTTAAAGACAGATGTAATCAAGAGGAGGAGTGTAAAGAGCTGTTGAAAGTTTCACATGCAAGGGTAACACTGACAACAGAGGTCAGTACTTAGAGGACCACAGGGAGTGTCTCAAATCTTCTGATGCGTGGGGGTGCCTGGGTGGCACAGTGGGCTAAGCCTCCGACTCTTGGCTTCGGCTCAGGTCATGATCTCAGGGTCGTGAGATCGAGCCCCGTGTTGGGCTCCATGCTGAGTGTGGAGCCTGCTTGAGATTCTCTCTCTCCCTCTCCCCATCCCCCCACCATTGCGCGCTCTCTCTTTTTAAAAAATAAAAAATTCTTGTGACGGGGGCAGGGTTTTCCCTTGATGTCACCCTCGCTCACTCAGGGTGTTCAAGCTCCCCACCCTCTGGGCGCCTACATGCTTCTGGCATGGTTAGCTGGGAGGACTGAAGGTGCTGAGCCGCTCCCTAGCACCCCCTGCCCTCAGCTCCAGTCTTAGCTAATCTTTGGAACCTGAAACCCTGATCCTTCAAGCAGCATCCAGATGTTCCCTCTCCTACTTAGGTCTGTGGCCTCTGAGATTGTGTCTGCCTCAGGGTGTAGGTTGAGAAAGAAAAAAAAAATGCCCTCAGGGTAACTGTTAACAAGCAAAGGAGAAGAAAAATAAACAGAAAATACACAGATTCATATTTTGAGATGTAACCCTGCCTCACAACCATCTTTCAAAAATGCTAGGATATTAGTATTGCCTATTTGAGAGTGATTTTTCTTGAACTAATACTACTTATCTCTTCCCAAATATACCGTTCTTGGCTGCTACCTTATACCTTATGAGCCTGAATGATTTTTAAAATATGTTCTCTGTGATATGCAGAGGGGATGCTAGGCAGTGTGTGTTTTCAGTTGCTTTTGAGTGTGTTGTGACAGGATTTCTCAGATGCCCGTCCATCTGGCCTTGCCCACCCCTGACTAGCAGTGCATGTTGTGTGCGGGGTTCTCTGGGGCTTGGTGTGGGGGCTGCATCAGCTATGGCAAGAAGTTATGGATTCCAAACTTTTGACCTTGCTCTTTTGTCGGGATGCTAATCTACACAACTGAGGAGTGGCAGGCAGTGGGGAGACCCAAGGAATAATTCCACTGGCCACACTATACATTCTTCAGTTGACCTGATACTCAACATCCCAGTGTGTCACCTCCCTCTGTGACACCTCACTTACCCAAAGGAGAGGGTACTGGAATTGTATTCCATTGTCACCAACTCTCACTATTGGTCCAGGCTGGGGGACAAGAGGTGGTGGATAAAAAGAGGTAGGGTAGGGGATGACTATTGGCAAGGATATTTGTTGATGATGAAAAAGGGTGTTGTTTCTAAAGCAGCATCATAGGGGGAAATGCAAAATTTTCATGTACCTACTTCCATGAGGCAGAGGGCTAGAGCTAGCTGAAAACATTTGAATTACAAAGTAGAGGGCCTCCCTTGGGTCAGTGTTTTACACGGTAAGCCTGTGACCATGCTACCCAATTAGACAGAATCTATGAACAACAAACAATGAATAACAAGCACTCAGTCATTAAGTACAATGTGCAGCAAAGTGCACCTTAAAAGGGTGAGTGAGCTCACATGTGTGAACATGATTGCATCTACAGTCATTGGGCGCCCATGGGAAGGGACAGACTGACAGTCATGCTTTGCCATCTTTCCATCTTGGCTTTAGGTAGCATGTCAGCAACCCTGCTTTCCAGTTTCCCACTGGCTCCAAAGACAACCCCAGCCAAGCCTGCTGGGCTTGAGGCAGAGACAGAAGGAAGGTTTTAGGGGTCTTGGAATGAGAGCCATACCTGGAGAGCAGTGCTGGGGAAAAGAGGAAACCACAGACAAGAGACAATATTACTGACAGCAACAAGCACATGGCCCCCCTCATGGGACTCATGGGACTGACAAAGCCAGGTATACCCAGGCCTGGGGTAGGGATTCGGTCAGCTATGGGCCAGCTGCAGTCCTGTCCCCTGGGAGAGTGGAGTAACGTTCCAGGAATCTCCTACTTAATGTGAGGGGGGTGGAGGAAGTGGGAAAGGAGGAAAAGATGTGTGGAATGGACCCACCCATCATGGAGACCCATCTTCTGGTGACTTCCATGCTTCCTGTCATGGCTGTTTCTTCTCATCTTTCCATGGTTCTCTGCCCATGGATGGGGGCTGACTCCATGTTGTTAGTAAATCTCCAGGCTCAGGGCCTTTCACAGATTATATTTGTCATCTAGTCTTTGCTCAGTCTTTTTTTTTTTTTTTAATTCAGATACCTGTGAGATTCTTTATTTGACACACAGAAAAAAGAGAGTTCAAATATGTGCATAAGATTAGCTCCGTAACTGGACTGAAACAAGCCGGTACTTCTACTTGGAGGATGGAAGGGGGATGAAATGGGCCCTGCCTTCCTCTTAGGCTTCCTATAAAAGCCTAGGGAAGGACTACATTCCTCTTTTCCCTGATGTTCCCTGAAGTTCTCTCTCTCCTTTTTTTCACAAAGAGTATATGGGATTTTCTTTAATTCTTAAATTTGGAAATTTAACAAATTATAAAAATCAACAATTCATCTTCATTCTCTCAAGTATGACTGTCATGGTCCCAAAGAAACCGTGATAAGGCTTTGGGGACAGCCTGACAGTCGTTGGTCCCTTTACGTTAGGAAAGAATGTTGATTTTGTTGTTGAATTGCTTAAGGAAAATTTAAGAATTTTTTTTCTTTTTACAAAAGCCATCCACTGGTATTCATTTATTTATTTACCTTTCTTGAAATACAAAAGATTGTATTTCTTAATTGTGGTTCCCTGAAGTTCTGAAGTCATTTTATTCTGTTTCCTAATGCCACTGGCATTTCCAGGGTCTGGTCTCCCCACACTTCCCACCCAGCCTGGTAGACTCCCTGACGGGAGGTTTGATCACTGGGGCCTGGAAGAGATCAGTTTATTGATAGAATCAATGAGTTAGAAACATTACTAGAATTATTGAGAGTCAGGGGTCTGTTATTTATTTTTGCTTATGAACTTTCTAAAAAGGCTTTTGGACAACTATTTACCTCCCTCACACTTTTAAATTTAAATTGTTGCCAAGGAAGTAGTTTTCTGTGTGACATTTTAAAAATAAAATTTATACATCCTTCTTTTAAATCTAGCTCAGAAATCTGAATACCATAGTGGTTTAATATCCACCATTACCCTTTTTAATAATATATGAGCATGTTCTTCATTAACGTTCCTTTGCTCTTTAAACATGTGACCATTCCACATTCCTCAAGAATTTTACCCTGATTGATGTATTTTATGCTTAAAGTTTCTCATTGATCATTCTTTCTGCAAATAAGATATATATAAAAATTAAAATGTATTTTTAAAAGTATTTTTATGGTATTAGGTTTTAAGTAAAAATTGTCTTATGGATTAAGTTACTATAGTTATTAGCAGGATATAATTGATCAAAATAACATGTATAATAAATCTTGGTTAAAATTTTTAATATAAAAAGTAAAATTGTATTGGAAATATATTCCTTAGATGGATGATCCCTTTTATCTCAATTCATAGAGTCAAAAATGAAGATTACTTATTGCTTGAATGAACAAGATTCAGTACCAATCATTTCTCAATTTTTTTAATAGATTTAAATACTGAGAAACATCACTCACATATATAAGGTGGAGGGGATAGAAGATCTTTCCTTATAGCAATATCACTCGATTCTTTGATCTTTTTACACATTTTAATTTCAAAAATGTCATTGGGATTTATCATCAGAAGTTATCTTTAATCATCTATCAAATGACAACTTGATTAGGTTCTCCTTCAATGTTGAAGGAGGTAAAGAATTGGAAGCTACCTTTTTGGGAAAAAAGACGAACTGCCCATAATTAGAGTTGCTTCCTTCTCAACCCAGACACTCACACTTTGCAAGCACCCTTGATCTGGACTCTGAAAATGTTGGCCACTCTAGAGGAATTTGACTTATTTTTGTTCATGGAGAGAAGGGAGGCTATAAATGTGCACTTGGGTGTGCTTTCAAGCAGATCAGTTTTGTTGTAACAGTGCATAGAGAAGTCAAGGGGCTGCAGATGGGTTCCCTGAAAACTCCAAATCCTGCATCCCCTTGGAAAGCCTTCATGAAACGACAGGGTGCACAGGGCCCAGTTTGGAGACCACTGCCCCAAAGTGGCCTGACCCTGACATAGCTCTAGCACTGACCTTCACGTTGTTTCCATGTGACCGGGGTCGATGGTAGAAGAAGAAAGATGTGCTTCTTGATGGGTTAGCTGTGTTTCCACAAGCAGTTCCTACACAGACCAATTTTGAGCCACAGTTCCCCAGAGGGAGCTTACCGCCTTGAGAAAAGCGGCCAACTGTGTGGTGAGAAACACCAGGCAAGATTTAAGGATTACATTTGAAGCTAATTAAGACTACAGTACGAATTTTATGCTAGACCATAATTTCTTATCTACATATAAAGTATCATTATTGGGACAATGAGTAGCATATTTAAAACTTCCTGGGGACTAATTAATATGAAGAAGTCCAGCTTTCAGACTGGAAGCTTCACGATTCTGTTCTCATACCATAAAAATCTAACGTGATTGTTTCATACAGTTGCCAAGATATCAAAATAAGAAATAGCTGGGTATTTCAAGAGGTTAGCATAATTTGCTCCTCGTGTATTGACTTCCAAGTGTAGAATTAATTTATCTCCTTATTCATTCATTTGACCGGTAGTTGCTGGATGCCTACCATGTGCTGATCACAATAGTGCATCCATCTGGGTTTCTGCTTGGTGGGGCTTGTGGTTCTAGGGGCAGAAACAGCTTCAAAAAGAAGCTAGCAATATTTACTTTGTGCTTTGGGTGTGCATAAACAAGTCTAAGGGATTGGAGTGTGAGGAGGAGAGGTGGTCAGGAATGTCTCTACAAGGAGGTCACATCCAAGCAACTCCTGAGTGATGGGCAAAAGCCCAACATTAAGGCATCTGGAAAAAGAGCTTCCTAGGCAAGAGGAACAGCGCCACAGCAAAAAGCCTGAGGGAGCTTGGCTTGCAGCGGAAACAGTGGTGAGGTCAACGTTGTTGCAACCAGCAAATCAGACAGGGAAGGTCACAGAGGATGGTGGCGAGGGAGAGATCCCTTTAAGTCTGGTTAAACAATCTGAAGGTTTGGGCCAGGGAGAGTATGGTGGGATTTACACGGAGACTGTAGATCTTGGGAAAGCCAGTGGGGGCTTGAGTTCCATAGGCTGGAAGGAAGATCATGCTGTGCTGCACCAGACCTGTAGGAGAGGGCTGGGAAGAGCGTTTCGAAGGTGGAGCAAATAGGATTGGAGTACAAACTAGGAATACTAATAATAAATAGGAAAAGGACAGAGGAGATCGTCCGGTAGAATCAGGAGTTTGGTTTTGGATTGCAAGTTTGAAATGTCTATTAGACATGAAAGGGAAGATGCCTCGTAGGGAGTTGTAAACATACGTTTGAAGCTCAGGGCTGATAATATTAATTGGTTCATCATCAATGATAAAAAAAAAGATATTTAAAGTCACGGTCCAATTATTTCAATTCTCTAAATACAGAAACAGCTACGGGAAGCCTCATCTTAAAATAAAATGCCTAGCCACAGGTAGACAAGCATTTCTTGGCTCATTAACCAAAGATAGGTTTCTTACATAATTTCATTTTTTTCCCTTTGAATAGAGCAGACAAGATATAATGTTCTTTCTTTGCATGAGTGCGACTGAAAAATATAAACCCACATATGTTCAAATAATTTTAGCAGTATCTGTAGGTCATATTGTGAAGTACTTTTAAGTTTGTCTTCCTTGTTGAAGTGGAGTAAATAGCTCATCCCTATACTATAGGAGAGGTGATGGTGCCTGTTCATCTCCCCCAGGGAAAAATATACGGGTCGGAGTGAGGGTGGGACGGGGGGTCAGCTGGTTCAGACTGATGAGCACCCTGGGTTTCCATCCGCTGGTCTAGACTCTCTTCTCGGGTATTATTTGTTTTACTTTTCTTTCCTGAGGCTCATTATTCTGCACGGTCATATTTTACTACTGAAATCTTCATCTTTCAAGTCATGTGTGCGTGTGGAGTCATCCCCTCTGATGGTGCTTCTGGGAATTGACAAATCCCTGTGAACAGGACTGTGTACCCATCCTGTCTTGTTCAGTTTTCCACATGGCAGAAATTGTTTCCGGGGCTCCACACGTTATTTATCCCAGAAATATATTCTAAGGGAAATGCTGCTAGTGTATTTATAAATGCGGCAGGGGTAGCTACTTCCCCTTGGCACCACTCGCGCAAATGCTGTGGTCATCAGCTTATCTTCCATTTTTCAGCTGTGCGCAGGTCCTGGCAGGAAACTTTGTCAAACATTTAGAGGTGACAGTAGCCTGCAGTGAGGCGAGTGCTTGCAGGAGATACAAATCTAACTGATAGGGGACCATTCGAGACACCTTATAGTCAAACTCGCCTTATTTGGCAGGAAGAAATATTTTTGCTTCCTTCTTTTTCAGTTTTAGGGAAGGCTCCACAAAATCACAACCTCACTTCTGTTGCTCAATGTGGATATAGACAGAGACAAAGGTGTAGATACAGATACTGGATGCAGACAGTTTCGGTGTTACTTTTTCTTATAACTTGAATACTTTTTTTCCATTCACTGGAATTTTGGTTGGCTGTGGGTGAATGATTTTCCTAACCTTATATATACCTGGATCTTTGTGTGCCACCAGAGTTTTTATAAGCAATGTGATTTTTTGGCCCAAGACATTTTTAGAGAGGTATGTGGCTCATGTGCCATGGGAAATCGTGGTGGTTCTGCCTTCATATTCCCAGCAGACTGTTCATGTCTTTTCACTCACGCCTGAAACCCAGCTCTGTGGGATTGATGATCCACACAACCCACCCCAGGAAACAATCGCTATACCCCCTGCAGGCTTCCTGCTTCCTCTCATTTCCTGGCTGCTTTAGGAGTGAAGAGTCTTTCTGGTTTTGATAACCCAGCCTGTCAGCCTTGGGAGAGCTGTCCTACACTTAAGAGGCATAGCTGGAAGAGGGATGTTGGCGAAGGCATGCCGTTTTCTAGAATGCAGATGAAAGGACAGGCGTAATTATATAAATAGACATATGTCACAGCAATATAACACAAGGCAGGGATTCCACACATAGAGATGAAGTGAAAAATGCTCAGCATGAAATCACCTTCAGAAATATTGAGAATGATCCATGTCCTGACCTGACCTCGAGGCCTCTGAGCCTGAGTCTCTGGCATGGAGCCTGAGCGAGCATCCCTCTGTTTTCATGTTTTCAGAGCTCCACAGGCAATTCTGATACATGGTCAAGGTTGAACATCATATATATCATATTGTGCTAATTCTTACTAGGCCAGCCATTTCTCCTTATGAACACATACTGCCCGTTTCACTTCCTGGGCTACTTCTTTTTTTTTTTTTTTTTTTTTTTAAAGATTTTATTTATTCATTTGAGACACAGAGAGAGAGCATGAGCAGGGGAGAGGCAGAGGGAGAGGGAGAAGCAGGCTCCCCGCTGAGCCAGGAGCCCGATGCGGGGCTCGATCCCAGGACCCTGGGATCATGACCTGAGCTGAAGGCAGATGCTTAACCATCTGAGCCACCCAGGTGCCCCCCTGGGCTACTTCTTACTGAGCTCTGAATTACTGTTTACAGAGAGTATTAGCACCTTCAACAGACTCAAGTGCCATGAAGATTGTGCAGTGAAGCCATGAATTTAAATTACACAATGTGGAGGAGAAATGATGTCATTTTGAAATAAGTTATGTGAACCATACCAGGTTGCATTATACACTAAATAGAGGAATACAACTACAATTTTTTTCCTGGATTTATTTAAATTCATTTATTCTCCATCTCATTGGTCAGTATTTCTCTAGGAAGAGTCTAAGTCAGTTCACTCAGTGAGCATGAACTGAGTGATGACCATATTCGAGGCATCGTGCTGGGTGCTGTGATTCAGGGACAGGTGTTTATTTAGATTCCCAAAAGAAGATTCACAGATAGTCCTGAGATGTGAAGGACTTGTTCTCAGAAATGAAATCCATTGTCCACGCATCGAATTTTAATTCAAACATGTACCTAGCAAAGCAGTGGGAGACACCCACACCTCACCTCCATCATCCAGAGTGCCAGCATGAAACTCAGTCCTTCTGAGTGGGTGCATCTCAGATCCCATGCCACCATGTGGGCTGTGACCTCTGCAGCCAGGAAACCTGCTCAAACCCAACAGTACTGCAGGTTGACCTCCTGTGTCTGGCCACGTGGCTTGTGGCACTCCTCACTGGGGTTCCTGTCACACCTCCTTAGCCACAACAATCTCACACGAGGCACAGCTTACCTCGAAAACAACCCAGTGCCAGCTACTTGGAGCCATGCGTGCCCAGCTCCTGGCTTCAGATGGTCAAGAGGAAAACTTTTGTCTGCCCACTTAGGTCGCAGTGATGTAGTGATGGGGGCGCAGGCAGGGTGATGAGTTCACTGACAATAGACCAGTTAACAGGAGAAAAGACTAAAGTTTATTCACGTCCATGTGGGCTATTCAGTCATCTGAGTAATTCACTGAATTGCTAGGAGGAATGGTTTATATACCAGCTTAATAAGGAGATTGGGGGAGGATGGGACTTCTAGAGGACACAAATGGCTTCCATAAAATCTATTTATGCAACTTCTCATCCCAGTGCTAATAGCCAGGCTTCTTCTTGGGGGGAAGCTTCCCAGAAAGACGATTTATGTCATCTTCCATCTCAGAAAGTTCTGCGTTTAGTCAGATAAGGGAAACTCAGAAAAGACTTCTTTCTACATTTGCTGTATTTCACCTGTCTCCAGTTTAAAGTAATCTTTATGTCATTCCATTGGGTACCTTCAAGATCTCGGGAGTTCTTGTTTAGTCTTACTTATGGCTGCAGTTCCAATGTCCTTAACCCCATTTTCTCAGACCTTTTCACTCTTTTCATGCCTCCATCAAGCCTGTGGTGTAAAGGAAATGAGTTAGGTCTTGCCAGACCTTGAGCAAGCATTCACACGACAGGTAGAAAATAGGATCGTTCCCAGTGCTGAGCTTCAGCTGAGTAAAGAGCTGCCACGAAGCCCGTGCATTGTTCTGAGGAAGCACGTCAAGGATCTCGGTCTACTGTTAACCATTAGAGAGGATTCCAGACGTAAGTAGCTAGACATAAACAGGCAATGTTAGAGGATGAAAATGTAACTACTCTTCATATACATATCAACCTAGGGGTGTCTGGGACCACTTAGTGGAAGTCACACAGCTCTTCCTAAGAATAGGATTATGAAACAGAAAAACAGTGATGCCCCCAGCAGAAACCTTGAGTCATCTAGGAAGGGTTGGATTATGTTAACTATTCTGTCTAGCAAGCTTTCAACTCTAACACAGAAAAGGCTCTAAAGCTTCAAGTACAGCAGTGCCAGGCAAAAGGCCAGTGGTTTTTTTTGAGGACAAGCTGGAGGTGATGTGTGGGGCAGAGGCAGAGATTGGGACAGGCTGCAGGGCTGGGGGCTGAGGGGCGATGCAGGTGGGTCTGAATCACGAGGTGGGGTTTGCAGGGAATCAAGGAAGGCAAGAGGAAGTGTGTCTCTTACCCACTTCCTTGTTACTCTGATACTCCTTTTATTTTATTTATTTTTAATTATTATTACTTTTTTTAGTGAGAGGAGAGAGAGAGAGCATGAGCGGGGGGGGGGGTGGTAGAGAGAATCTCAAGCAGGCTCCACACTCAGCGAGGAGCCCATCGCAGGGCTTGATCTCACAACCCCGAGATCATGACCTGAGCTGATATCAAGAGTCGGACACTCAACCACCCAGGAGCCCCACTGATACTCCTTTCAGTGTCTTTTTCCTTTGCTTATCTCTTATTTCTGGCTCAGGGACGGGTGGTGGTGTACATTTTCTAGCTTGAATCCCTTAGGCAGATTATGTGCCTGTGCCTTGGTTTCTTCATGGACATGAGGACTGTGTTGGCCCCGTTGAGGTGTCCTGAGAAATAAGTGAAGACATACGGAGAGCTTAGAACAACACCAGGAACATGGCGGCCCTCACTTTTCGCAGTTCCTCTTCTGCCTCAGGACTACCTCGTTCTAGTTCTAGTAGCACTTTCTTACTTGCTTAGGCTCCTTCATAGATTTCTCTTTGTTTCGTGCAGGCTCAACAAAGGAAAGGTTGTTCAGTGCCTCTGTTCTGTGAGAAAGATGAAGAACTTGCAGCGTGACATTATTGCGTGCTTATTGTGATGAGGCCTTTCTTCCAAAGCACATTTTTCATTTTCGTGTAGCACAAATCTTTGTTTATGCGGATGCTTAATTTTTCCCAATAAGAAATGTACTCCTTTTTCACCAAGATTTTATATCTGGGCATCATCTCTCTATTCTTCCAAGCAGCCCTCTGGTAAATAATGGAACAGTGAGAGGAAGTATTGACAATAATGAGCTCTCTGCAAATGACACAGGGAGCTGGAATCCCAAGTACCTGTAATTATATTCTCCTACACATGTGCAGACTCTGATAAAAAGAGGGAGCCCGTTCTGTTATTCCTTAATTTTAAGAGGAAGAAACTGCCAAGAACTCCAGGCTTTAATTACCAAAACAAGCTCGCTTGAAACAAATCCAGACACGTGAACACAAACTAGAAGATCAAATACATTTTATGACCTGGTACATGGACCCTTGTCAAGGGGTCTGTCCTTCCAGGTAACTGTGTCTGTCTTTGATACACCACGAAGCCGCACCATCTAAATGGTGTGCCAAAAAATACCCATCTCACGGTGCCTGCAGTGAAGCATGAAACACCTCAGGTAAAAAGTACATTTTTAGGCAAATCCTTTGAAACAAAGATCCTAAGGAAGGATTTGAGTGCATGATCCAGTGTGGCTGAATTCCTTCTTTGGTATTAAATATGCTTTGCTTTATACCAAAGAGCTCAGACTCTTCTTACAGACCTTGCAATTCATCTATTTTACTCATGGCACCGTTTTTAAGCTTTTTTTTTTTTTCTCATCTGGAACTTCTCTGATAAGCCTGCCTCCACTTACAAAAACATCAAAGCCTAGAAAGAAATTATTAGAAAAGACCAAAGAAAAGCACCTTTAGTTTAAGCTTCAAATGAGACCAAATTGATTAGTCATCTGAGATCAGGTGGCCGGGGAGTAAGCTTACAGCAAATTATGTTTCTCATCCTCTTCTTATTCTAATTTCTCTTTGAAACTGTGAGTAAACTGCCTACATGCAGTCATCTCGTTAAGAGAGGCTGATTAAGTCTGAAACTAAACTAGCTGTTGCCCTATTTGAGTCTTGTTTATTCTAAATAAGAAGATGAAAATCAACACAAGAGAAAAGGCAGTGTAGGCACAGACCAAAATAATGCCTCCTTAATTAAAGTATACCAACCTGAAGTGTTATACAATAACTTTTATGGCATATCTAATGAAGGGCAAGCACAAAAGTCTTGTTGCCTCAAATGCCCTTACCCACTTGTATTTCTAGAGAGAGAAAAAAATGGTCAGCTCCCCCAGGTATCATCGACACAGCCTGTTGCTAAAACAGAGCTGAGTTTTTACTGCACACCACGGGGAGGGATGACGTCACTCGGGGGAGCTTTGCCAGTGTCTGAGAGGGGCGAGGGGCCTTCAGATTTTGTTGGGAATCTGAAGTTTGATGTAAGGTGGGGCTTCCAATGCCAAGACTTTCTGCCTGGTAGAAACAGGAATTCAAAGAGTGACAGAATACAAGGCCTCTGTTGATGCTTTCAGTTGAAGACTTGATGGGTCTTTCCACAAGTTTCTGTGTGGAGCAGTCAAGTTAGTTGCCTGGGCAAGATTCCTTGGACTGGTAAGTGCTGTTCATGAGGACAGTGAGATAGTAAGGTGATGTCAATGAAGACAGGAGTTTATGCTTGTCTCCTCCTTGTCCAAGCTGTATATAGGTATGGGGAGAGAGTTGGGGGAGGGGGTTTCAGTTCTCCATGGCCAGAAAGGAGACATGCATCTTGAGAATTGCTCTGTTTCATTATGGACAGACAGCCAGGTGGCATGGAGAACTCATAGAGGCACCGATGATGCAAAGCTGTGATGATCCACATTCATTTGCATTTAACTTGAACAGCATTTGGGCTCCAGGGTCCCCACCTCTCTACCCACACTCAATTACTCCCTCCCAAGTTGGTGTGAGCAGTTGTGACCTGGGAATCTCTGCTGTCAGGGAGTGGGTCTCTCAGCTGGGGACCCAGCACCAGCCCATTTCAAACCACACCTATATATTCACAGTTCAAATAAGGGCGCACACTTCAAGTGTTGTTGGAGTTCACAGAAAGTAAACAATATGGGGTGACATTGCTTATTAAATTCACAGCTTTAAGTTCTGAAGCCTTAAACTGAAATTGAGTATTTTTAAGTAAAATTTATTTTGAAATTTATTCTCACTTTTGGGGGGACCATAGGTCTCATCATGTTATTCCTTTTTGCCTGTTGAATAAGTCCCAGGGCAACAAAATCTCAGACTATCAATAAATATCTGTCGAATAAACAAACAGTTGGTATTCATGCTTTAAATTCATTGAGAATAGACATTACAGGATCTCTAGCTTTAAAAGATCTATTTCTAAAAAAGCAGGGGGGAAGGTCTCAGTTCTTCCAAAAAGAATCTTTAGCAATTCTGACTTCCCAGTTATTAGAACATTTTCATATATCCTACAAGCTTATTTATTAGTATCAAATGTCTACATTTTTCTGTCTCTCACTTCTTTTCTCCTGGAATTAGGCCTGCCAAAAGAAATTCCAAATGCACGGATTGAATCAGTGGCTCATGATGTGGTTAAAGCTCCTGCCAGTCAGGGTTCTTGTCAGTCCATCTTAACTTGCTACCAACATTGGTGAAATTAACTAGGGAGTCATGTCTCCATTTTTCACATGCTTGTGGCCCTGGCCAGATTGCAGTATGGCTGGTTGCTTGTCCCCCATCCAGAATTCTCTCAAATTTCAATTAGCTTGTATATCTCTCTACATGGATGCCCACTGGTGCTCTTAGCCATTGGGCAGATGTTGTGCTGCATCCTAGAGATGGCAGCATCTCTTAATAAAGAGCCTCCTTGAGACCCATGAGAAGGAAAGCCACCAGCCAGTCTAGACAATTTATTTAAGAATGCACACATTCTCATGATGGTGGTGGCAGTGGGGAGAGGGAGGTATGGAAATAAACAGAGACCAAGCAAATGGAAAAAAGCAAAACCTATCTATTTTATCTGAGCTTCCTATAGCAAGGGAGTCAGCCACCATCTACTTGTATTTGGCAGAGAGCCGAAGGCAGGCAGCAGAATGGAAAGCTTCATAGTAGAGAAAAGGGAAGGATTCGGATGTGCCCTGATTGCCTGTTGGCATGGGGAAGTTGGAGGACTAACGAGAAGTGAGTAGTTAGGGGTGCATATTTGGCTTTCTCTACTTGGTCCAAAACTGATCCCTAAATTAAGGAACCTGTCAGTTATGAATCAAGTACTGGTCATTTGGGGCCAATTATTACAAACGTTATTGTTCAGCTTCCTAGATTGTCACTGGAGATAGCTGTCTGGCTCCCTGAAAATGTGATTTATAGCTGGCTGGCTTCCTGGGTTTACTGAAGATAAGGGACTGGTTTCCTGGGCAGGCTGGTGCACGTTGTGGATCAGGTTCTATTTTTGTACACGGGTCTGGCCATTGTGTGTTCATAGATTCAGTCTCTCCATGGTAATATATGGGGAAGTTATAATGTAACAGAGCTCTGATTCTAAAATACTTTATTGTAAATTAGTCTTTAGTTAGATTTGTAATAAAATTAAACATAGCCAGGGTATTTGGAATCAATTATCTACTCTAGGTTTTTCTCCCTCAGATATTAGGTAGATAGGCCAGTCTGTAGCCGTGGGCACTAAGCGTAAAGGAAAGCACTGAAAATATAAGAACCAGGGAGTTAGCCAATGGGAAAGACTAACATAACTCAGTGTCTCCTTGGATCTGTTTTCCATTGGGGCCTGAGTTGATGGATACCTCTACATGTGTTTCCTGCTTGGAAGTGTTTGTGAGCTCTTGGTCAAAAGGTCTAGGAACCAGCAGACCTGAGTGGAGAAAGAATCTGGCTTCAGAGAAGAAGGAAATATATCAGAGATTGATAGGGAAGGAAAAGGAAAGAGCCCTGAGTTAAAATTTCATGGACTAAATAACACATACAGAATTCTATGGTGTAAACCGTTTAAATAGCAAACTGCTAAGAAAAGATCATTGAAGTGCTGCTTTATTCAACCTGATAGACTCTTTCATTGAACACTTGTTGGGCCCTACTATGAGTCTGGCACTAGAAATATCTCCGTTATTATCTGTGAACAGCTGTTTGTAACCACACGAGGAAAACAGTATGTATCTTCACTAAGACAGTACATTGCTCATGCCTTACAAATTGAGTATTTAATCAGAATGACCAACTCCCAGAAGATATCAATGGTGAGCAATTTCCTCCTTAAGCAAAAAGCACTTTTTATGTTACTTTTACCCAGGTGGTATTGAAACCAGTTATTTATTGAATACATACAAGATGCAAGAGACTGGATTGGTGTTTGGAGGATGGCAAATATTTCCGGACTTGAAAGAATATGGGGAAGCCTCATAAATAAGGAATAGACACATATATCTGCAATGCATTGGTAGATGGTAAATATGGCTCATGAGTGATACAAACTCAAGAGCTCCCCGGGCTCTCCGTGGGGAGGGTGCTATTTCCTTGCCGCTGGTGAGCAAGGGAGTTATCATAACACCTTTGACAACTCTTACATTTTCATTTGTCAGGTTGAAAGTTAGCACACCACCCATGCCAATGTATGTTTAGACATTTTTTTTCCCGCGTGCATGTTCCCACCATTACACTCTGCAGACAAGTGAGAGAGGAAATTTGACAAGCAATTTGTATCATGTCAGTTACACCAAATCACATCCCTTGTCTGCCCCTCTAATCACACAAAAGCCTCACAAAGCCCATGAGGCGTGAAGTTCCAGGGGCTTATGAGGTTATTGAGGCCAAGTAAGAAGTACAGAATAGACATGAGGAGACTTTAGCAAAAAGAATCCTCCTTTCCGCTGCTTACTACAACGGTCCCGTGACTTTCAGAAAGTGACTTACCTCCACCTATTTCTAGCCGTTACCTGGTGTAAATGCTTGTGTCCCCCCCAAAATTCATATGGCGAAGTCCTAACCTCCAGTGTGATAGTATTTGGAGGTGGAGCCTTTGGGAGGTGATTAAGTTTAGAGGAGGTCATGAGGTTGAGACCATTATAATGGGACTAGTGCACTTTTGTAAGAAGAGGACGCTTTTTAACAATGTTTATTCTTCCGATCCATGAGCATGGAATATTTTTCCATCTTTTTGTGTCTTCTTCAATTTCTTTCATGAGTGTTCTGTCGTTCCTAGAGTATAGATCCTTTACCTCTTTGGTTAGGTTTATTCCGAGGTATCTTATGGTTTTTGGTGCTATTGTAAATGGAATCGTTTCTCTAATTTCTCTTTCTACAGTTGCATTGTTAGTGTATAAGAAAGCAACTGATTTCTGTGCATTGATTTTGTATCCTGCCACATTACTGAATTGCTGGATGAGTTCTAGTGATTTGGGGGTGGAGTCTTTTGGGTTTTCCACATAAAGTATCATGTCGTCTACGAAAAGAGAGAGTTTGACTTCTTCTTTGCCAATTTGAATACCTTTTATTTCTTTATGTTGTCTGATTGCTGTTGCTAGGACTTCTAGTACTATGTTGAACAATAGTGGCGAGAGTGGGCATCCTTGACGTGTTCCTGATCTTAAGGGAAAGGCTCTCAGCTTTTCCCCATTGAGGATGATACTCGCTATGGGTTTTTCATAGATGGATTTTATGAGCTTGAGGAATGTTCCCTCTATCCCTATACTCTGGAGAGTTTTAATCAGGAAAGGATGTTGTTTTTTGTCAAATGCTTTTTCTGCATCAATTGAGAGGACCATATGATTCTTCTCCCTCCTCTTATTAATGTGTTCTATCACATTGATTGATTTGCGAATGTTGAACCACCCTTGCATCCCGGGGATAAATCCCACTTAGTCGTGGTGGATGATCCTTTTAATGTATTGTTGGATCCTATTAGCTAGGATTTTGTTGAGGATTTTGGAATCCGTATTCATCAGGGATATCGGTCTGAAATTCTCCTTTTTGATGGGGTCTTTGCCTGGTTTGGGGATTAAGGTAATGCTGGCCTCATAGAATGAGTTTGGAAGTTTTCCTTCTGTTTCTATTTTTTGAAACAGCTTCAGGAGAATAGGTATTGTTTCTTCTTTGAATGTTTGGTAGAATTCCCCAGGGAATCCATCAGGCCCTGGACTCTTGTTTTTTGGGAGGTTTTTGATCACTGCTTCAATCTCGTTACTGGTTATTGGCCTATTCAGGTTGTCAGTTTCTTCCTGTTTCGGTCTTGGCAACTTATAGGTTTCCAGGAAGGCCTCCATTTCATCCAGATTGCTCAGTTTATTGGCATATAGTTGTTGATAATAATTTCTAATAATTGTTTCTATTTCCTTGGTGTTAGTCGTGATCTCTCCCCTTTCATTCATAATTTTATTAATTTGGGTCCTTTCTCTTTTCTTTTGGATAAGTCTGGCCAGTGGTTTATCGATCTTATTAATTCTTTCAAAGAACCAACTTTTAGTTTCATTGATCTAATCTACTGTGTTTCTGGTTAAAATGTCTATGCTACCCAGAGCAATCTATACCTCCAATGCCATCCCGATCAAAATTCCAATGACGTTTTAAAAGTGCTGGAACAAACAATCCTAAAATTTGTATGGAATCATAAAAGACCCCGAATTGCCAAGGAAATGTTGAAAAAGAAAAACAAAGTTGGGGGCATCACGTTGCCCGATTTCAAGCTATATTACAAAGCTGTGATCGCCAAGACAGCATGGTACTGGCACAAAAACAGACATGTAGACCAATGGAACAGAATAGAGAACCCAGATATGGACCCTCAACTCTGTGGTCAAATAATCTTTGACAAAGCAGGTAAAAACATGCAATGGAAAAAAGACAGTCTCTTCAATAAATGGTGCTGGGAAAATTGGACAGCCACATGCAGAAGAATGAAACTCGACCATTCTCTAACACCATTCACAAAGATAAACTCAAAGTGGATGAAAGACCTCAATGTGAGACAGGAATCCATCAAAATCCTAGAGGAGAACATAGGCAGTAACCTCTTTGACATCGCCCACAGCAACTTCTTTCAAGACACATCTCCAAAAGCTAGTGAAACAAAAGCAAAAATGAACTTTTGGGACTTCATCAAGATAAAAAGCTTCTGCACAGCAAAGGAAACAGTCAACAAAACAAAGAGGCAACCTACAGAATGGGAGAAGATATTTGCAAATGACATTACAGATAAGGGGCTGGTATCCAAGATCTATAAAGAACTCAAATGCAACACCCAAAAAACAAATAATCAAGTCAAAAAGTGGGCAGAAGATATGAAAAGACACTTCTCTGAAGAAGACATACAAATGGCTAACAGACACATGAAAAAATGTTCATCATCATTAGCCATCAGGGAAATCCAAATCAAAACCACACTGAGATACCACCTTACACCAGTTAGAATGGCAAAAATGGACAGGAAAAGAAACAACAAATGTTGGAGAGGTTGTGGAGAAAGGGGAACCCTCTTACACTGTTGGTGGGAATGCAAGTTGGTACAGCCACTTTCGAAAACAGTGTGGAGGTTCCTCAAAAAATTAAAAATAGAGCTACCCTATGACCCAGCAATTGCACTCCTGGGTATTTACCCTGAAGACACAGATGTAGTGAAAAGAAGGGCCATATGCACCCCAGTGTTCATAGCCGCAATGTCCGCAATAGCCAAACTGTGGAAAGAGCCGAGACGCCCTTCCTTCAACAGATGAATGGATAAAGAAGATGTGGTCCATATATACAATGGAATATTACTCAGCCATCAGAAAGGATGAATACCCAACTTTTACATCAACATGGATGGGACTGGAGGAGATTATGCTAAGTGAAATAAGTCAAGCAGAGAAAGTCAATTATCATATGGTTTCACTTATTTGTGGAACATAAGGAATAGCATGGAGGACATTAGGAGAAGGAAGGGAAAAATGGGGGGGGGAATTGGAGGGAGAGATAAACCATGAGAGACTGTGGATTCTGAGAAACAAACAGGGTTTTAGAGGGGAGGGGGAGGGGGGATGGGTTAGCCCGGTGATGGGTATTAAGGAGGGCATGTACTGCGTGGAGCACTGGGTGTTATATGAAAACAATGAATCGTGGATCACTACATCAAAAACCAATGATGTATTGTATGGTGGCTAACATAACATAATAAAATTTAAAAAAAAAAGAAGAAGAAGAGTACGCGTACGCACTGAGAACCAGCCATGTGAGCGCACCCAGAGAAAAATGCTGTCTATAAGCCTGGAACACCAGGAACTTAGTCTGCTGTATCTTGATCTTGAACTTTCCATCGTCCAGTCTGAGAGAAACAAATGTCTACTGTCTATTGTTTGAGGCACCCAGTCTATGGGGCTTTGTTATAGCAGCCCAAGATGACTAAGACACCTTGCTGTGTATCTCTAGAGCAACGGCTTTCAGTGAGGGACAGTTTTGCCCCCATACCCTGGGGGGATGTTTGGCAATGTCTGGAGAAGGTTTTTTTTTTTTTTTGGTATAGTGGGTTTGCTAGTGGCATCTAGTGAGTAGAAGCCAGGGATGCTGCTAACCACCCCACAGTGTACAGGACAGCCCGACAGCCCCCTTAACAAACCAGGATACAGGCAAAATATCAATGGTGCCAAAGTGGAGGAAGCCCACTCCAGATCCTACACGGCCATCTGCCTAGAAGTCTTGGAAACCCGAATATTCCCATCTCTCCCCAATAACATATTATTTCCTATCTTTCTTTGATAATTCGGAAAAGCACCCCAACTAGGAAACCCATCAAAGCTTGACTCTTGGCAGGCCAGATGACGTTAGCTGGTAAAAGCACAGGTGGACCCTTCAGAATAATCCCCTGTACATGCTTGAGTCTCCACGCCTTCCTGTCTCTACTGGCTCACCACAGAAACTGCAGGGCGGGGGAGTCCCAGCAGCTCACGAAAGTAAGATGTGCATCCTGGGGCGGATGCTTGCACCGTGAGAGAAGGGTCCAGAAACACTCTGTGGCCAGTTCTCTCCAAACTGTTTCTCTCACTCTGCATAGACCCTTTTGGTTTCCCAGGCAACTAAATGTGTTACTGAAAAATACACACATGCAAGATTTTCATGGTGAAAATAAAAGAAGCAACTACTTTCACTTGGGGAATAGCTTAAGCTTCAGTTTTAAATACTGTTTTGGGATGCCTGGCTGGTGTTTGTGGTGCTTTGGGTTGGGTGGGGCTGGGTGAGGTTCTGGTGTGTTTGTTCATGGCTACTTTCCAGCTGTAGAGATTGGATTATGCATCCTTTAGTGAAGTGTTTGTGGAATGAATGCCTACCTTGATCCAGGGCAGTCCCAGGTGCTAGGAGCTCGTGTGATACACCTGTATCCCTTGCTTCCAGGAGGTGACTGAGGTGAACAGAACCTCACATTCTGCTAGAGATAGGCCTGCATTTGGTGTGGGGAGGGGGCAGCTAAAGCAGTTTCAGAAGAAGGGGAAGTTGGAATGCCTTCCTGGATGACATGACCCCTGAGCTGAGCCTAGAGAAGTTGGAGTTAACCAGACAAAAGAGCAAAAACACAGGAAGCAAGAACAAAGGGAGTTAAACCCCAGCACCAAACTCCTGTATGATATTCGCAAAATTACAGGCAGGGCCGCCTGGTGGGAGGAGACAGGTTCCCTCTACCTGCAGAGGCCCCAAAGAGCGTGTGTTTTATCTGGTATGTGAGCAGAGCCACAGATGTGGTCAGCAGGAGAGTGGTACATCCAGGCCCATGCTCCCAGTTCACTTCGGCTAGGATGGAAACATAATTTAATTGCATATATTAGGGCACATTCAGACCTGTACCACGGTATCACACAATGACATCAATGGATTTTTCTTTTTTTATTGGCCTCCCAATGAACAAAGTCACAGTATTTATGTATGTTTTCCAATTTCTCCACCCACCTAAATCTACATATATTCTGTCCCTCCCTCAGGTAGACAAGAAACCCCTTGATGGATAATTGCTTGCCTTGTTATAAACTCAGAGCCCAGCACCACGGAAAAAAAACAAAAGCATTTTTTTGTCGTTGCTGTTGGTGGTAGACTGTGTGTTACGGGACTTATTTCCTGTGTTCCTTCAGAACCAATGTCCCAGCCCCCTTCCTGTGACGTCATCTTCCTAGACAGGTAGAGCGCAGGTAGGGGTGCGTCCTGGTTTCTCTGAAGCATGCAGAGCTCTGTGTGCCAGTAATCTTTGATTTCCAAGATAGAGATCCTACGCAACCACTCACTTCCCTGAGAGAATCACGGCCTTCTCTGCAAAGGTATTAGCAGTGATGACACCTGTCTAATTAACCCTCCTAAAATTCATGAAGAGACTGTTGAAAGGAGTAACTTATTTTGACAGAATTTGAAACTTTATTTTCTGTTCCCAATAACGTTGGAAATTATCCCCATGAAGACTCCTGGACTCTAGGCTGCCGTTCAGGACTTTCTAGAGAAATCGGCCTTGAACTTGCCAGCACATCAGCACTGGGTCTATGTGTAGTTGACTCTGGGGAAGGCAAAGTGAGCTGTCTTTTGAACGGGTTAGGATGAAGCAGAATCCAGTGGTATGACAACAATGTTTGCAGCGATGTTATGGGCTGATCCATCATCATTCTTACTTAACTAATGTTTATTTACTTTCATTATTTTGTCTTAAACACTAATCTTGGAGACCCAGGATGTGGGGATGTCACTGAAGCAGATGCCTGGATGTGCTCGATGTGAAATGACAAAGTACATGGAACTGCCTATGACTGATGACGTGCGAATATTTGTAAAATAAAACAAAAGCCAGTTAACTATTATTTGTGCTCTCTTCAAAGTCACTATTCTAAACTTGAGCAGCTTATCAGTTAGCAAAGGCTGCTGTAAAAAAGCCCCACTGACTCGGTGGATTAAACAACGTATATATCTTGTCTCATGGTTCTGGAGGCTAGACGATTTGGGCAGGTTTCTTCTGAGTCTCTGCAGGAGAATCTGTTCTGTGTCTCCCCCAGCTTCTGGTGGTTTTCCTTGACTTGTAGAAGGATCACCTCATCTCTGCCTTCATCTTCACATGGGAATCTCCGTGTGTGTGTGTGTGTGTGTGTCCAATTTGTATAAGGACACCAGTTGTATTGGATTAGAGACCTACTCTGCTTCAGTATGACCTCCCTTAATTAATAACATCTGCAATGACCCCGGTTCCAAATAAGGCCACATTCTGAGACAATAGGGCCTAGGACTTCAACATATGAATGGGGGGAGGGGGCACAATTCCACCTACAAAGAGCAGCATCCCTTATTCACCCACATTCCACACCAAGTAAACCATCAACTGCTCTTCACCACAGAGTAGGATGAGTCACTGAATTTCTCTGGCTAAAACCAGCAAGGATGACAGGCCTGAGTCTTTGGTGCAAGAAAAGAAAGAAAGGAAAGAACACAGAAAAGGGAAAAGAACACTCATTAAGAAAAATGAAGGGTTGGGGAAGGGAAGGAAGGTAGAGTCAGGTGAATGGTGGCCCCGAAACACATGCCTGCATTCAAATCCCTGGGATGTGTGAATGTGACCTTATTTGGAAAAAAGGTCTTTGTAGATGTCATTAAGTTAAGGATTTTGAGCTCCTCCTGGATTACCCAGCTGGGCCCTAAATCCAAGGATAAGCGTTCTTTTAAGAGACAGACCTGGAGCTGACAGAGACGCACGGATGGAGGCAGAGACCAGAGTCCTGCAGCCCCAAGTCAGGAAATGCCAGAAGCCACCAGAAGCTTGAGGAGGCAAGAAGGAGTCTCTCCGAGAGCTGTCAGAGGGGGTGCGGACTGACTCCCTGATTTCAGACTTCTGTCCTCAAGAACTGTGGGAAAATTAATGTCTGATTTTTAAAACCACCCCATTTGTGGTGATTTGTTAAAACAATCACAGAAACTAACGGAGAAGGAAAGAAAAAAGGCCCAGGAAGCCCAGGTGTCACTGATGGTGGCCGAGAGGGGCACCGCCCTGAAGTCCCCAAACCCTCTGGAGCTGTGCTCCAGCCTGACTTCCTGGAGGAAGAGCAGATCCACCAGAGGATTTGGTGCCCCCTCCTTGGATATCTCTATTCCAGTCCTCACCCATCACTCAGCCCCTTTACTTGACCTTCACAGTCTGTCCCCGGAAGGAAAGTAGTTGCTGTGGGGACTCTCCGTAGCTTCATGGAATTATATGAGGCCAAACCAACACCACTGATCTTCATGCTTTCGGACAAGCTAACAGCCCATACATGCTTAGAAGCGTCCTCAAAGTTTCTGTCGACTGGAAAAGAAGGTAGAGAGACTGCTCATGGCAGATTACAAAATGTGCATAGAAAGCATTTTTATAATAGGAAGACGCCTCGTTGTTTTTGTTTGATGCTTGGTTTGGATTTGCATGGTTTTGATTGTTTTGGTTTGATTTGGTGATGCTAACCATGATCCTTAATAATAAACTGTTCGTAGACCAGTGTGTAGGCTCCTGTGTGATCCTTTTGGATCAGGCTGAATTAGGCTCAACAGGGTGCCCGGGCAGAGTCTGCAGTGCATGCTTCATGTCTCTGTTTTAGAAGGTGACACTGCCGAGACGTCATCCCTACCAAGGGAATGGTTGCAAACCTCACTGCAGTGAGACCAGGCGGAGGCTGCTGTCCATGGTACAGACTGCGAGAAAATGCAGGGTGGGTGCCTGCGAGCCCGTCGCTCTCAGACAAACGGACACGACGACAGCCTTTCTCCCCGGCCGGGGCTCCATAGTGTGCGAGACAAATAGGCACTTAGAGTTTCCAAACACTGTGACAGTTTAGACAAGAAAACTCAAACACCAGCCACTTTGCTGGGCTTTAGGGCAACTGACCTGCTGCGGCTCTGGGTGTAATCGTTTCCTGCTTTTTTAAACTTTTGTGCAATCTCTTCCATTTGTCATCTTTCTCCTTTGCTACAAATGAAATCCCATGACAATAAAGAAATTGCCCAAAGACTATCCAGCTCTTTTTTTTTCCTTTCTTAGAATTTTACAGTATTAAATGTTGCTCTAGTTATAAATATGTCATCAGCTGGATTCAGATCTAATATTGAATTATTTTGATTGAGATTCACAGAAACAAAATTTGGTTCATTTTCGGTTTTCTAAGCTCATTTTTTGCTTCTGTCTTTATATCTATTTTGTCTTTTTTAATTCTTTGTCGTCATATCTCATTTCTTTTCTGTTTATCACCTTGTGAATAACCCATATAATAGTTATTGGTTTTTTAGTATAGCACAAGCACACTCACTGAAGTTTTTTTTTTTAAACTCATCAAAGTATAAATCCTTTAAGTTTTAGTTTTATACACACAACATAAACCTACAATATGAACACTGGCGTTCTGAATACTTAAGAAATGCCAGCAATCCATATGAAATGTTTGCCATGGTTAATTAATAAAGGAAAACAGGCAATATTATATAGCCCAAGATATTTTTACGGTTCATCAGAGAAATGTTTTCACTACCCAGGGAATTTAGAGAAATAGCTAAAACACAAACCAATTTTTATTAAAATAATTTGTCAATATCTTTGGGTTCTGATGTTCTTTCTCTTGAAATTGGAATTCTGTGCACAATAAAAATACAGAAGATGCCACATTTCTTTACTCTGAAAAAAAAAAATCCACAGGCAGAAACTAGAAAATAAGCTCTGACCTAGACATCAAGTTTTGTAAACTAATACTATTAAAAATCAATCTCAAAGTGAGGACAAATGATGAGAAGTTTTTTTTTAAAAAAAAGTATTCTTACTTTTGTTAGTAAGGACTGCTCTGAATCCTCTTGTGTCTAATGAAGGACATTGTCTCCTAAATATAAGGGAGGCAGGAATTTTATAAGATCTGGAACATGTTCAGTTCTGGGCATATAATTTAGGGCCCATGATGTGTGTTAGAAGGATAGATTGATTGATGATCCAGACAGCCGCAGATGCCTCGAGTTACTTGTCATCTGAGGTTTATTTCAGCTATGAAGTTCAATCATCTAAGCCAAGTCAGACCCTAGGGAACCCATCACCCAAAGCCACATAAGATCCATTGGCATCCAAAGCTCAGCTCAGTAATTTAAATCAGAATTAGAATTGCCTAGTGGAAATCAGTACTTGGCTTGGCCGGTCAGTACCAGGAAGAAAAGCAACTTGGGAAACAAAATTAAGTGAATTTCAATCCATGAACCTCCTCTATTTGAAAACCTATTCTGGGAATTCCTCCAGCATCTCACTGGTTAATAGAGAAGGTGGATTATAGCCAAAGAACTTCTTCTGTGACATTTATCTCCCCGGTTTATGAAGTCCTCTGAACAAAGTATGGGGTAGGGGGAGTATGAAATAAGAACAAGATGGTCGAAGTTAGGAATAAGGTGTATTTAGGGCGAGCTGTTCCTATCAGCCAATACTTAAAATACTCTACTGTACATTGTCTCTCTCTGGCCATCTCTTTTATGTAATCAGAGCAATTTTTTAGTTCTGATCTTGTCCACATTAGATCAAGTTATTATGAAACTGGGATTTCTTTGGTGCTGAAGATCTGGGGCTACCAGTGATATGTAAGCATAGGAACAGGAGCAGTAACATCACTGCCCTTACTCGGCAGGGCCGCCCCGGGTGAGTCTCCCAGCATCCCAGTATTCTGGGAAGGGAATGGGTGGCATGCGCAAAAAGACTTCCTTCTTCAGATATATTGGGGAAACTCTATGTTAAACCAAGTTCACCAGTGGCTTCATTTTGTCTAACGGCAGGACTGGAACCTTTACTTTGCTAATATACGTTGTAAATCTCTGAGTTGAGTGTCAAGCACAGAATTTCCCACACAATGCTACAGAGAAACCCTTTTGTAGAACACAGCATCCCGTAGCATGAGTATTCCCGGGATCTGTCATAGAGGAGGTAATAGGAGCAGGATGGGTGTGAAGCCCATTCTCATCCATCCAAGCACTATTTTTGCATCTTCTTCCATTGTAGAGTCAAATGTAAATGGTTTGTTGATGCATCAGTAAACATGTTGTTAGAGATCACTCTGTCCTCGGTTTATGTTATCCCTGGAAAGATCGGTTAACGTGTAAGCTAACTAGACACAACTCCAATGAGTGTCTGTAGAATGACTGACTGAGTAAATGAGTTTCAGGGCAGGTGTCATACAGATGCAAAGATTATACCTGTGATTATACCTGTGTATTCACGTGTGGTGGGTATAGCATAACATAGATGTTGAATCATCATGTTGCACACCTGAAAGTCATGTAATGTTGTGTGTCAACTATATTCAAATTTAAAAACTCTTTTTAAAAGTAAGATTATGGGACACCTGGGTGGCTCGGTCAGTTAAGCAGCTGCCTTCGGCTCAGGTCATGATCCCAGGGTCCTGGGATCCAGTCCCACATCAGGCTCCTTGCTCAGTGAGGAGCCTGCTTCTCCCTTTTGCCTGCTGCTTCCCCTGCATGTGCACATTCTCTCTTTCTCTCTCTCTCTGCCAAATAAATAAATAAATAAATCTAAAAAAAAATAAAACAATTTTAAAAGGAAGATTATATCTGTGGAAAGAGCTCAGAGGCGGGAGGGAGGAGGGCGGGTCCGAGAGGGGAGCTTCTAGCCAGGTACCTCTAACCATAGAGAGGTACCAACATCAGAAAACAGTTAGCTCTGCAACCTTACCCACATTGTCTAATCTCTTTGGACTGCCTTTGTCTTCTACACAAATTAGAAATGCACCTGCCTTTGTTATACCCCTAGGGAGATGCAAAGCAGAAATGGAAACAATAGATGTAACTTTTCTTGAAAACGTTAAGCTGCCCTAGGATGTACTCTTGAGCAGTAGCATGTGAAGAAAACCTGTAACTGATGCCCTATCTTTGTGACCTTTATTGAGACTAATTCTTATTTTGGCAGAGGGGTCAATGAATTTGAGAAGGCAACACCAGGGGAATGCAGTATTGTAATTCGTCATTATCTGCATTAATCAATGTATTACTATTATTCCAATGTGCTAATGTCAGGTAGGAAACTACCTTCAACTTCTGTTCCTGAAAACAAACTTTGCTTACGAAAATGCCAAACTCATCTTGTCTCACACTATTGTCTTCTGAAATTTTCATCCTGGGAGAGTTCTTGGGTCTTTGCTGGATAACAATCTTGACCTAAAAATAAAATGTCCTCCTACGTTTCTCCCCTGAGGCTAGAATCAGTGAGTTTAAGTTTTCACCTTTACCTCCTTTCTGCTAAAATTAGACAATGAATTGAGATAAAATTTATTTTGGCTATCATGCTGAATATTTAATCAAATTACTTAAATCCTGTTATAATGTGTCCCATCAGTTACCGGACTCATTTCAAAATTTCTCAAAAATGAATTTATTTCTAGTTCAAAAGGTGCTTCAGCAAGCTTCCTGTTAATTAACTGCCATTTTTATTTTTAGAGCAATTCTCATACAAATTAAATATGCTTATCTTAGCCACCTCCTTGTCCATATTTCTACTTATTACCTTACTCCTCAATAAGTATAGAATTTCTCAGTATCTAATTCAGTGAAATCTCTGGATAAGATCTCGAGGTGCTAAAAAGTACAATTCCTTTTGTCTTCCAAACAAGTGGAATAGGTTATTTATTTGGAGGTAATTACTCTTGAGAGAACTGCACACCATACACTATAAAAGTGTAAAATTCTGCTTTGTTTAGTATTATTTCCATTCGGAGGGTTGAGTTATCCTTTGAATCATTTTCTCAGACCAATTGCTTGCCAATCCTGGCATGTGAAATTGGTCCTTAAATGTGTTATAAGTCTGTACTTGTTTTTTTAAAATCATAGTTACTAGAAAAAAGCATAAGGATTTTTGTGTTTCTTCCAGAATTTGTCTCAACCTCTGCCTTGGCTCCAGCTGATCCCATTCTACTATGCCTTCTCTCTCTCTCTCTATTTGAATAAATCTTTAATCAATTAAAGAACTGGCAGATCCATAGAACAAGGTTCATTATGGTTCATTTTTTAGAAAATCAATGCATCTCATTAAATATTTATTCTAACCCAGCTGGAGCAAAGGGACAGAGGTGGAAATGAACAGGTCCCATTCTGGGAAAAAGGCACTGACATGATTAGACCAGAGGGCTGGTGTTGCCACAGCTATTTTCCATTCTGTGCAAGGAAAATGTAGAGACAGAAGCATGAAGCGAAAGGAATTTTTTACTTACAAAATGTTGCAAGGCATCCAGACTTAATAAGCACCAGTCTTTCCCATTTAAAATAGAGAAGCACAATTTTACCATGGTTTAAAAGGTTAGGGCTGGTCGTGTCATGCTGGACAAATAGTGGTGTTCTCACAAGTTCATCGTATCATCTGTCGCATGTTGGTATTGCAAATCTCAGAGATAAGGTTGATTCAGAAAGTAAACAACTGCTAGCAAATGACTCAAAGATTCATTATTTGGGACTAGGATTGGAAAGGCCATCCTGTATTTCTTTTTCTTTTTTTGATTTGTTTCCTTGGGTTGATTTTTTTGGTTTTGTTCTGTTCTCCCGATTCTCTGCTGTGACAGGCTCATGGCGAGCGCACGGTCACGGTGGAGGTGGAATGAGGTACTGTGCTCCTTCACGGTGCCTCCTGACGCAGAAGCTCTGCTCCTAAGAGGCAGGTGTTTACTTAGCTGTTCTCTCACTTCTGACCATCAGTTCAATGGTTTACTCTGACCATTTGTACAGACGTAGGTATAGCAAGCAGGGTGGGTTCACTCACCAAGACCTCTTTGCGCAGTTATCAAAACTAGGCCTATATGATAATAAATCTTGAGAGGTCATTTTTGTTTTGTTTGTAGAGCGCCTGGGTTTGTAAGTTTGGTCCCTTTACGTTGCAGCAATATTTTATTCCCTTTCAGCTCAACTACTGGGATCAGTAACCCAGGACCGACGGAGTGACTTCCGCCACTACCTAGAACTCGGATTATTGCATCTCTCTGAGCTGTAACTTTCAGTGCTCTAGTCATGCTCGCTGAGGGTGGGGTCCCTTAAACCATAAGTACAAGCCAAGCCTGGGAGGATGTTGTGGACAATAATTCCACCTACGAAATGCCCTTGTTTTTCTAATGAGCTTGTCATGTCTAATTAAATTATATTTACCTTCAATGTTAACTTTCTATGGCATGGTTAGGGGTACAGATTTGATTTTTTCAATTACATTCTACTAGAAAGGAGGATAGATTCTAGTTCAGTCCATGAAAACCTAGGGTCAAAGAAAGTAAATGGATTAGTCAAGGCATTTTTTATATTATTTAACTACCATTGCAAGTTGTGTCGATAAAACCAATCAACATATGTTGTTATATTTACAGGATTATTATTAACTTTCCCTGATAATTTATTATCTTACTTATTTTAAGAATTTTTAATGTATGTTTTTCTGAATTCCGAAGGAGTAATTAGAACAAGATTCCATTTAAAGAATGTTCCATCTAGTTTTTATAAGCATAACCTATTAAATCAAGCAATAAAGATAGAGGAAGTAGAAAGAAGGAAGCTTTGGTAATATGCCCAATTCAAAATACTACTCAGCCATCAGAAAGGATGAATACCCACCATTTGCATCAACATAGATGGACCTGGAGGGGATTATGCTAAGTGAAGTAAGTCAAGCAGAGAAAGACAATTATCATATGGTTTCACTTATATGTGGAACATAAGGAATAGGATGGAGGACATTAGGAGAAGGAAGGGAAAAATGAAGTGGGGGGGAATCAGAAGGGGAGATGAACCATTAGAGATTATGCACCCTGTGAAACAAACTGTGGGTTTCAGAGGGGAGAGGGGTGGGGGGATGGGTTAGCCCCGTGATAGGTATTAAGGAGGGCACATAGTGCATGGAGCACTGGGTGTTATACACAAACAAGGAATCATGGAACACTACATCAAAAACTAATGTACTGTATGGTGACTAACATAACATAACAAAACAAAATAAAATACATTCGCCACCATTAAATTTGTTTCATTTCGCCTAAGTAATTAATCCTTGTTCTCTTGACCTTGAGTTAGTTAGCAGCCTTTCAAAGTGAACGAGTTCTGGAAATCCTGACTGAATCTCTTAGCAGTCTGAGAGTTGTTAATCTGTGGTGATGGTGTCACCTCTACAGGGGTACCTGTAGCCAAGAGCCTATTTATTATTGTCTCAAGTGTTAAGAGTACCTGTTGGAGTTCTTTAATCAGGCTATTTTGATGTTTCTTCCAACAGACCCAATTACAGATCTGTGGCTCTAGCAGGGGTCTCCAGGCAAGCATGAAAGAAAATCAGAACCCACCTGTTGATGATAAGGTTGATACGGTTGAATGGCTTATCAGAACCCACCTGTTGATGATAAGGTTGAATGGCTCTGATTACTCATCACAACCAGTGATAACAAAATGGAGACAAGTTCAGTTTTATAAGGGGTTGGTGACTAGCATGAAAGTGAGTACGCATTATGGACAATGAGGCACTGAAAATCTCCAGGATCTCATTATCTATCCCATAAAGATTACGTTAGGATTACTACCAACTGAAAAGCCTCTTTTAAACCTAGAAATGGAATCTTTCTTTCAAAAACTTTTGAAACAAACATTACTGTGCCATTCTTTAACATGAAAGGGAGCATGCTTTTAACCAAAGTGGAAGGTTCATAAGGGCTGAGGCATTACTTGCCATGATTAAGTGGAGGTGGAGTTCCTCATTTGCCAGGTTTTTTTGGAGTGGAAGCTTGATAAATAGGCCATCTCTCACTCTAGTATTAAACTGAATAAAAACCTGTAGAATGCCATTTCAAAGTACCTTCATTTCATAAGGTGAGGAAGAAAACTCTTTGATATTACCCAGCAACAGTCCGGGAAAGCCCTAAGATGGTTTTAGATTTGTAAAAGACATTTTTTAAAGAGTTACTAGTTTGACTATGGGGTGTAAATTTGGGGAAGGCAGTTTCAATTAAGAGTTCTGAGGGGACACAAGATATAAGTCCTTGATGTATTAAGACAAGAAATAACTGCAGCTTGGTTCAGAACTTTCCCATGTGAACAATTACTCAAATTTTTTCTTTAATAACCAAGCAATACTCTTGAATGTTTCACCTCTTCGTCTGTAAGCCACATAAATCAGTTTTAAAATATAGATTTTTTTGTATGTTTTCTCCTCTTTTATAATAAAGTGTTTATTTTAGATACCCTTATAGTTACACAATGACAGATTCTTATGATACATTAGCTCCAAAAGTTCCCCAAAGAGAAAGAAAAGGTGCTAGCCACATTACAGAAGGAGCTATGGCTATTGACAGAACATTGTAAAAAGACTAATAATCTCCCTTTGGCAAGGGGGCAAAGGCTCTTTTCACATTTACCTACAGACATACAGTCATCTGGAGATCAGCACCTCACTTTTATATCTTCACCCACTGACCAAAAGTAACTTCAGACTGGGGAGAGGATTCTGGTGAAATGGCAGAGTAGGAAGCACAGGTTTCTGGTTCCCCACATTGACAAAATGTGTCTGATGTATTTTGGAACTCTGGAGTCTAATGAAGGCTTGCAACTTTCAAGGGAAAGCTTGGATGGTAAATAGGGATTAATTTCAGTCAATTTCAACTCTTAACATAGTAGCAGCTACCCAACCCTCACCTGGATCAACTGGGCTGGCAGCTATGTGTATGTTCCTGAGCAGCTTGCATGCAGCTGTTGGGAACCAGGGTGGGCAGCAAGGACCCTGTCCTCCAAATATCAGGGATCTGCATTCTGATCACTGCTGCTTCTGATCATGGAGGTACAGACACAGAGGTAGACAGCCATTTTTGCACACCTCTCATTGTTGCAAGCCCTTTCCCTGCTGGCTGAGGTGACTTCCAGGGGAATTGAAGTGTTGGCACCCTCCCTTCCCCTTTGATTCCTTTTGAGAACCAGACTTTAAAAGACTAGGACATTCAAAAGCAAATGGATATGCAAAGGAAAATAACGTCCCCCATGTGCCCAGAGAAAGGCACAAGTTCAGAAAAGACCTGAGAGGACCTTAAGTTTATACCTCAGGCTGATCCTCTGCACAGAGACAGCCTACAACAATCAAAAACAGAACAAAAACCAAAAAAAAAAAAAAAAAAAACCAGCAAACTTGGGGAAGGGGAAGAATCTGATTTCCAGGATTACATTATTAGATTCCAGTGTCTACTTTTACACACACACACACACACACACACACAATCATAAGGCATACAAAGAAATGGAAGTATGGCTCATTCAAAGGAAAAAAATAAACCAACAAAACTGTCCCTGGGAAAGACCAGATGGCAGACCTACTAGACAAAGACTTTAAAACAACTATCTTAAAGATGCTCAAAGAACTAAAAGGTGATGTAGAGAAAGTTAAGCTAATGATGTCTGAATAAGATGGAAATATCATTAAAGAGATAGAAAACCTAAAAGGAAATTTAAGAAAAGAAATTCTAGAGCTGAAAATGACAGTCACTGAAATGAAAAATTCACTGGAGGGATTCCAAGGCAGATTTGAGCAGGCAGAAGAATCCATGAACTTGAAGACAGGACAGCTGAAATCATCAAGTCCTAGGGACAGAAAGAAAATAACTGAAGAAAAGTGAACAGAGTCCCAGGTATCTGTGAGTCACCATCAGGCAGACCAACATACACACTATGGAAATTCCAGAAGGAGAGAAAGAGAGAAAGGGTCAGAGAGATTATTTGAAGAAATAGTGCCTGAATACTTCCCAAATTTGATGAAAGATGTGAATATAAACATCCAAGAAGCTCAAGCAGCTCTGAGGAGGATAAACCAAAGGGACCCATACTGAGACACATAATCAAACTGTCCAAAGACAAGGACAGAGAGAATCTTGAGCAAAAGAGAAGTGACTCATTATATTAAAAAAGATCTCAATAAGATTATAAGCAGATTTCTCATCAGATACTTTGGAGGTCAGAAAGCAATGGGCTGTATTTTCAAACTGATGAGAGGAAAAAAAAAACCTGCCGATCAAGAATCCTGTATTGCAAAAGTACAGAAGAAAGAAAGACATTCCCAGGTAAATAAAAGCTGAGGAAGTTCATCACTAGAACTTCCCTGCAAGCAAAGGTAATCCTGCAGTTTGGAATAAACTAATTAGAATCCTATGAAGAAATATAGATCTTGGTAAAGGTAAATACATGGGTAATTACAAAAACAAGTATTACTGTCATGACAGTTTGTAACTCTTGTTTTCCATGTTTTTTACGTGATTGAAGAGACGGATGCATTTAAAAAAAAGTTATTTTTTTAGACCTATGACATTTACAAATATGGAATTTTGTGACATCCAGAACTGAAAAGGATGGGGATGGAGCTATAAATAGAGTTTTAAATGTTATTAAAGTAAGATGGTATAAATTTAAATTAGAATTTTATAACTTTTGGATATGAAATGTAATCCCCATGGTAACCACAATGAAAATAGTTATAGAATATATACAAAAGGAAATGAGAAGGTAATTAAAACATTTTACTACCAAAAAATCAAGTAAACACAAAAGAGACAGGAATGCAGGAGATGAAGGACAAAAAAAGCTACAAGGTATATACAAAACAAATAGGAAACGAACACAAGTAAGCCCCTCCTTATCAGTAACTTTTTTCTTTTATTTTTTTTTAGATTTATTTATTTATTTGAGAGAGAGAGAGCAGGGGAGGGACACAGAAAGAGGGAGAGAGAGTCTCCTAAGCAGACTCCACACTGAGGGGCTCAATCTCATGACCCTGAGCGGAAAACAAGAGTCAGACGCTGAACCGACTGAGTCGCCCAGGCCCCCCAGTAATTATTTCAAATATAAATTGATTAAACTCTCCAGTCAAAAAACAGAATGGCAGAATGGATTAAAAACCATGGTCCAACAATATGCTGTCTACAGGAGACTCACTTTAGATCCAGATGTTATGGGTGAGAGAGAGTCTGTGTCATGTGGATGGAGATCTTGATCCTTGGGTTCCGAAGGAGAAGATTTACACAGGCATTGGTGCTCAAAATAAAAAATAAAGATAGCCAGAAGGAAAGCAGCAAGCACAGAGCAGTTTATTAAAGTGAAAGTACACTCTCAAAGTGGGAGAGCAGGACAGGTTCCATGAGGTGGAAATGGCCCCTAAGTGGTTTTGGGATTGGATATTCTTGGGTCTCTCTGGGCTGGCAGGAGCTGTGACTTACAGTGGGTTGGTCTCTAATGGAGGCTATTTCCAATCATTTGGGAAACTCCTCCCGCAGGTTAGGAGGGGGAGTTTTTTTACCCTACAAGGTTTGTATGGGAACTGTCATGGAAGCCTTCCTCCATCTGTTGAGACTGTTCCCACAATGCAAATGCATTATAATGAGTCTAGGGTTTACCCTGGGGCAGAGGTGGAAGAGGAGAGTGCATACTCCACACCTGTGGCTCTTTGGTTCATCAGCTCCAAGGTCTTGGAAGCCATAAGGTCAGGATGTTGTGCCCCCAGGCTTCCAATGTTTAGCTTATCACCATCCTTGCCTCTAGTTCGGGTCTCTGTCATTCCCCTTCAGAGCCTTGAGACTCTGCCTTGGGGTGTTCCTTCCACCACTCCTGTCTAGCTTCTACTTAACACAAAGACATAAACAGATGGAAAGTGAAAAGATAATTGTACACCCATGTTCACAGCAGCATTATTCACAATAGTTAAAATGAGGGAGCAACTCAAGTTCCCATCAACAAATGAATGGAGAAGCAAAATGGGCTATATGCATCCAATGGAATATTATTCTGCCTTAAAAAGAAAAGAAATTTTGATATATGCTACAATATGGATGAAGCTCGAGGACGTTATATTAAGTGAAATAAATCAGTCACATAAAGATATATACTGTATGAGGGACTTAGGGTCGTCAAGATCGTAAAGAGAGAAAGTGGAATGTTGGCTGTTAGGAGGATGGGGAGGATAGGGAGTTATTGTTTAATGGTATAGAGTTTCAGTTTTGCAAGATGAGAACAGTTCTGGAGATGGATGGTGGTGATATTGCACAATAAAAATTTACTTAATATCACCAAATTGTGTACTTAAAAGTGGATAAGATGGTACATTTTAGAATATGTATATTCTACCACAGTAAAAAAAAATTGAAAAAGAAAAGAGTAAATTTAGAGCATCTCAGCAAAAACTCACAGGCCAATTTTAGTAGCCCCAGAAACAAAGAAGCCAAAGAGGGGCTAAGATCTCAGAGACAAAGGAGCTGTGATGTTTCTGACCCAGCACTGATCTCCATTCCAACATTTTTATTTAAATTATCTTTTCTCTAAAGTTGGCTTGAGAGATTTAAGTTTACAAAGACATTTGAGTCATCCCAAAGACCAGCTATACAAAGGACTCTATCAGTGATCAAAAGAGATACATAATTGGAAGGGATTCAAGTGACTTCTCTATTGTCTGCCACCTTACAGAGCACAGATGGTTAGACCACAAACCACTACTCAATATCGCTGCCACCAACGGGGAAACTAAGTGGTGGCACACAAATCAATACCAGAAATAGGCTTAGTCCTGAACTAGAAATAGAAAGAGAGTCATAAACAAACAAAAAACACAGAAGCTGAAGAAGTCAACAAGAGCAGAGCCCTGTTGCACCGTCCTGAAATTTCCACCAGCCCTTGCCTGCACGAGAGCTTTGCTAAGAGTGTCCTTCTTGGGCAGCACTGTTGGTTAGATCTCCTGAGGCCATCTGCACCTTCATGGCCTGACACTTTAAACAGAAGACTCCAGAAAGAAACATTATGAAGAGAAAATAATGGTTATTTGTAATTTTCCGGAGGTTCTGAACTTAGAAAACTGGCTCAACAGTCTTACATACAAGTATTTAAAGGACACACACACACACACACACACACACACACATGCACCCAGAGGCAAGGGTAGCAAAGTTACAAGGTTACAGTTAGTCTGTCATTGATGGAAACACAGTTTATTCACACAATGACAGTATCTCCACTGGTCATCTCATACCAGTTATTGGTCATCTCATACCAGTTACTGCATATCAGAAATAATGTTCTTTTCATCAGAGACTAAGTAACTTAGAAGAAAGGACCCAAGTGTTCATTTCTACCAGGAACTTCAGCAAAACAGAGTGATCTGTTGGTTGGTGGTAGTGTGGAGGCTGCGAAGTTGTTTTGTTTTGTTTCAATCTGAGGGAGCAGCATGCTTTTCTTTTTTTAACATGTGATTCCATGACAGTGGATGATGGAGTGCATATTTCTTGCAAATGGAGGCAGGCCAAGGTATCCATTTTGGTTTCACAAATCTAGGTGTCTTTTGAACCTGATGAAGCAGCTTCTTTCCTTGATGGGACTTCACTGTACTATTCTGCCATATAAGGTTAACTAATTTTGCATGTTTTTTTGTGCATGAATAAATACAATAGAAATCCAACTTGTCCGTGATTATTAAATTGTAAAATGCACTTGGTTTTCACTACCCACCTCATTGCCTCAGCTAGAGACTCCTGAATCTTCTTTCCTCCATCACCCCCAACATTTCACTTGTCAGTTTCATCCTACGATTCTCCATCACGGCTGTTATCCTGTCCCTGGCCCTGAGCCACCTCCGAGGTCACAAGCCCTTGTTTTTGTCCTGATATATTATAGTTGCCTGTTAAATGGCATGAATCATTCTGTGACTTTCAGTCTGTGCCATACCATTCACTTATTATTAAACCAATTAAATCCAGAGAAAGGGGGAGTGGGTCAGTCTCCCTGAAACCAAACCAAACAAAAACAAAAACCAATTTTATTCCCTTCATGGTGTTAGTCTGTGAAAATTGCAGTTTGGCTCACCCCCCTTGCAACTTTTTCTCATCACCCTGTGGCACAAAAAGGGAATTAGTTCCTAAAGAGAGTGAACTCCTTTTACCTCTGAAGAAATCTCAGACCTTAGGGACCCGAAAGTTTGGGGGGCTAGGGGATGCCAAGATTCCTCCTATTGGTAGCAAGAATGTTTTTTTCACTCTTTCTGTTGTTTAGAAATTTAGAGAACAAAGAAAATATGGACATAGAACAATTATGGGCACAAATCACCTTGAGTTGTAATGCTTACAATTTCAATAGAAGTTCAGAGACAGAGTTTTATTGTCAAGAAAAAGACTACCTGTTTCTCCAACCTTCAGTCTTTCTATTCTGAAACCTTCCTTCTTTTTTTTCTTTCTTTTTTTTTTTTTTGAAAGAGAGAGGGCACATGAGTGGGGGGGGCAGAGGGAGAGGGAGAGAGAATCTTACTTAGGCTGACTCCACGCCTAGCGCGGAGCCCGACGTGGAGCTGGATCTCATGACCCTGAGATCATGACCTGAGCTGAAATCAAGAGTCGGATGCTTAATCGATTGAGCCACCCTGGCGCCCCTGAAACTTTCCTTCTTGAGGCACCAGAATTCTCTTTGTAGAATATCAGGTGGATCTTGGGGCTCCCCTGACCTATAGAGCAAATCCTGTTTACTTCCTATATCAAGCTTTCTGTGACAAGCCCAGAGCAACCTAATGTCTCCCTTCCCTGGACTCCTGTTATTAGTCTGCCACAGAAGGTTGCTGGCAACTATAATTATTCTATGTTTCTGTTTTCTTTTTCTCCCACCCAATTAGCCTCCAAGTTTATGAACACAAGAAAAAAAAAAAAGCTATTCTTGCTACCCAAATTTCACATGAAGATAGGATTCCATTTCCAGTATGAGAAGACAGCTTTTCTCAGCAGCAGAATTGAAGGCTAAAACGATTGTATGCCCTTAAAAGAATGAACAAACTTTGTCTGGAGGTCTTCTGCTCTATGGAATAATGTTACTTGATTTGTTTCTCCACTTGGATGGTCAAAAATATAAATTAAAATATATCCTTCCAAATAGGCTAATAAAGAGACTAAATGAAAAATGTCCACTTGTCCAGTAAAATGTCAGTGAACTCTATTGGAAATATTAGAAATAAAATCATTCCAGTGGGTTTCCTTGACAGGTTGTGGTTGGTTATATATGGTAGTGACTCGTCATTTTCCACACTGTGGAGTCCACGGAAAACAAGTGTTTGTACAGCACCCCTGGGCAAGTCAGAGAGGCCGCTCTGGGTTGGAAAGCGGCTGCCCATGCCCCCTGAATGTGACGGGGACACCTCGCATTTCATTCACGGCTCATGGATTCGGAAACAATGCAGGATGAATCCACACCTTCAAATTTATCTGGTACAATTTTTTAAATGGCAGTAACAGCAAAAACTGAAGAAGGCTACAACCGAATCTTCTTTCTCCTTTCATTTTTGCTTTCAACCTCAGCAATGTCCAAGGTCACAAACCAGTCCTCTGTACTCGGTCGGGAGTGTGAATGCCCCTGGATGCATAATCATTGGAATAGTTTTCTGTTTCCTTCCTCTCTCACTTCCCTTAGGAAGAAAAAATTTTAAGACCCCATTCATCCACCTTCTCACCTCCATGGAACTCAGGTTTGCCTAAGACAGTCTGTGCCGGTTAATGAACTAATGACGTCTCAGCATTTTGAGCTCAACAAAAGTAAACTCTTAGCCAGAGCTGAGTGTGATTTAATGACAAATATACAGCAAGTTGCTCAGAGGATTGCCCAGGCACAAAGGATCTTCTCCAAACTATTTTAAGTATTGTCTTTAGGAAACAAATAGGCTACATTCGGAGGTTTTCAGGCAAACCATTTTTGTCAGATACTTCTCAGCTATCAAATGAACGAAGACACTTTCCTATTTCAGTAATTTAGACATCAGCATTTTTTTGTCCAAGCTAAAATAAGCCACCTAAACATAGGATAAGAGCAGATACCAAAATGACAAGGGTCTGTGTTTTATTTATTAATGCCTGGAATGGAGATATCACTGCCTTGCCCTAAGTCTCCCCTCCTTACCCCCGGGCACCACACACCAGAGGATTAAACAGCCAAAGAGCCTATCCTTTAGAGACATGTATGGAGGCAAAGCATTTCAAATGACTTTCAGGAGCTAGCTAAACATGTCTGATTGGGGGATGGGAGACAAGGAAGGAGTTTAGCTTTGGACACATGCCAGTTCCATCTGAAACATTTAAGAACAGCCAACTTGGCTACAGGCACTCATTTACTTAGTTCCAGAAGTAAATTAATAGGACAGAATTGGAAACTGCAGGTGGGAATGACTTAATGTCTTGTAGGGTTATTGGTAATGCCCAAAATGCTTTGTAAACTAAAAGTACTCCATAAAGATGTCATTATAAGTACCTTTATCATTAGGAGTAGCAAGATTAATAATGATGAAGCAAGTCAAGGAAGCAAAGTTGGATTTTATTTTCTTTGTTTTTCGCACAAAGAAGAATGTGTCAAATTAGTAAAAGTTATACGGTAGAGCCATACAGTAAATCCCATCAGGGAGACCGGCAGATCATTGGGTTATCCTGGTTCAGAGAACACCTAGCTATACATTATTTGTAAAGTCTCTCTCCCTTGCTTTAAATGTTTCTCTTTGCTTGATAAAGGCCAGAGGTCAGGAGTTATGTACGTGATCATGATCTCCACATATTTGTGGTCTGACTCTTATTTGCTAAGTAGCTCAGGCCTCAACATAGTTCCTATGGAGGTAGTTTTGAAGTTATGTCAGAATTACCATATGTTTTCTTGACTTCTGTGACCGAAGAGCAGGAACCCACTGATAGCCAACCCCTACTGAGTCTTGCATCCTCATTAATCCTTGTGGGTGACATGCCGTCCACACATTTACTCATTTAATCTCTGCAACAGCCTCGTGACATAGGTACCATTATTGTTCTTGTTCTACAGGTTTTTAAAAGCTGAGGCTTACAGGGGTGAACTAACTCGCCCAGAAATTCCATCCCACATCCGTCTAGCACCAAAAGTCCACACACTCACCATGAGGAAAGTCTGTTCTCTGTGTGTGTTCACAGTGACCCGACAGAATATTCAGTGATGGGAAATGGACAATATTGTATTCATGTGGCCTCCTGTGTCCTCTTTTTCTCCCCTACCCCTACCTTCTTCTCTGCCCTCTTCCTCCAGTTTGGCCTCATTTCAACTCTTCCCTTGACTTTTTTTTTCCAAAGGCAAATATGCCATGCGAGACCTCGTCCACAGGCTTCCAGGTGGGAACAATAGCAACAACGCGGCGAGTAAGGCCATGTCGGATGACACGGTGACAGCCGTCTGCTGCACCCTGCACGAGGTGATCACCAAGAACATGGAGAACGCCAAGGCCTTACGGGATGCTGGCGGCATTGAGAAGTTGGTTGGCATCTCCAAAAGCAAAGGAGATAAGTAAGTCAGACAGTGACTTCGTATCTCTGTAGAATTGGTATTGGTAGAATTAGTTCTAAGTGTGTCCAACATCCAGCCAGTTATGGGTAACACTACTGAATGTCACTGGAAAGCATTTGTCTCTAATAATCAAGAGAAGGGAAATAGCACATGGTTTCCAATCTTCCAGCCCCATGATGAGAGCTGATCTTCCTGATAATTTCTATTTGATTACTAACTCATGACTTGGTGACTGCTATGTTCCTGGTAAGATAGACTTGACAATCCAGCATGCACACACTAGTGTGTTCCTCCAACATAGACTCGACAAGCAGCTTAACCTGAGAATGTGAAGGTATCTTTTGGTTGCTGTTCCTTTGTGGTTGCAGGTCCAAGTATTGATGACAGTCCACATCATCAAAAGGATGACGAACCATCCTTTTGCCCTTTGTCTCTTCAGCTGTGCATAGCGAGTCATGCAGGGAGGGTGGGGGGAGCAAATGGAGGGGGGCGTCTCAGTGCTGACCCACCATCCTCCCATGTTAACTGTACATTTGGGGTAAATTGTTTAATTTAATGAGGCACTATGCTATACTTCACAGTGTAAAAATGAGGAAGGGGCTGTCATAATATCCTAGAAGTAGTGATAATCACGTCTTAAAGGAAGAATAGAAGTTTTCCAAGCAGAGGGGATGGTGGTGAAGAAGGACTTTTATGCAAGTGGCATAAAGAAAGATAAGGCTCTGTGTCCAAGCAACCGCACCACCGAGAATGGAAATGTCCCCAGTTTGATTTAAGAATCAATGGTATCTTACTGCATGCAACCAAAACATATCTTCAGCAGCCAGAGCGTCCTTATATCAGCAAGCTGTCAATGTTACAGAAACATTCGCAAACCTTAATTAAATTTTGCCTCCTGGAAATCACTCAATGTAACCAATGAGATTAAGAGGGTAAACCCTTTGTTATCAAAGGTCTACTTCTTGACTTTTCATTCCCTACCTCCCTCATTTCTTGACATCTAAATGCTAAATAATTTTTCTTCTGTTGTTAAAGACTGTGAGGGAGGTAAACTTAGACTTTTTGGAAATTCTCTCATTATTTCATTTGATTCAGGATATTACCATTGTGTTAGAAAAGAAGTCTCAGGTTTCTATGTAAGCACCCTGAGACCTCCCAGTAAGTTTAATCAACAATTTAGTATTAGTATTCCAGTACTTTTCTATATCAAGTAGAGGAGCCCCATTGGACTCATGTAATAATGGTGCAAGATAGATGGTTGGCTTGAATTATACCTTATTATATTGGACTTCAAATAAATTGCTGTTCCACACAGACAGGAGACCACACAGTTTTCTTCTTCATGTAGCTTCAGTAGAACCTTGGAATCTCTAATTAAAATGCTTCTCTGTTTTGAGCATTAGGAGCTTAATATGTTAATTTTTTTAAAGAAACACACACACACAATGAGACCATCATCCACAAAAACACTCCGACATATTGGTGCATATTGGTGAGATGTTTAAAGATTCTTTTCTCTGAACTGTAAGACTAGAAAGTTTGAGGGGTGGTCTGGCATATATTAATTTCTTCCACCTGTGTGGGCATCCCTACTACAGTAAACATCCCTCAATGGGCCTTAAAAGAGAAGAGATGCTTTTATCAGTCCTGTGGTCAAAGAAAATTACTTGGTGAAACTAATTTAAAAATCATTTGAAGAAACCATCCATGAAAGAGTGTACATCCACATTGCCAGTCCAGAAAATGGTCCTATTAGGTCTTGTCCAATCTTGATTATTGTTAACGGGATGTTTCTTTCACTATGGATGATCTCATAACTGTCTGCTGATTTGATTGGAAGTTTCTGTATGGAATAGTGACGTGTTTCATCTCATTGTTCCTTGACCTTTTTTTCCAATGTTAATAGTCAAGATTTACACCAAGTTTAATAAGAAGTGTTGAAATGGGTGGAGTTGGGCATCTTCCCATTTCTCCTGCTTATCTCTTTTTTAAGAATTTATTTATTTATTATTTGAGAGAGAGAAAGAAAGAGGGAGAGAAAGCAGGGGGAGGAGCTGAAGAGAGGGAGAGAATCCCAAGCAGACTCCATGCTCCACACAGAGACCGACAGAGGGCTTGATCCCATGACCCTGAAATCACAACCTGAGCCAAAATCAAGAGTCGGTGCTTAACCGACTGGGCCGCCCAGGCTCCCCTTACCTCTTTTTTATATAATGACTAATTTCAGGATCAAAACAGGGTTTTTATAACTGCATATAGCCTCATCTCCCACCTACACTTCAATTTTGTTACTGCTTCTCAATACCCTTCAAGAAATCCAGAAGAGGGGCGCCTGGGTGGCTCAGTTGTTGGGCATCTGCCTTCGGCTCGGGTCATGATCCCAGGGTCCTGGGATCAAGCCCCGCATCGGGCTCCCTGCTCAGGGGGAAACCTGCTTCTCCCTTTCCCACTCCTGCTTCTGTTCCCGCTCTCGCTGTCTCTCTCTCTCTCTCTGTCAAATAAATAAATGGAATCTTGAGAGAAAAAAAAAAAGTTTAAAAAAAAAAAAGAAATCCAGAAGAATTATTCTGAATTTTAACACTAAACTCACCATTTCACTCAATTCTGTTATGACACGAAGCACTGAGATTCCCAAGGCCTTCTGGACACATTTCAACAAAATAGAAATTCTTTATTGAAAAGAGAGTTTTTGAAATTGGGGATTAGTTAATAATTGGAAAGGGGAGGGATAGCAGTTTGCTCTAGTTAATTTACAAAATCCTTGCAAATCTGTCCTCCCTAAAATGTCCTTAAAAAATTATTATCAGAGGGCGCCTGGGTGGCTCAGTTGGTTAAGCGACTGCCTTCGGCTCAGGTCATGATCCTGGAGTCCTGGGATCGAGTCCCACATCGGGCTCCCAGCTCAGCGGCGAGCCTGCTTCTCCCTCTGACCTTCTCCCCTCTCATGCTGTTTCTCTCTCGCTCGCTCTCTAATACATAAATAAATAAAATCTTTAAAAAAAAAAATTATTATCAGAAATAAGTTTAATTCAAACCTGATTTTTAAATTTCAGATAGCAAGATAAAACACAGGTGGAAAAATGTGCCTATCTGTGATTCTCCATTTTTATGCATTTGTATGTTTCATTTCTAAATATACACAAACTTAAACATGCCGTGCTATTAACAAATCAGACTAGTGAGGTATCAATCACAGTCTGTTTGAACTGTAGCTTGCTAATACAACCACCAGGACTGGAGTTCTGGTGTCCTACAGCTTGGAATAGCTGTGCTGAACACGCACAACCAATTGCACCAACTGACATCCTCAGTCACCCCTAATTTCACAACTTTAGTGAGGATCAGACATTGTGTAATCATTAATGACTCTTACAGGAGTCTTATACTTACTATTTTCAAGTCTTGATAACTTAAACTATTCTTTTCACATCATTTTAAACACCCATTATGGACATTCTGTCACATCCATCTACTTTGAAAGTACATTTGTGTTTTTTCCTAATTTTAAAAATTATATAGGAAATAGTGCGTTGCATGTGTCACTGTGTTTTGTCATAAGACAGAAAAGCTGTTAACCGTCTCATCTGTTACTTGTCAGTGAGGAACTGTGTATTGTGGCTTAGGCTATAGTCACTTGTCACATTAGAAACACTCAATTGTTCAAGTCCTTCAATCAATAGTTACAGTTGTTCAAGTAGAAGTTGCTATGGTACCAATCTAGTGATGGACTTTTAAAGTCTAAAAAAGCAATGTTTGTTTGACCTTCACATGTTATATATTGTATTATATAATGGCATTTTAATTGAGAAGTTAAAACCCACTATTCATTACACATTCATAGTCTTTTTCTATTTTGTAACTAAGCAAGAAGTAGAAACAAAATATTACACTGTTTCCAAGGAATTTTTGCATACTAAATATGTCTCAACTACCTTACCACTACCTGAATATTCATATATGTTCCTCAAGAGTTGCCTGACTATTGTCATGGACAAATATCTAGCTAACAATGATAAAATACAGCAAAACATAACAGCATTGTTCAGCATTGATTATATAAGATTAACATGTACCTGTGGCCGCATCCATGAAAAGATCTAAAATTCTCTGTCTTTAAATCAAAGGAATTTAATATTACGTTTAGAGCATGACACTAGCATAAATTATACAATCATTTAGCGACCATCCGTTTTAGTAAAGGAAAATACATATGTCACTTATAGTTCATCTTTCATAGAGAAAAAAATTTTTGAAATTTATAAGGACTCTACATTTTTTTTTCCTTTAAAAATACATGACATAGACAAATGATGAATTGTTGAACACTACATCTGAAACTAATGATGTACTATATGTTAGCTAATTGAATTTAAATTTAAAAAAAAGAAAACCAAAAGTAATAAATAAATAAATAAATAAATAAATAAATAAATAAACTAAAAATACATGATATAACTAGTATTTTCAAACATAGCCAAAGTCGAATTCCATCTCAGCAATAAAAATAGCAAGAATGATTGTTAATGCCACCAGTAAGCAAATGGACGAAGGGACCTTAAACTTACTTGGTCTAAATTGCAAACTTGAGGACCCAGGAACGTAGCAGACATGTCATGGACCATGTATTAACATCTCATAATTCCATTACAACATGCACATCCTCACAACAGCCACTTACTCTGGCTCTCGAATCCAACCTCAACCTCAGCCCATCTCACCATCTGCTCACTTTCTATTTCAAAAGCCATTTTATTTCAAAGGCATTTTTGGTCTCAGTTCAGATTTTCTCTTCTGGGAGTCCTTGGGCGGCTGTAGCACTGGTCAGCTTCAGGGTGGACTTCACCTTGGGGTCCTCACAAATGGTTACGTCCTGCCCGACTCCAGGAGTCACCATACACATAGACCAGGGGTCAGCAATCTATGGCCCAGGGGCCAAATCCCACCCACTTCCTGCCTTTGTCAATAACATTTGCTCAAAACACAGCCACTTCCCCTCCCTGATGTATTATTATGACGCCTCTCGTGTACAGTTGCAGAGCTGAGTAGCTGCGATCAAGACCATATGGCCCCACAAAGTGGGGAATATTTATTGTCTGACCCTTTAGGAAAAAAACATGCCAGTCCCTGAGACAGGCCACGGCGTCCCTGGCAACCACTAGCGTTGTGCTGCTGGTTGTGGAACGAGCCGTTAGAATAAAGAATTTACAGGTAATGAACAGTTTCCCTCACCACTGGCCAGAATCACTCCCAAGGAGATCAGATTAATTCAACACTGGTTTATGGACCTCGTGTCTGTTTTGAGACACAGATGGGCACTGACCCAAAAGTCGAAATACTGAGCTAGCGTTGTATAGCGATTTTAAAGCCATGACTCGAGGAAATGCTAAGAACAACAGTCAGAAGGTTTATGTGGTTTTGGTTTCTCACTGTGGTCCACAGGATGGAACTTTAATTGTACACGGGGCTTGTGCATTCCTCTATGTAAGTGTGAGAGAGAATGCGCACACCTCTTCTCCCGCTGCCAACCCCCTGGGCAAATGGAGAGCAGCTCCCCTTCATCATGCAGGCCCGGAGAGCCAACGCTCTATACGCCCTCCTGCTTCAGTTGAGAAAATGAATATTTTTCTTCTTCTTACTTCCTACACAGGTGTCACACAGCACTGCCATTAAAACTCCCAACTCTGGCCCTTACTGATCGCGACTTTCCTCTTCTTTCTCTTCCACTACGTCTGCATTCAGACTCAAGGTCCTGCTCTTCCTTTTGCATTTTGAAAATCCTTTGCCAAATTGAATGCATTCCTGCCACTTGCCCTCGTGGCTGTGTTGAGGAGAGTAAGGTTGGAGACTGGTAGACCGTCCCTTGCACTTCCCCCCAGCTGAGAGGCAAAGAGCCGGAGGCCATAAGGACGTGTATTCCTGTAAATGCTGTAAATTCCTGATGAGTCAGCGTCCATCTGAAGCCCAGCTACCCTACTTCACTACCTTACACGTCTTGTCTTTTCTTTATCAGACACTCTCCAAAAGTGGTCAAGGCCGCATCTCAGGTCCTAAACAGCATGTGGCAGTACAGAGATCTGAGGAGTCTCTACAAAAAGGTAAGGTTTGCTTTACCTTCTTGGTTCATGGTTCACACAGGCCCTGAGCCCAAAGACCCAATATCAGGTCATAACAAGGTGCATCACAGATATGGAAAGGACTTGTCCAACAGTCTGAGGGATTGAAACGCAAATAAAGCAAGACAATCAATGAAGAAGCAGAAGAGAAGGGTCACTAAGTGTCCCCGGACAGACACTAAGATCCATGAATCTTCTGGATTGGGCAGACCCATGTTCATAAGGTCTTACCCTAGGTTGTCTTACAGAAAAGAAAATAAGCTTGTTTTCCTGAGTGTCCATATTGTACAATAGACTAAAAATTAATGAACTGAGTGATTTTGCCAAGGAAAAAAAAGGCATAGATAGGTGTTGGCAATAATGTTGGAGAGAAGATGAAAAAATGTATATATATAAAGCAATTCAGGAAGCCGAGAAGTATCACAGCCCAAGAACGAGGAGCAGAAGACCCAACAGCCTCTCCTATATGTCTAGCCCCGACCCTCACTGAGTCACTGCCCACAGAGAGAGGGCTGATGTTCCTGATGACAGCTGCATGTTTGTCCCACACACTCTCAGGAGGCAGGAGGGAGTTTATATTATACATTTCACAGAGGTGTTCAACCCCAAAAAGGTTTAAAAATAAAATCATCAGGGAAAAGTGTCACATCTAGGCACTTTGATTCTATACCTCATTTCCAAGGGATGCTAAATAAAGGGTGTATAACTTTTCCTTTTTGGTTAGAAGGGGAGAATTTTTTAACAGTATATCCCAGAGTTGTTTTTATTGTGACCGGACCAGCCCATGTGGGTAGTTTAAATGATTGATGATCCCACGATAGATTTGAGGGAACAGATAGGCGTAGAGCACATCACTCATCCACAGGGAGCACAGCATAGGCTTGGGTCTCGGTAGGGATTCAGAAAGCCTAAGCGGGACTGGGACAGGGGCCTGGGCTTCCTCAGAGCACCTCCTTGCAACCCCCTGACCACCTGCGTGGAGGAGGAGAGTGAGCCGAAGTCACTCTGCCTTCAACCCCTGCCTGCCAGTCTCGGGTTGGGCATGCGGGACCGCAGCAAGAGGTTCGCAACACAGAGAGCAGGACCCATCTTGCCAGAGCGAAAACCTGTCTTTTTCTAAGCTGGTGGGGAAAAGTAAATCTTTAATCACTGGTTCTACTGAGTTATAGTCTGTTTCTGGACTTCCCGCAGGCCTTTCTATTTCCCTTACACTCTCATTACTTTGCAGTTTTTTTTTTACAAAGTTTAGCCTATATATTTCTCCTTCAAGATTTTCCTATTTGCTAAGAGCAAGAATGTTTAAGTTGAAACAGAGATGGCAAAATATAGTGTTCTGGGAGTGTTTTAGGTGGATTATGTTCTTTTCTAAATATTTTGCACGTTAGAATAAGCCCTTCTCTCAAAAGTTTTGGGTTACATATTGTTTTGCTTGAAATTCACATCCCAGCGTCCCTACTTAGTTCCTTCGTGGACTCCTCCAGGAGCCGAATGAATTCTCTCCCAGGACAGGATCCTTCGGCTCAACAGGCAGCTGGACACGAAGAACACGCTATAAATTAGTAGGGAGCTGGTTGTTCTGAGTCAGTGGCTCCAGAAGCTTGATGAAATATTACTACCTCAAATAAACTCCACTTTCCTTTGGATCCTGAAGAGTTCTTTGCAGAAATACACCTTCCCCTACTTATGTGCATTGAAGGGAAACTGCTTTTAGAGACTCGACAAGTTATTTGTTGAATGGTAGTATGAGTTTTCCATCTTAGTTTTTTTCTAGGTTGGTACTAGGGTTCAGAAAGTGTAATTTTCTTTTTATTTTCATGAAGGGAAAGAATGTGTTGACAGGAATTTAATAGAGCTAAAAATCAAGAGCTAAAGATGGTTTAAAATGTGTTTCGTGTGAGGACGTTCAAGGAGGATGATCTGGAGAAACCGATGCTGATGTTTTCAATTGACCCATGGTGATGTTTTTAGCTGACCCATGATTTAAAAAGGTGGAGAAAGAGCCGTTCTTAATAATTTCCAAATTATGCAGTTGCGAAATGAAATGCGGACCTTTATGCTCAATATCATGATAGCAAAGCTCAAAATTCACAAAAGCTTTTCTTTTTGAAAACTCCTTTGGTGAGAAGACCAAATTCATTCATCCTTATGAATTGTTGTTAATCAGTGGGGAAATAGATTTCCTTTTTGTTCTTCCTTGACAATTTACATATCATTGAAAAAATGTCTGATCCATATCTATTAATTCTCCATGCTTCAAATCTGTTTATTAAATATCTATTATAGGCTTAAAGAAAGAAAGAAGAGTTTCAGGGAAAACATAAGACAAGGGAAGCAGCTAATGTGGGTAAAAATAAAATATGGAATAATTACTGGTAACTTCATTAGTTTCAGAAATATGTACTACAGATTTACTGGATAAATTAGGGGTAGGAAAATTATAGAGCAAAATCTCAAATACATGGGGTTTGCATAAATTAGGAGGCACGGCTTAAGGGCATTATGCATAAGAGGAAAACATGAGTAGGGAGAGAGAAATTGAAATGAAAATGGCATATCTATGAGACAGAATTAAAGGTCCATCTGTCACTGGCTAATTTCCTCCTAGGACTCAGGCACAGAGGCCAGAATCTCATTTCATTAGCTCAATGACTTTATTTTACTTTGAGAGACACATTTAATAAATCAGAATATTCTTCCGACTGGGTGTGTTGACCAGTTAAAAATTTTGTGTGATTCCTGAGACAAAGCGAGCCAAAACATATTTGTGTTATCTGAAACTTCAACTTCAGCCTGGACTTCTAACTTTTTTCCCCTAAAGGAAAATAAATAATTGCAGAAGACTGTTATCACATGCATCATGCACCACCTTTTTTTTCTTTTTTTTAACCAGTCCTTAAGTTTGGATAACCACAAATAGAACTTTAAAATTTCTTTATCAGCTGCATCATTCCAGAGACTGTTTTCTAAGGGAAAAGAAGATGACCCTTAGGAGCAGACTTGATATAGGGATGGAGAAGAAGCTGGAGGTCAACAGTTCTTGACTTTTGGGAACCTCTGTACTTTAAGAAAATGAGGTCACTGACATATGGGGTTCTTATGTTTGACCATGCTGAGGACTGTCGGGAGAGCTGGTTTTGGAAAAAAGGAGACAAAATTCGAGGGCAGGGGACATAGAATTATAAGATTACAGAAACCATTGTTTGCAAACCATTATATAATACCTTAATAATCTGTACAACGTCTCCCAGAACTAGTTACCTTGGTTAGGATCCAGGCTATGCTTCTCTAACAGAAAGACTCAAAAATGTAGAAGTTCAAACTGAACAAGTATCTCCTTCCCACTCATGGGACTGTACCCAGTTGGGCAGGTGACCCGGACCAGCAGGGGATCCTGGGAGCCATCTTGTTGCTTTGCCTTGTTGTCCTTGCCCTTGTAAGAAAAGCTCCCTAGCTCATCTATCTCTCATTCCAGCCCACAGGAAAAGAGAGAGAGGGGAAGTAAGGGCAAGTGATGTTCTTGTAAGCAAGTGATACAAAAAAGGGCTGAGCTCCTGCTCGTATCTCAGGACCAAGAACTCAGTCGCATGGCCGAACCCAGCTGTAAGGCAGGACGGGAAAAGTAGGCAGCCAGGATTCTTGCTAAACTTTATGGCAGGAGGAAGGTGGTTCTTGTACTGAAAAAAGAAAGGCACTCTCAGCTCCAGTAGTCTTTTCCTTGTGTTCCAATACATTTAATCTCTGTTGTATTCACTGTCTAATGAGGCATATTATTCCATTTCAGAGTGGCTGTGGTTATTCAGAACTTCTTACTTGCATTAAGTAAAAATGTCTTTATCAGCAACTTCTGCCCTCCAGTGCCATTCTGAAAAGTCTAATTTTTCTCATCTGTGATAGCCTTCTGCGTTTGAAGCTAGCCATTCTGTCTCCACGAGGTCATCCCTGCTCAGGCCAGACGTGCTTGGTTCTAATATATCAGCATTTCCACAAAGTTCACCAGACCCTCACTTTTTTCTACACCCATGCAAGTTTGTCAGATCCTTTCTGTAAAGTAGCACTCCAAGATGAGTATATTCCTCCAACTTTAGTTCAAGCAGAAGAAAGAGAGTGACACTATGCTTCCCTGGTGCTGGACACTCAACTGCTAACAAGGCTTGAAAGCAACTTAGTGCCTGGGAGGCTCATCCCACTATCTGGTCAATTACAAAGAGCATAGGACTTAGAATCAATGGCCAGAGATTCAAGATGCAGAATGACTAGGCAAGCTCCCTGAGACTTCCCTGCCTATCAGGTAGGAACTGACTTTGGGCAGCCCTGTGGTGCCTTCCTGCTGATGGACAGCAGGTAGACCTTTGGTTCCCTGGGTCTCACTGTCAGTGCTCATAGATGTGCTGGAGCATCTGGAATGTCCTCAGAGCCCTATGAATTTGGGAGGTTGGGGCCTCCTTGATGCCTGCCTTCTGCTTTGGGTACTAGTTTGTAACTTTCCTCAGCCCTGGTGTCAAAGACCATCCATTCATGGAGATGGCAGGCATCTCCCCATCGGTCCCATCCCTGTCCCTTGCTTTTCTCAACCGTGAAGTAAATGCCATGACATGGGCCCAGTGGGATTGCTGATTGTGCCCAATGGGACAGGCATCATCCAGGAGCTTTGTAAACTGGAAAGTCACATACCAACAGGAGTTCCTGCTGTTAATTCTGAAACATTGTTCATGCCATTTGGCTGCCAAATGCTCTCTGCCATCCTGTCCACAGGCAGCTGGATGTTTGGATGCAAGGTTTTCATTTTGTCATCATCATCACCATCATCATTATTCACTTCCACATTTTCACAGCTCTCTTCCCCCTTGGTTTCTCCACCCTCCCTCCCCCCAAACCCTAAATGCCTCTCCAGTGCCCCTGCTTGCACTCCAGGGGTATAAGTAAACCAGACTACATAGGCTTTTATAGGAAGGCCATTAACGACAATGCAAGTTGCCACGGTTTTAGAAGAGAACTGAATGCTATTATTCCATGCAGTGCTAATCTGTGTGTGTGCAGGTCAACTGTGCCGAAGACTAGTGTTAGTGAGGATCACGGAGACCTCTAGGACTGCAGTTAACAAACCTGAGTTCCAGCCCTGACTTAGTGAAGAGCATGCCATGTTTCCCTGATAAGAGGCCCTGCTGCGATCCTGTATGTTTCTAGTCTATTAACATGATGTAGTAAAATCGCCTCACTCACAGAAATAATCTTCAGGCGACTTCTATGACATCACCGTCCCCTGAGTCACCTCAAGTTGTCCGATTGCTGCTTCTCCATCCTTCTTGAGCTCATCTTCCTGTTTATTCTCAAATGTTGACATCCCCCCAGGTTCTGTATCTAGATCTTTCTTATCTCACACACGACCTCTTCCCCTGGCTTCAATTACCACCCACGTCTACGACTCCCAAATCTGTTTCTCTATATATCTGGCCACCTGTCAGTTAACCTACTCACATTCTCACAGCACCTCAAACCAAACCAGATCTCAAACCGGCCTACTGTCCTGGGTTCGAGTCCTCTTCCTGCATCCTCCCTCACCTAAACCCGTACCCAGGAACCATTGTTGGCTATCACCTCTCCTTCACGTGTCTGCATCCAAACCCCCCAGAAAGCCCCACACGTCCGCCTCCATCCACTTCTCTCTATGGTCATGGCCAAGAAAGTGGCTTCTTTCCTCTGGATCATCGCCACAGACCCCTAACTGGGGTCCCCAACTTCGGGCTGCCTCCTCTCCAGGACACTATCCAAATGGCAGCCAGGCGGAACTTTCTAGAAAGCTAATTTGACTAAATGACTTTTCAGAACCATACCTGCCCATGGCTCCCTTTGCCTCAAGACAGAGTCCAGACATCTCAGCACAGCCCGTGAGACCTTCCAGGAGCAGCTCATCCCCAGCTCATCACCAGCCTTCTGCCCGAATTTAGCCACCAGCTGTACTGAACTTCTGTGTCCCCCGTTCAATTTCCTTCCCTCTCCCCCAACCCTCCAAAGCCTCTTCACGGTCTGTGCCCCATCACTACGCCACCCAGCACCCTACTTGCCCACCTAATCTTCTTCATTTTTCCTACATTTTTTTTATATCACCTCCCCTGAAAATCGTCTTCCTGACCTCTTCCCCAGAGCTGCACTAAAGGTCATTCCTTAGTAATCTAAAACAACTGGAGGGTAGAGTCATTTGAATGAATAAAAAAGTTTTAATTCAAACTTGTATAGTTAGAGCTTACAGCTAAAAATGTCACAGCAGAAGGTGATATTTAATATCTAGATAAGATTTATTTATACTTTTATAGAAAACAATTTTCTTCCTTGGTTCAGATATTAATTGTGGGAGGATTTGAATTATGAACTTCTATTACAAGTCATTTCTTAATAGAAATTGCAATGAAACTTGCTTCCAACTCTAGTACAACTAAAATATCAGCTCCTAATGAGCAAAATTCTGAATTCCATGCAAAATGAGCAAACCCTGCCTGAGAAAGACTGCTTTACTATATGCTAGAAAATAGGAATGAAGAAAACGAAATAAATCATATCTATCCCTCTGGCAAAACTAAAGTAGATGGCTTAACTTTTTTAAAAATTGAAGTTCTTAGTTTACTTGAACTCTTCTGATTACTCTGTTCTCCAAATTTCTAATTCCAGCCGTGGCTGCCAGTGTCTGAAGGTTTTGAATGTAACACACAGCTTAATGACATGGAAAATTGGAATTTATCTCATTCCTAGCCAGTAGAGATCATTGTTTTATTAGTCTTCAAGAGGCGTTAGGTCCAAGACCAATTTGGTGGATCTTACTGAACACAAAATTCAGTAACAGGATTTGGCTTTAAAATATATGTGGCCCGTTTTGCTTTCAAGTGTTATTTACTTAGCCGTCACTTAAAACGTTAGCTTGTTTACCACTGGGACTCAGATTTGAATGAGATTTAGCACATTGTTTTTAGGCTTTGGATCCAAATCTTTCTTCAATTATAGTTAAATAGTACTGTATTAATATTTAATCATTAAAAATGCAAATGAGATCTTCATATTTGTGCTCACATTGGGGCAAAATAACCTCTTCATAAAGATTTCCAGCTAGCAAGCCTGAATATTTCACTGGCTGGCGATGAATTCCCACCTTGGCTGTAGTTGGCCCCTCGGTCAGGTTGCCAGCAAGGTGGTTCCCTGCCACCTGCCATCACATCTGTCTCGTGTGGGACTCGTTCCTAGACCCCAGCTCAGCACAGCAGGTCCTTGTTATTCTCCAGTGTCTGTCTGAACCTTCAGGCCCACGTGCTGGTCTCTGGATCTCAGTGGGGCTCAGCTGGGAAGGCTGCCCCATAAAGACTACCCCAGAGGGTTCTGAGAAAAGCATCAGTAGCAACCTGGAGTCATTCCAGGCCATCGTGTGTGATGCCAGGGGCCCCTCCTCAGGATAATGACTCAGTGAGACAGCATGGATCTCCAGGTACTGTGGACCTGCTCTGTCCTCTGAGGCACAGACGTGTCTGAGATGAAGCAGAGGTAGCAGGAAGGTTCAGGGCACCACAGCGAAATGCCTCTGAATACTGGGTACTAAAAGAAGGGGATCAGGAAGGAGGGGACTTAATGTCTGTCCTTCCATTCCCTTGCTTCTGCCTGGACTTCCTGCTGAGAAAACATGCTGGGCTCTTAAAACAGACCCTGTAAATTTACTGTGGAAAGGGATAGGGCAGTCCCTATTGGCAAGTAGAGGGTCACAGTTTTTCTAGTCAAATCAAAGCTCCAGATTAAATGTCAGAATCAAACTCTTGCTGATAATCACCTGGGTTAGAAACCAGACTAATTCTTCTCCACAAATATTCATTGTCTAGTGTTTGTATAGCTTTGCTCCTGTGGTGGCCCCCACCCAAAACAGCAGCATCTTTCACGGTGAGCTGGTGTCTCAAAGAGTGCCAAGCTGCTTGCGCTTGAGACCAAGTAAGGTCATGTTTCTCTGGATAGAGATATTGTATTCACTCTTGCCATTTGGATGAAAGAAACAAAACATAAAACTAATCTTTAAATGTCCTTCCTTTTGTTGTCAGGAGGATAGACCCTCAGGTTGCACGCGCCATTCAGCCAGTGACTAATGAGCTTGGGTAGGAGAGGAGTCATGCCCTTCACGGCCTGTCTCACACAGGGCTCCCTTCTCTTACTGCTGCTATATTCGTTTCATTGACTCTTGCCACCACCGCACTCACAAAACAAGAAATCGATAAGTAATTATGGATAGGTGAGGGATGCCTGCAGATTTCCTCCAATGTCCAAACCATAGAGGATGAGAGAGAATGGACACGGACCTTGTGTTGTTTTTCACTGCTTTCAGAGGCCACTACACACAGAGGGACCCACAGTCTTGATGCCCACAAACAGAAGTCATGGGCTCATGCTTAACATCCTTTCATCACCCTCATCTGCTGGACACTTAAAAACCAGTACTGGATCCCAGTGAGAACTGGACAGATGGTTTGAAAGATTGTCAAGAAAAAAAACACAACATGGTCAAAATTCACAATTTTGATCTTTAAGCTTTGTGGTGAAAAGGGCTTTTGCATGTTGCCATTTTGAGAATTAATAGATTTTTGCTTTGTGTGTATCTAAGATGGCAATGGAGAAGCAGTAAATCCTATATAGACATAAATTAAACCACTGAATATAGAGCTATCATTTTATCAAGGAAATTGCTTGCCAGGAGTTTATTAATCTTCCTACTGTGCCGGAAAATTCTTCACGAAGAGATGACTGGAAGGACATAAAGACTTTCGGCCAGATTCTAAAACAACCCAAGTCCAGTGTCTTCAAGACTTATCATGGTAACTCCTCAGGTTCTTTCTTTTCTAAATCACTTGATGTCAAGTTGGGATAAAAAAACAAAAAGGCAGAGGTTAAACTCAGCCATGGTACTGTCTCCTCCATAAATCCAGGCATTTGCTTGTTGACGTTTGTATTGACAAATAAGGTCTTCCTTCATGAGGTCCCCTGACCTCTCTGAGACATTTCTCAGACACTCATCATATGATATCTGTCCAAAAACAAAGGCACAAATGGGAGCAGAAGCAAAAATCAATTGTGCAAAAGTGGAAATCGATGCCCATGGCAGTTGCTAAACAAGAAGTGACTAAGTTATAGCTGTTCCTGGGATGGATCTCCACATCGGGCAATCCTGCAGAACAGCACCCAGACTGAACATTTCCTCTGTGCCTCTGCTCTTCCACAAGGCTTTACCCATAACATTTTAAATCAAAGCCTACGAAAATACCCCGGAGACAAAAGGCAAGGCAAAGGGATTGAATCAGGAGCTAGAAAACTCACAAAGTTTAATTTAAGTCTACAAGCATTCTTGTTTCGAACTTTAAGCAATTAACTGAAATGTATCCCCCCATTTCTCAGTGGAAGGCAGTAGTTGGGATAACGTTATGTCTATGCAAGCCTTCATTGCTTGAGCAGGAAGACTGTGGTCAGTTTCTTCCCTCTCCCTACCTCCCCCTCACCTACACTGTTTCTTGCCGTGTCCCGACGCCACCCACCCACCAGGCTCTGGCAGGGAAGGAGGAAGAGAGGAGAGCAGAGTCAAGCCTGCCCGGTGCATTTGTAGCCTGGCATTGGTCCACGCTGCTTTCAGGAGATGCTCATGTTCTAGTTCCTTCTCTCATGGGAGCCGTGGTGTGGTTTGCTCAGAAGTACCGCCTCCCAGCTGAGAGCCCGTGGCCTGGACCTAGCCTCCTCCAGCTAACCATTCTGATTTCTCCATCAGCCTCAGGCTTCTGATGCTCCACTGCACATAAGCCAGGGTGGATGCAGATTTTGTGTCCCTGTCGCACAGGTAGTTTTGGAAGTCTGGTTGAAGAAGAAGAGTACACTTTGTGAATATACAGTTCTGCACAGACCTTGGAAGGAGTCCAGGGAGTGGGTAGGTCTGAAACCGAAGCTGTTTGAGCTCATGGTCGGTCCATGGAGTCTGTGTGTCCCCCTGCCAGTGGCGCTGAAGACACCAGTCCCTGCAACCCCCACCCTCCAGAGAGTTCATGGTCACGCTGAATAGGTAGTTCACTCCCCATGCTTCAGGAGCTGGAAGATGAGGAATACCCAGTGTATCGTCCACCTCCAAGGAGGCTCTCCCCACTTGCAAGCTCTTCTACCCTCTAGTGAATTCTCAGCCGGATCTTAAATCCCGAGATGAGACGTGAGCTAATCCCACAGACTCTATTTTGTCTTTTGTCTCACACAAGAGTGTAACGGTCCTGGTCCGACGTCACACCTTCCAGAGCAGGGATTCTAGCTCCTTCTATCAGTATTCACCGTCTCTGTGCATTCTCCGGCGTTGGTCGGCACTCTGTCCACATTCCAAGGAGCTGGAAAGGAAAAGAGCAAAGGAAGGCAGAGCTAAAATATGCCCAAGTCTTCATCACGTGGCCAGATCTCCATGCGGGGGAGCTGAGAATGAGCCTAACTGAAAAACAGAGTTTTTATTGCAAAGTGGAAAAATGAAAGAAAGAGCCACCGAGATGCTTATGCCTACAACGTTCACGTGATGTGGGCACCAACACCAGTGGTCCTTTTGACACTGGTTTTTATAAAAACCACATTCTTTAGAGATCCCCCAGTGCTTTCATTTAATTGAAAATGTGCCTACAGTAACTTCCAGTTGGCTTCAATTATGAAAACTGTCCCAAGTCCACGAGTGTCCTTAGTCCATGCAGAGAGACCAGTTCAGTGGGGAATGAGGAAGAACTGTAGGTTTTCAGACTCTTTTTGTCGCTTGAGCAGTAGAAGGTACATTAGCGGTGGCCCAGGGAAGAAGTAAGGAGGTCGCAGGATGGGAATGCACCTCTGTGTGTCCTGTGGTTGCTCCTTGATCTGCTGTAGTACAGAACCCCTGATGGGCTGTCCGCAGTTCCCCATGATGAGGCTAAAACCCGCAGCATCAGAAATCTAACATACACATCGTTTCTTCCTTTGTGACAGTCTGTACTATAACACCCTCATCGTCTCTCCCTCCTTGTATAATGGCATGAGATTCCTCTTGGAGACATTTCTTTTTTTTTAATTTAAATTCAATTAATTAGCATGGAGTGTATTATTAGTTTCAGACGTAGCATTCAGTGATTCATCCTTTGCATAGAACACCCTGTGTTCATTACATCACGTGCCCTCCTTAATGCCCATCACCCGACTACCCCATCCCCCCGCCCACCTCCCCTCCAGCAGCCCTCTGCAATGACGTGGGTTGAACTAGAGGGTATGACGCTAAGCGAAATAAGTCAATCAGAGAAAGACAGTTATCATATGATCTCACTCATATGTGGAATTTAAGAAACAAAGCAGAGTATCGTAGGAGAAGGGAGGGAAAAATAAAATAAGAAGAAATCAGAGAGGGAGACAAGCCATTAAGAGACTCTTAACTATAGGAAACAAACTGGAGCCATCTTCTTAATGACCATTCCTACTTACTTCATTCATGTTTATTGAGTACCTGCTCTACCCTAAGCTCCATTTCAGGTATTAGAAATACAGAAGTAAATATCTACATATCGGATTAACTTTTCCACATACATAATAGCATTTTATGCATTATTTCTTGGTTTTTTTATTTTATGCTTATCTTTCTTGGGTTCTATTCTAAAATATAAAAATATTTTTTTTTTACTTAATATCCAGGTCTCTTGTTAAGTCTTCTTCTTTGCGTGAGAACCTTACTATGTTGATTCTCTTCTTGTTTCTTTTGCCTCCCCCACTGGTCATTCCTCCTCTGTAGGGACATGTTCTCTTTGTACTTCTGTCTGAAAAACGAGAAATATCCTCTCCTGACCATCCTCCTCCATTTCTGCCTTCCCACTTTCTGTCCTCACATTCCCCATGCTTCACAGCCACGTTTCTGGAAAGTTTGGAGTTCTCACTTTCTGTTTTATGCTTCAACCCCTGCAGTCTGACATGATGATGCCTGTCCCCACGCCTCTGTTGAAATCGCTCCTAATTGCAGTGTTCAACTAGCTCCATTGTCTGTATTAATCAAGGAAGGCTTCCAGCTGTAACAAGCAAACCTAAACATCCAATGATGCAATGTGATAGAAGTTTATTTTCCCACTCATGCAACTGTTCTGGACAGGTGTTCATGTGGGCAGATCAGCTCTTCTCTTTGCACATTCAGGAGCCCAGAGTCCCCACCGCCTGCTATAAGGCCCACCACCATACCTGGCGATAGCCAGCCCCATCCCCTCACCCTCCACGGGCTAGACCTCCATCACATGGCCATACAGAGCTGCAAGGGAAGCCGGGACATGGGGTCTAGATGTGTGTCCGGGAACAAAAGGAAATGGATTTGGAAGAGCAGTGAGCGGTCCCGGCCACATCCTCCTCCCTTACATGATCTCCTCCGGGCTTCCCTGCCACCATTCTTTCCTGCCTGGTTTTTCTCCGACCTTGCAAGGCACTCCACCTCCATCTTTTCTGCAGACTCCTGATCGTCCCTGAGGCATCTTTGCTTTCCACCTCTACCTTCTATTGTAGATGATCTCATCTGCTCCCATGCTCTTAAAACACATTTGAATGCCAATGGCATCCACGTCTATTTCCCTATATGGTCTTCACTCCTGAACTCAAAGCTTATATTGACAACTACCGTGTGATGTCTCCACTTCAGTAGATCACAAGCTCTGACAGTGCACACACCCGACAAGCCTAGCTCTCCAGACCTTCCCCAAATCCATTGTTCTCGCATCGTCGTCCATCTCAGTAAATAGCACCTAGCCCACCTGGTTGATCTTTTCAGAAATCCGGGAGTTATCTAAGTGTACCTCTTCCTCCCTTATCGCCACTATATTTTGCACCAAGCCCTGTGGAGTCTACCTCTCCCATATTTACTTCCATCATCATCTGTCAGTAGTCCTGGTCCGATTGCTGCCTGATTGGTTTTGTGGAATCTACTTTACCATCTTCAATCTATTTTTCATTAAGCGTTCCAAATACACTTGTATAAAATCCAAATCTAACCTCATCAGTGTCCTGATTAAAACTCTTCAGTAGCTTCCAATATCTCTGTTACCCATCTCTCCAAGCTCATCTCTCTCTACCCTCCCCTTAATCACTTTCAGCCACACTGGACCCCTGGTTCTTCCTGGCAGGCACAGGGCTGTGCCAACCTCAGGGCCTTTGCACTGCCTGGGCACAGGTCCATTCCTTGGTGAAAAATGCATTCCCTCCTCTCCTACAAAGCCTGGCTCTCTCCGTCTCAGTTTGTCACTTGCTCAAAGAAATCTCCCTCTCTCAACCCTCCAAGGCTGGTAAAAAGCCCTTATCATAACTTGTACTTTTTCTTCATGGCTCTTACCGGAAATGTAATGTGATGCGATCATATTTTAAATGTCCATCTCCCCTCCATCTCCCTCTCAGGAGTCCTTCCTACCTCCCTCTGCTCTAGCCCCTCTCCCAGCACAGTGCCAGGTACTTACTCCTGTTTATGATATAAATCCAACAAGGTCACTACCCCAGAGTTGAAGCTTAGCAGAGGACACACGCAGTGACTGCTTCCGTGTCCATGGTCTGCGGCACTTTCAAGTAGGGTGGAATGTAGAGACCTCGAGGTTAGGCCCCGGGGTGAGCTTTGAACTTACTGACCACTGATGAGTACAGCTATAAGAGACTTGGCTTTTCAGATGTCAGAATGGAGCATTTAGAAGTGAGACGTTTGGATTCGTTAAACATAAAGACTGAACTTTCTTCTATTCACCCCAAATTTAACTGCAGCACTAACTAGAACACAGAGAGCATTGTTAGAGATCATCCACCTCAGGTCTTTGTTTTAAGGCCTCAGAGGTGACACCAGGGAAACAAAAGGACTGAACTGGTCTTTATTCCATTTCCTGTGTGTTTTTTCTGCATTCCATTAACTACTGGTAGTTAACAATGGTATGCTTTCTTTGACCAAATTACATACATTTCTTTCCAACTTGTCAGATCTTCTCGGTGATATTGATTCTTTAGAATTAGGCCCATGGCAGTAAATTGAATTCCTGGAATGGATGTACTTGGTATTTGCTTTTAAAAGATGGTACAGGTTTCCCCCACTATGTGAAAGTAGAGTACTCCTATGAAACCTTTTGTAAGTGAAATCCTGTAAAGTGAAGGAGCAGTTATCATTTCCTAAAAGCCAAAATCCTCGTCAGATTTCTTTCAGTTAGTGAAAACAGGTTACTAAAGGTAGGTCTTTCATTAGAGAAAAGTGGCATAAAGTGACCTTTCGGATAGTGGGGGAAACCTGTTCTACGGAAGACTCCATATTTACTGTACCTTTAAGCATCCAAATCAATTTAATTAAATGCCATTAGAAGCACCAGGGCTGAAACAAACAAATATGACAGCAACTGGTGTGTCAGGAGGTATTTATTTCTGTATTAAACTGCAAATACTCCCTCTTGGCCCTTAAGATTTCATTTCAGTATTTAACTCTACTAGCTTTTGCTGTAGAATTGTTGATGGAATTTGTTTTGATGAATCTTTAACAAACACTTTACCTTAAAAAGAGACGGAAGCTTGTTTTATTACAGCAAAGGGAAGCTGAGGTTTCGCTGACATGCAGAATCTGGTTTGGGCTCCAATCACACAGACGGCGGATACCCTACTTCCGTTTTTTTCTATGTAATACCTTTTATTGAAATAAGTGTGTATGCATAAACAACCACTAATTTGGAATCTCTTCTTTCCCTGCTTCGTGTGTGATTACATTAATAGGTTTCGTCCACTTAAAAATGACTAGAAAACCAGCACAAATTGTGAGCAATCAAGTTTTTCGTAAGTGAGCCGTAATATCTTAGCTGGTTACCTTTTTCAGAGGATGACAACACATCTTGTTTTGACTTCCATCTGAAAAATAGGTTCCTGATGAAGAAGTCCCATTAGTGAATGCGAGTAACAAGCTGTAAGTGTTCTAGTTTGAATGAGTGGATGAGCTTGGGTTGCTGAAAGCCCGAAGGATTTCCACCACGCTTTCTTTCTATCTCAAGTCACTCACAGCAAATTAGAATTGACAAGCTTTATGGACTGAGACCTTCAAGGACAGCTAACGCCAAAAACTTGTATTTGTTACTCCAGAATCAAATACTCTCTGTGTGCCTACTGAGAAATCCTTGTCTAGAGGCCGAGAAAATCTCACCAGATTAAGGGGGTTCCGAAGCTTTCTTCCAATGACCACATATGGACAGGCTAAGGGTGTCCTAGTGTATATTTTGGGTACCAACTGAATTCTGTCTTGGCACAAATCACAACTCTTCTCCATTTTCAAGGTTAATTATTTATTGAAGCTTTTGTCCAAGTCAGATATGTCACTTAGCATTAGAAAAGATTTGTTAACTCTGAATCCTAAGTGTAGAAGATAAAACCTCCAGAATGCACTTTGGAAATGGACCTGTAAATGGGAACATCACATTTAACGTATCATTAAATGGGCGTCCACAAACCCCGTCACCCTCTACCCATTGCTGTCTAGTCCCCAAAGGGCGCCCTCTTCCAGAGGTCAGAGACCACAGTGGAACTTAGGTGAAATTCCATTTCCTTCGATCGCATCTCCTGAAGCACATGCCTGAGGATTTAACCCCTTTCTCTCTCTCTAATCACCAGATCCTCTCAACAGCCCCTGAAATATTTACTCTGCCTCTCCACCATCTTTGTAAACCCGAGTATATACATGGAGCAACCTCTCTCCCTCATCCTTTCCCTCCTTCCCCCTCCGCTGTTGTGTTTCTGTCCCTGTGCCTCACTTCTCTGATTCAGCGTGGAGGCCAGGGGGATGGGGGCTCAGCTGGGAAACAGGATGCTCCCTGGCAGCTCGAATTAGGGGGACTTAGGGGAGGCAGTAAATCTGTGAACACTCCCCTGTGGTTCCACATCATTCCATCTTACCAGACTGCTCCCCACACCTCCTGTTGGTGTGCCCTGCATCCCTCTTTCTTTCTGGGGCAGTGACTCTGGGCGCCAGTCTTCCCTGCCCAGGAATGTCCCCACAGGTGACCCATTCAGAAACCAGCCCTTCGGTTCTGGCAGTAGGCGTGGACTTCTGCACCCAACTTTAAAAGAAATTGGAACAAAGCTAATGGAAAACATGATGCGCTCTCCCTTCTCCCCTTTCTTCCTGGCTCTCCGAGGCTCTCTGAAGGATTTGCGTTCGGGGAGGACGGGGCACCTGGGCTGTGGGGGGGTGCTGGTGTTTTCTGAGCTGCAGGATGCAGGCAGCAGTAGGGATGAGGGAGGGTGCAGTACGTGCCCCGAGTGCTGGCAGGGAATTGGCGCCGATCTGGGCAGGTAGAATGGTGCTGCAAATTATCTACAAGACTGCTTAAAGAAGAGGCAGTTTTATATACCTCACACTGAAATAGCAGCAGCCGAGGAAAACATTACCATTTAAAACGGAGCAGGCAAGCCGTAGGCCATTATTTAAGGACCCTTTTACCTAAATTAACACAGCCTGCAGCCCAGCGGTAAGCATGTCATAAAAGACAGATATCCCCACAGCAGAAGATGATACTGATGAGGTTGCTCTAGGCTAAAATAAAAAAAAAAATGTACCGTAAAGTTCTGATAACCTTCATTTGTTACCGGACAACAGAGTATAAGAACCATAGAGGCTAGCTACAAAGCCTATGACATTATCATTTTGTTTTCCAATAATTAATGCAGGCATCTTAAGTCACTGGATCCCATGAGCATTTATCAGGCATCTCTGTGTTGCAGGCACTGTGCCAAGGACCAGGGCTTCAGAAGTAAATACGGCCCAGCCCTGCTTCGCAGACTACAGTGGTCTATAGTGTGGTCTCAAAGCAGTTTGTTCATAGTGGGGGGAAAAAATCCCGAGTAGCAATGCTAAAGATCCCCTAAACCTCGCAGGCGTGATTATTTTAGCAATAGTCATTTAATGAGCATGTGCTGCCCGCTTCCTGTTTACCTAGCGCGAACGTGGGCAGGATAAGTAAGATTCAACAGGAGGCAGCAGGGAAGGGGCTGTGCAGGTCACCGAGCTGCCTGATCAGAGGTGTAGACGTGTGACATTGAATCACATCGCCAGTGGTTGCTGAGTAATCAGTATGATTGGGGCTCAGTGTGTGTGTATGCGGCCCCTCTCTGCTCTGAGGTTGGGACCTATTTTTGATCCTGTAGAAGTCAACCTTGAGAACACGTCATCTGACATTCCCCAGTGGGATCAGACGGTTCAGGGCCTCGGAGGATTTAACACTTGAAAATGCATTCTGTCTCCTTCTTCGGCGAGGCGCCTGTGCATAGAAACCCCAAGTCAGCCGTTCACCGCCACGCTCCTAAGTCACATCACCCCGGAGGCTTTTGAAAACAGAAACTCAGAACAATCCAGACAGAATCTCAGGGCCCAAGGCCCAGGCATTACTGTTTTTAAAACTCCCCAAGCCGATAGAGTATTTTTGCCCTTGATTTATGGAAAAGAAATCGAGGCAGAGCTCACCGGTAATTGTGATTCTGACATTGACTGGGGGAGAAGGGCTGACTCCTGGCGGCCTTCTCATCTCAGCACTCTGTCCACAGAGAGACCCAAGGTGAAAGCAGTTTTCAGCCTTGACCCACAGCGCTAGCCCATCACTGCACGCAGACTTAACACATTCAGGTGCCGATCTGCGCCCAGTGTCCTGCGCACTTTCCAGAGTAAGAAGCTACGGGGCAAGTGTGTATCACACTAACTTCATGTGGACCAGCGTGGAAGCCGCTTCGTCCCTACATCTGAAATCTGTTCGTGGAAGCCTCTCCCATAGCACAGTCTTGGAGATGTTTCCAGGATGGGCAAAAACATAAAATGCAGATTGCTGTACATTCAGAGACCTTCCAGTACTTAAGGGGAAGAGGTACGTAGGGACGAAACAGAGTGACCGGCAGGTGGAAATAGGGTGATGACCAAAGGGTTTCGAGCCCGTGAAGAAGAACGTTACCTTGATTCTCACACACTCTGGACCATTGAACTTACCAACGTGGAGGGTAGTAGCTTTGGGGAATAATACAGTTTCACAAAGAAACAGGCTGGGAACTCTTAACACAGAAGCTGAAATGGGTGGAAGGACAGTAAAAGGAGAAGATAAAGAAAATCAGATTATTCCTGGCAGCAATTTAAAGTTCAATGACTTTGAACTCCTCTTCTCTTTTGGATTTCTATCTCTGTCTACTTGGAACAATTTAACAACCTCCAGTTTTAAGTTTAATGTGTTAAAAATAAAAACCAATTTGAGGCACAGATATCATATCACATTTTTGACAGCTTGGCTGGGACTTGAGCTGAAGGGCACCAACTTTCTTGGTCATTCTGCTGGAGGTGAAAGATAGATTATTAAAAGGGTCCCTTATCGTCCATATTAAGGATTAACGGCCCTCTCCCAGGTGCTGTGGCTATTCTTCATTCTGTTTTTCTTCCCTGAGGTTTCTTATCGGACCCCTAGAAGGCAAAGGGATAAAGTGAAGGGGACAGTGGTTGAGCACCTGATAGAATGAAATTCAGGAAAAAGCTTCTGGTCTACCATGAGTTAAAATTTCAAGAAGAAAAAATAGTGATCAAAGAGGAAAATGATGTTAAAAAAAAAAAATGTGTGCCCAAGTTGTCTTTTTTTTTGGAAACCACTTTCAAGCCTTCCTGAGTGACACTGGGAAGTAAATGAGTAATGAATTGGTTGCAAGCTGGCTAGCTAACAAGTATGTACATGGCTAGTTGGATAAAAGGAATGTTAGCTTAGCAATAACTTCCCAAAGAAAATCCATCTTCATGTCTCTTCTTCTTTGGAAAGCAAAGCAGTATTTTTTTCAGTTGAATACCAAAAAAATTCACACAGGAAAAGATGTGGAGGGGCATGAGACTTATCTTCAAGGTAATTAATTATTCAACATAACTTATTGATTGATCTGTACCTTCCTGTCCAGCATCAGATGCACTGCTTTCCATAACACTGGGGAATTCCTACCACAGAATTAAAACTGTGGGGTCCCTCCTGGGCATTGTTGAGCGTAGTAGCAATGTGGGATTTCCATGTTCGGTCTGCATCAGTGAATGAGAGGGAAGACGGCCATGCGCAGGAACCAGGTCGCCCCTCCTTGCCCCTGCTGGGGCTCAGGAAACTCTTCTCATCAAGAGACTTCATCGGGTTTCCACTTGGCCCTGTTCCCTAAGCTCCCCTTCCCACCTCCATTAAAGTCTCTGGGCCCACATGCATACAATCGAGGGCCATGTGCCGAGGTGTCAGACTGAGGCTGGCATTCTCGATGCCTCTAAACATGCTCTTCATCATCCTCAAGTATGTGCTGATCCCTTTACCCACAGACAGGTTACCTGCAAGTCACCCTCCGCCATGCCTTTGTAGGCCAGGAATTGGGTCTTATGAGGGATTTGAAACCTTTTTTTGGTGCATCCCTATAAGGATTTCTTCCTTTGTAAGCAGTTTTAGTATTACATCCACTTTCCTGACATTTCCAGAGATGTAAGTACTTACATGGTCCCGATGTAATCTAAGCATCATGGAATCTTAACTGCAAGCAAAACATATCTCTGATCATCTGCATAAGAGATGCTGACTAATCCATTGCTATCTCACCAAGTAAAACTAAACCCAACCTAGAGTCATGCCATGTTGATGTCTAGTGTCTCCTTTGGTCTTAGAACATACGAAATGTTAGCTGATGTCCTTATTGTAAAATACTTTGCCCTTAATGACATATGGAGTATCATGACTTAATTCATGACCAAAGAAGCCAAAGTTTTTATTAAAACAGTTCCCTGAGCCATTACTTGGAACCCCAGAGCATATCTTCTAAACTGTGAGACAAACATAACATGATCCACTTCTATTGTTCATGTTTAAGGATTTTTTGCAGTCAGCAAAGCATTACCTTCAAAAGAAAGGAATGCCTGTTCAATTTTTCAAATTGTTCCCAGATATGAATAATGGATGCACATACACTTTTTTTAAAAGATTTTATTTATTTGACAGAGAGAGAGAGAGCGGCAGGCAGAGGGAGAGGGAGAAGCAGACTCCCCCATGAGCTGGGAGCCCGATGTGGGGCTCGATCCCAGGACCCCGGGATCATGACCTGAGCTGAAGGCAGATGCTTAACCATCTGAGCCACCCAGGCACCCCACATATACACTTTTGAAATGGTTCCAATCCTGCAAATGCTTTTGTAAGACTACTCCTTCCCCATCCTTGCCACCACCCTCAGAGGACTGAAGGGAAATGCAAAGAATTCCCGTGGAGACATTTTCTCCTTCTGTCCTGACACCTACCCCTTAGCATGACACTACCCGACCTTTCCCTGAGGAGAACTTATGCCTTACGCCCCTCATCACCTCAGTCAAGACTCTTGAGTCATCTACGGTTACTGGACTCTTATCATTTAAAGGTTCAGAATATCCAGTAATCTACCCCAATATCCCACTTTTCTTCTACCTGCCTCCCATTCGTCTCTCTCTTTAACCCATGGTCTGCTATCCCTATCCCCGCCTCCCTGCTGCCCTCTCACGTGGTAGCTGTTTCATTTCCCATCCCCCTCCCTAGGAAAAACCCCGGCATCTGTGAAGTACTCTCACCCCAACAGCCTATGATGCTTTTAGGATCTGCAGCCTACCAACTAGTTTTCATTCTCCATCTTTTCCCCAACATCTTCCTTTTCCTCTATCCCTGGCTTGGATTCCATGGGCTTCCATGGCATTCTATTTGCAGTCCCTGTAGCCTTCCAAGCTCCTTCCTGACCACTCCCATCCAATTCCATCTAGTCCATACCTGCCACAGGGCAGCTGAACTTGGCTGGAGAAAAGCAACATGCTGACCTGTTGTCTCTTTTTAAATTCCTTGCCACCTGCCTCAAGTCGCCTCTCAGCACCCTGGCCACTAGACCCCTGGCTATGATCAACTTGCCCCCCAAGAACCGTTTCATACCTTCCTTTCTTCCTCTCTTCTGTCCCCCTCCTCCCTCCTATTCTCTAAGCTCCAACTTTTCCTCACACTCAGCAGATGACCTCACTTCTCACCCCACCTGGAGAACAAGCAAGAAAATACAAGAGAATGTCCTCATCCTCCTGCCACCAAATCTCCCATGTTCTTGCTATGGCTGTGGCTACATAGGCCGGCTGTCCTCACTCTTGTTCCATGGCCCACCAGCCCATTGTTCCTGAATCTTCTCAGCACTCCTCCGTGAAATCCCACCTGCAACTGCTTGCTTCCTCTGTGACATCACCAGCAATTTGCTTCTCTCTGTTGAGTCACTCCCAATGGTGAATGAAATGCTCAGAATCTCCCAGGTGATCTATGAAAACATCTCTTGGTCACTCAACCTCTCCAAGCCCCATTTCTCCACTCTCCATAATAATAAAACTTTGTCAAAGGTGGTCTGTGCTCACTCTTCCCCTTCATCAACTCTCATTATCTTTGGAGCCCACCTGAGTTAGACATATGCCAGCCTAACCAAAGAAAGTACTTTTGTCCCCGTCATCATGGCTTCCATGTTCCCCAGGCTGGTGGTCAGTTCCTGGTCTTGCCTATCATCCAGTTGTCTCCTTCTCCTTTATGCATCTGCTTTACTGGTCTTTTCTGACCTCACATCCTCCTGGCCCTCCTTCCAGCTCTCTCTGTCCCTTCTCAGGCTCCTCTGAATTGTCTTTTCACACCCTCTAAATATTAGAGTGTCCCGGGGCTCACCTTGTGTCTCCTGCTTGCCTTTATTTGCATTCATGTTCCTATCCATTCTCCTTGTTCTAAATAACATCTCTATGCTGAACTCCAAAATGTTATCTCCAGCCCTGACATTGCTCCTGAAATCCCGATTTGCAGATTCCGCTTTATTCTGTAGCTTCTCTTTCATGTCCAATGGGCATCTCTACCCAACTTGTCCCAAATGGCAGTATTGGTTTCACCACCTAAAGCTACTTCTCTCCCAGTATTCCTTATCTCAGTAAATGGCACCTCCAGTCCCCTGTGGTTCACACCAGAAGCCCTGGGGTAAAGCTTGATTCCTCTTTCCTTCACCCAATAGCCAAGTCATCAACAAATCCTCCAGCACAGACGCCAAATCTGCCCATTGCTCATCATCGGCCCCCATCCAAGCCAGGATTATGTCTCCCTACTCTAGTGGAATAGCTTCTTACCTGGTATCCCTGGTTCTATTCTACTCTCCCCAAACTGTTCTAGACACTCAGAAGGCTTCTTGATTTCCTGGTGCCCCTTGATCACTCCTCAGCCACAGGGACTTCCAGTGGCTCTCCTATGCGCCTAGACCATGTCCACCTGCCTTCACATCTGCTCTTCCCTTGGCTTGGGAACTCCAGGCTGTGTCTTCGGTATCTGGGTCCTTATCATCCTCCAGGTCCCTGCTGCAAAGCTAACTGTTCCCAGAGTGACACACATTCCACTGCCACATCCCATAAACTAACAACACCAGTATTCCCCACCTGAATTCTTCGATCCCCTCACCTTCCAGTACTTACAAGTATGCCACATTTCAGTATCACTATTTCTTTACTTGCTTAGTGTGTGACTTTAGGTGGCCTATTAACTGTCTGAGGCTCAGTAAAATGGGACACAAATAGCATCCAGCCTATGAGATTGTTGAGAAAATATTGTCTTGTACTAAGTTCTCAATTAAGTGCTAGGTAATAGCTTTTAAAATAGCATACTTCCAACCTTGGCTTTATCCTACCAGCCAAACAGAACAGGAATCAGAATTAGAGAAACAAAGACACAAATACTGAAATGAGTATGAATTTTGTTCTTCATTAACTTCCATCTATTTCTGTCTGCAATGATTCTTTAAGAGAACGTGGAGTCCCTTAAAAATCTAAATGTAACCAGAAAAAGAAAAAAGCCAGAAGAGTTGAACTGGTTGCTTCTGTGAAGCAGGAATGGGGAGGCGGGGGTGGGCAGGTGGTCCTTGGGGTGCTGTCACTGCCATTTGACATATGACTTTGATACAAATAAACTTGAATTAAAAAGGAGAAAACACTGGAAGGAGTTACTATGGTGTGTTAACAGGAGTTCTGGGGCAACCTGGAACTATTGACAGTTTTTTTTTTTCTTCTTTATGTTTTCTAAATTCATGAAATGATCCACAGTGTATTTCTTTGGTTTTTATAATGAAAAACGGTGTATGTGCCTTTTTGCATATTTACTAGATATTAGATGGCTTAATAGAGGGACGCCTGGGTGGCTCAGTCGGTTAAGCCTCTGCCTTCGGCTCAGGTCATGATCCCAGAGTCCTGGGATGGAGCCCCGCATCGAGCTCCCCACTCAGCAGGGGGTCTGCTTCTCCCTCTCCCTCTGACCCTCCCTCCTGCTCGTGCACTCACTCTCTCTCTCTCTCAAATGAATAAATAAAAAAATCTGTATAAAAAAGAAGGCTTAATGGTGGGTTAATTGGTACGACACATTTCGAATAGACTCTAAAGTGAAAAATACAGTTCCTGGATTAAACTAGAGAACATACCATACCCATCTGGGTGTGAATACACAGTGACGGTCTTGTTGAGAAGAGGTCCAGGCAGAGCTGGAACCAGGTAGGTAAAGAATAGAGTTTCAGGGTCATCTCACATTCTGAGCATCGTATTTCCATTTAAATAAAGAGACTCATTTATTCAACATCTGGAAAGGAAAGCCAGCCCTAAAAGCAGGCCCTCCCCGTACAGGCTGTCTGGAAAGAGTGAGGTGGGTCTCAGTTCACGCTCCTCTCTGCTACCTTGATGATTGAGCAGGGCTCCGTGATCTCTTTTGACAGACTGTAGAAATGTTTTGCAAAATCAAATGTTGGGAACTGTGAAATGTCAGGGGATGAAGAATCACTCCACCTTCCCCACTTAATAGGAACATGCTGTCTATTTCAGGATGGATGGTCACAGTATCACTTCGTAGCCTCATCGTCAACCATCGAGAGGGATCGGCAAAGGCCCTACTCCTCCTCCCGCACGCCCTCCATCTCCCCTGTGCGAGTGTCTCCCAACAACCGCTCAGGTAAGAGACGCCCAGAGCCAGCCAGGCCTGATTTCCCTCGGCGCAGGGCCCTCCTTCCAGCCCCTTAGCTGACCCACCCCCCAGAAGGAGAGCCATCCCAGTCTGGACATTTGCTAGAAATACCAAATGAGTCCGTTTTCTTTTCTAGCAGTGGTGACATTGTGTTATGTTTACACAGACTCAGAACAAATCCAACAGATTTCTAAAAATCTCAAACAGTTATACACATGAAATGCATGTCATGGACCTGCTTTCAGTGAGTAATGAGAATAAAGATAGCTGTCAGATATTTGCAAATCAGGGTTTTCTGTGGACGTTTTTCCAACTTAAAATAGTTTGAGTTGCATTGTATTGATTATAATCGGAATAATAGAGTAAGGGAGAAAGGGCATGCTGTTTCTTGCTTTAAAATGACATACGTTTGAAATATCTCATTGAGGGTTTCATTACTACTCCACATCTGATTAGCCGGTTATTATTACCTTTAAACCAGCTGATAAATCATTGATAAAGTCTTATCACAACCACCCGGAACTATTAAGTCACTCAGTTTAAATTTTTTTTTCTAATTTTGTCACGTTCCTATTGCTTAAATTTTCAACTAACTACTCTTATTTACTTGTAAAAATACTTCATTTTTATACCCTTTTCATCACATTATATAATGCCTAAGATTAAGGAAAAAATTAAAGGCAAAATATTAGCACATCATTTAATATATAGTGGCATAGTCTTCATTGTTTTTATTCCAAGTGTAAGTTTAAAGACTGTTCTTTTGATTTCTGCATTTCGAGTTTTGTTGTGAGAAGGAAGGATGGATAAATAATTATATAAAAACCTAGATAGATGTGTGTGTGTGCACATGTGTGTGTATGTATGTGCATGCACGTGCGTGCACACACACACACACACCCCTATCTAGGTTTTTATTTAGGAAGAGTTTCTACTTGCTCTTTGCTGCCCTCCATCCGCTGGGCAACTGGGTCTCAGAGGGCTTGGTAGGAGAGTGCTCATCTGCCCTTGAGATCGTTGGCCGTCAAACTTTACACCACACTTTACTGTCAGAATGATAATGAAAATCAGACATGAATGGGGAACATTTGACTGAAATAAATGACTCTCTCCCAACCCCATGAAAGCTTCTATTTCTAGTGTGGTGTAACCGCTTGTAATGTTCGGTCCTCCACTAGAGGAGAATCGGACACCACCGTGGGATGGAGAAATTTCCACCTTTGGAAGCACAGGGGTGACCTTTCACGTGTCTTACCTCCAGACATCTTAACAAGATAAAGAATAGTGAGTCTGGGAAGCACGAGGATGGTGTCTTTTTAAAAGCCCTAATTATTGCGAACACATCAGTGTTAGAAGGATGAACAGACACAGTAGATCAGAAGGTGCCTGGAAGGAGAAGGGGCAGAGTGGGAAGAGCTCCCCAAGCCTGCTCTTTCCTCCTGAGGTACATCAAAGACACCTAGTGAACACTTGTTGGCGTGATTTGATTTTTTCCAGGAGTATAATCTTAGTTTACCAGAGACTCGGACCACTGTGTATGAGGTCTTGAGAGATAATTACACACTTGACATAGTTTACTAAACCCCACCATCTGCGCGCTATTAGATGCTAATTTTGAGAGCTTTGGTCAAGAGGCTCCTTTGTCCCTTCGTGGTTGCCTGGCAGTGACTCGTAAAAGGTTAGCCTTTATGCAGGAGGACCTAGAGGCAAAGGAGCAAGGGCAGGGAAAGGACTCTCCCAGGAGAGGAAGAAAGAGAACAGAAGAGAGGAGAGAGAGCGGTAAAGGGTGGAGGAGGTGAGCGAGAGCCAGCAGCCGATATTCTGAGAACACGCGTGAACTGGACACACATCCCAGTCCAGTTATGTGCAGCAAATGCCATTTTCTTCCCTGTCTTCCCAATAGACTTACACCCAGAGACTCTGATGCAACTGGTTCTGGGTGGGGCTCAAGTATCAGTATTTTTGAAAGTATTCCAAGGATTTAATTCTAATGGGACCTCTCAGGGTTTTGATAGCTGGGCAGCAAGCCTGGGTTTTGTTTGGGTAGGTTTGAGAAATAGGTAGGCTGCCTCTCAGAAAAGGATGGGCAAAGGCTCCCTCTGTTTTTCTCGCCCGCCTGTGGCTGCAATGTCTACTGAGCCCTCTGCCCCTGATTCTGTTTATTTGCATGTCCATTTCCTGACCTCCACGAGTTCAGAAAGTGACATGATTCATGTTTCTGTTTCCCAGTGTCTAGCATAGGGATTTGCCCATTGAAGATACTAAACTTAATGACAGGGATCCAAAGAGAAGTTGGGGCTCCCTCCCCAAGTCCGACAGGCAGCAAGCAGCCAGGGAGAGATTGCTGGGGGTGTTCATCAAGGATATCTCATCGGGGAATGAGCTCTCCGCACACCCTGCCCAGCCCACCCCCTGGGCTGATCTTTGCAGGTTGGGTGACTTCAGCCCCACAAAACATCCTGGGTGTTCATGTGGCTTCCTTTAGGACAGTTTCTGGGTCACTCAGAATTTAAGTAAGACTGCATTTATTTTAATCAGGGATTCTCCAAGATCAATAACAGCTCCTCTGAAACACATCTAATTTTTAAAAAGGAACAAAGGAAGAAAAGAAGGAAGGGAGGAGGGGGGAGAGAAAGGGAGGGAGGGGAAGGGAAAGAAAGGAGAAGAGAAGAGAAAGAGAAATAAAGAAAACAAGTCTGATCTCATTCTTAAAACTGTCTTATACACCTTTGGTGGGTCACGTCCCCATCAGGATATCTTTCTAAGAAAGATGGCCCCAGGAAATAGTCTTTAATTACCAACCCCCAAGCTGAGTGCCCCCTTAACTATAAAGCACCAAGTGACAGGGAGTACAGGGAAGGTGTAAAGACGAGAGCTAAAAGAACAAAGAATCAGCAGGTCCATGCACACATACTGGTATAGGTTGAGCCATGTGTCTTCATGACCTTAGCTGTTTGTGTGAAAAGCTATCTGTGCTGTGGAATGAGACACAGAGAGTCTTCCTTTTGATTTCTTTATGTAGCAAGTGCCCCAGCTTCACCTCGGGAAATGATCAGCCTCAAAGAAAGGAAAACAGACTATGAATCCACTGGCAACAATGCCACTTACCACGGAACTAAAGGAGAACACACTTCCAGGAAAGACACCATGACAGGTGAGCGCAGCTATGTGCCTTTTCTCCTCCGAGCTGGTGATGTGATCTGGGACAGGGTCAAGGGCCGGGACATGAGACTCAAAGCCACACTCAGCAGCTCAGCAGGACTTAGCAGCTAGCAAGTCACTTGAGAGCTTGACAGCAAGGAGTCTCAGGAATTGGGGGCAAGGAGATTAAGCCAGAGGAATAAAAACTGAGTGCCTTATACCTGAAATTAACTAAGAGAAAATGTTCTTTATGCACATTTTATTCTTTCACCTCTCACCTCCCCCTTTCCTTCTTGCTTGCCCAGCTCATAATATTCCCTCAAATTAGAGAATGGAGTCACAATAGATTTCTTCTTAGCTGGCATAATCTGGAGTGGAGAGGACTCAAGATGGTGGGTGCGCTGTAGCCAAGCTTTGCCATCATGAACAGAAGGAAGGGGAAATGGATAAGAAAAGAAGGGGAAGAGAGGGGAAGGGAACAAAGAAAGAGGATTTCAGGGAAACCCACGGAACTCCTGCTGAGACATTTTCTCTTCTTGACATGAAACCCATCTTTTATCATGACAGACTCCTAAGGAGATTCACTAGAACCAATAATCACAATTTCTCTATGGATGCATTGATGTTTTATCCCCTCCATCCCTCACTACCCCGATCATACCCCTTGTCTCTCCCTTCTCATCAACTGGGACTCCAGCAAGGTCAAAATTGGTGCCCATCGCCACCCATCCAACATGCGCTGCCCGGCCTTTCTAATAACCAGCCTTGCCCTTAACTCCCTTCTGTTCTCTACAACTCTCCTTGTTCCCATTCATCATCCCTTCCTGGCTCTCCATACACTTTCCCCTGCCCTGGTTTTTCCCTTCCTCCAAGAAGCAGGACTTGGGGGCATTGGTGTAGAAGAGGTTATGCCTTGAAAACTGAGCTGCCAGAGCCAACAGGATCTCCACTAGGGATTCCACCCCCTCTATGCCACGTGGAAGTACAGATGGGTCCCTCATGAAAATAGGCCATGAGGAATAGGGTTTTAACAGAACATAGCCAATCATGAAACTGAGGTGTGAAGGCCATAATCCTAAACAGACACTGAGACCTTCTTATCAAGAGGATCTTAAAAGTGTGAGTTTCTCAGCTATTATTTAGGTGTAGACCTGCAGGGAAGCAGAATAGACAAATTGGATAATTTATTAAGAGGTCTACCAAACCCAGGCCATTTAAGATAAATTTTTCTAAGGTAAATGCATTTACTCCCAAGGCAGTGTTTTCCATGGTAACTCAGCATTGACTGCAAGAGAGAAAAGCACAATAAACCCCCGTGGTCAGCACTCTGCCCTCCACATACACACCTACCAGGGAATGTCTCACGCCTGCACTCATTACACAGGATATACCTTATTATTCTTATTCACTGCTTTCCTGCCTTAAATGTTTCCCCTGTTGTAGACAAGCATGAACAGAGGAAGCTATGAATCCGAATGTCGAGTCCGTAGAGTCAATGCATTCAGCAGAGAATCTAATTTGTACCGGTTACTCTGGAGTAGTGACACCCAATTCCCCTGGCCCATTCATTTTGCAATTATGATTGCCCTAGGTAGCCACATCGCTGGCACTCTGGGGTGACCAGTTGAGATTATAATTACAAGAACAAATCTGAAGTTGACTGCATTGTTATTTAACTTTTCTCTCTTGCCTGGTAGAATCCTTCAAAAGGCTTTTGAATGTGTGTGTGTTTCTGTTGAAATAGTTCCAATGGTACATAATCTTTCCTTGCACACATAATAAAAGAAAAAAATAAAATCTAACATGTTTCTAGATGTTTAATGACAGGGATCTTGATAATTCCAGTACTGAGATATATGTCATTTTTTTAACTGATGTAAGAGGCTTAAACATCTTTGCTCTGACTTACTTTAAAAAGCAATTCAAAAAAAAAACTCAAAACTACACTATCGATCATCTAGCAAGCCTGAAAGAACATTGAACGTATACAGGAAGGTTCCCTTTAAGCCAACGAGTACTGTGTAAAAGTTAGTTGTATTATCTACAGTGTTGGTGGTAGAGGTGGTGGTGGAGGTGAAGGTGGTAGTGATGGTAGTGGTGGAGGTGATGTAGTGGAGATAGTGGTGGTGGTGGTGGTGGTAGTGGAGGTAGTGAAGTTTGGAGTGATGGAAGTAGAGGTAGAATGGTGGAGGTGATGGTGGTGATGGTGGAGGTAGAGGTGGTGATGGTGGAGGAAGTGATGGAGGAGGTGGTGATGGAGGAGGTGATGGAGGAGGTGATGATGGTGGAGTTGGAGGAGGTGATGTGGAAGTAGAAGTGGTGATGGTGGAGGAGGTGATGGTGGAGATGGTGATGGAGCAGATGGTGATGATAATGGAGGAGATGGTGAAGATTCTGATGGTGGAGGTAGAGTTGGTGATGGTGGAGAAGGTGATGGAGGAGGTGGTGATGGTGATGGAAGAGGCAGTGATGGTGAGGAGGGTGATGGAGGACGTGGTGATAGAGGAGGTGGTAATGGAGAAGTTGGAGGTGGTATTGGTGGAGGTGGTGATTATGGAGGTGGTGATGGAGCAGGTGGTGATGGTGGAGGTAGAGGTGGTGATGGAGGAGGTGTCTACTTACCATCTTCCACAGTGGCATGAATAAGTCCCCAGCTAACCTGGGTGGAAGCTGATGTCTCACACAGGCATGGAAAGGATGAATGGCCAACTCAGGCTCTACAGCACTTTTGCACATGCCCATCATTTCAGTGTTGACCTGAAGATCAGATTTCTTGTGACCTCCACATCAAGAGCAGTCCTTGTTCTCATTCACAAATACCCAGGGGACCCTTACAGGATAGTACATTGAAAAATATCTGAAAACTGCCGTCTCCCTTGTTGCTAAGACATCAGAGGATGTCCTACCATCTCCCCCAAAGAAAACACTCCCTCTGCTGTGGGAAAGCCATGGGAAGCTTCAGCCTCAAAACACAACGTGGGACAGCTTAAAGGGAAAGCAGGTCCTTGCCTGGGTTTGAGTCTCCTCTACTGAGCCCTTAGAAATGCAGATCTATCTAGGCTGGTGTGCCAGGCTCCCCCCACCCACCTTTTCTGGATTCATCATCTAGCTGAGACGGAGTCTTTTTTAAACTGTCTTCTCCCTTAGTGTTCTCTTGCCACCGGGGAGCCCTCCAAAAGCCAGAACCAGCTGTTCATGCAGCCGTGCAGGCCAGTGAGAGCGATTTCTTGCGGTCATGATTCCCCGGGAACATTATGTGGTCAGAAGCACACATCAGAGGAGGGCTGTGTGATCTCAGCGGCTACATGGCCTGACTTTAAAATTCACCCAGGGGATTTTGCCCTCCCATCTGAGCTTCCCAGATGCCTTTACATCAAACGGTCAAGCCCGTTTTTGTCAGCCTCTCTTACGCCTTTTTAAAGCCATTCTCATCTTCCATGTGTTGATTCTGTTGGAAGTGGGGGCCTATACAAAAAGACGAAAAGGCATTTCCTTATGAGTATCCTCTTAGGTCAGATGGACAAGGGCCGAGCATTCATGAAGACACCTGTTTCATGTGTCTGCGAAAGCCACAAGTTCAATCTCAGCTACACAGCCTCTTTTAAACAGGCGAAGTGGGCCAAAGAGCAGGAGGAAAGAACTTCCAGTAGGTGCATCTTTAGCTCAGAAGCCACCAAAGAGACAGGGAAGAGGAGGAGCATAAGGCTCTAACAGCGCATGTTCCAACGAATAAAAAATGCATTTTGTTCCAAGTAACAGAAAAATGAAAACCACAAATTTCACCCTGCAGTGACATTTTTAATCAGCAAATCGTAACTCTGAGGGCATATATTCTCAGGGTTACTCTTCATTCATTCCCTCAGCAAATAAAGCGCTGACTCTGTGAGCATCCGCCACTGTCCCAGACACCCACATACGGGCGAAGGTGGCAGGACAGACCGATTTCTGGCCTCATGGCACTTCTGCCGTCGCAGGTGAAGGGAGGTGTCGCGCAAGGTAGACAGTAGAACAGGCTCACCCCCAAGGTAGTACCGCATGGGGTTGCGTAGGATGGAGAAGATAAACGGGCTCAGGAGACATGGGGTACCAGGTGGGCGGGGCTGCTTTCAGGTGATCGAGCAAGAGACTGAACACCGACAGGGAGAGGCAGTCAGAGTCCGGGGGAATTGAGTTCCAGGGAGAAGGATCAGCAAGCACAACATCCCAGAAGTAAGACCAGCTGCACGCTCCAGCGAGGAAAGAGGGCCAGCGTAGCTAGGGCTCCCTGGACGAGAGAAGGAGGGAGGGAGACACTGCAGAAAAATCAATCAGGGCCCCAATCCTGCAGCTCGTACCTTGGCAGGGCACAGCAGTAACATAATCCAGGCTGTCTAGCAAGACGGCTCGGCTCCTGGGAACGGCGAGGGTGGAGGAGCAGGGTCGGTAGGGTGGAAGCTGGGCTGTCAAGGAAGATTCTATAGCAGGGGTCCAGGTGAAAATACAGACGGGAGCAACGCACATCCAACCAGAGAAGATGTCAGGGTGGCCTTTAAAATTCAGAATGGGCACTCAGCTCTCACTTCCTAAAGCAGTTTTCCAAGAGGACTTTTCCTGCATAGCTGTTAGGTGCTTTAATTAATAGTCAGTACGTGCACTCTTTAATACCCATCACCAGGCTAACCCATCCCCCCACCCCCCTCCCCTCTAGAACTCTCAGTTTGTTTCTCAGAGTCCATAGTCTCTCGCGGTTTATCTCCCCCTCCAATTTCCCCCCTTTCATTCTTCCCCTCCTGCTATCTTCTTCTTCTTTTTTTTTTTTTTTAACATATAATGTATTATTTGTTTCAGAGGTACAGGTCTGTGATTCAACAGTCTTACACAATTCACAGTGCTCACCATAGCACATGCCCTCCCCAGTGTCTGTCACCCAGCCACCCCATCCCTCCCACCCCCCACCACTCCAGCAACCCTCAGTTTGTTTCCTGAGATTAAGAATTCCTCATATCAGTGAGATCATATGATACATGTCTTTCTCTGATTGACTTATTTCGCTCAGCATAACACCCTCCAGTTCCATCTACGTCATCGCAAAGGGCAAGATTTCATTCCTTTTGATGGCTGCATAATATTCCATTGTATAAATAAACCACATCTTCTTTATCCATTCATCTGTCGATGGACATCTTGGCTCTTTCCACAGTTTGGCTATTGCGGACATTGCTGCTATAAACATCAGGGTGCACGTACCCCTTCGGATCCCTACGTTTGTATCTTTGGGGTAAATACCCAGTAATGTATGGTGATTAACATAACATAATAAAATTTAAAAAAAAATAGTCATGGGTGGAGTGATCGATATTACTGACTTTGGGTCTCGAGTAACTGTATATGTAAGAGAGCAGCTATGGTGTGTCATCTTATTTTATTATTCCGTAGATACTGGAAGCAAAAGATAAGGCTTTCTTTATTTCTAGAGTGTTTTATACCCCCATTGACACTTGACAATTTTTTCTAGAACTTTCTTAAATCATGACCCTTTCACGGCTATGAGCAGAATGGCACCCTGAGCCCTTCCTCTGGGCCTGTGGCATGAGCCCCAAGGGTTCTAGGGGAGGAAGTCAGCAAACCCTGCCCGTGCCTTTGAAAGCTGCCAGCAAGTGGAGGAGATCTCCCTTCCTTTCAGCTAGACTACAGGCCCATCTCAAGAGAGGGGAGGGGCGCGTGTCCCTGTGTGGAGCCAGGTTCCAAAGCTGCAGCCACCCAGATGTGCAGGACAGATGCAGATGGTACTTCCTGCCCGTCCTTCGGGCCTTTGAGAAATGAACTGTCTGCGTGATGATTAAGCACTCTGTGAGCCCAAATTAGAAATTTCATTCTTGTCGTTCTCCAGCTCAAAGCTAAGCTGCTCATACAGATGCCTGCATGCCTCAGTGCAGGAGACCAGCTTTTATTACCCACTGGTTCTCACCAGAGAAGGCAAGAATCCTGGCAAGATGCCCATCTGTTTGCTGCCCTGGCCTGACCCTGCCTACAGTCTGAATGTGACTGCAAGAAACTCCCATGCTGTGGGGATTTGATAGAATACTTAACTGTTCTTTTTTCTTACATCTGCATATAAAATGAAGTGTCCAGAACCAAAGGATTCTTCCATGTGGCATGGCACTTGGAATGCACCTGGAGAAACCAAGTTTTTTTGTTAGGGCAAGAACTTGCCTCGATCACCATTATTCCTCACTTGAAATCTTGCCTTCTTTGCTAATACTTTCTGTTTCCCTCTTGTTTTTAGCTCAAAACACTGGAATTTCAACTTTGTATAGGAATTCCTATGGTGCGCCCGCTGAAGACATCAAACATAACCAGGTAAAGGAGACGCACACATTTGTGTTCATTTTCCCCTTTGACTTGCATGAAATATCCTGGAATTGGAAAAAATGAATTAGCTTCTACATAACATATGTAAAGGACTGAAAAAAAAGAAAATAACATTCTCTGCTGCTCTCCACTCACATTTAACATAGTGTGCGTGGGGTGGTGGCAATCATCAGAGTGGCCTCAAATTTGAAAACACTCTTTGATTTCACTACAACCACTCGCTTCATTTGGTGGTAGCAAGTTCTCTACTATGATCCAAAATGAAAAGCCTCAAATACACTACTGGAAGAGTCTGGTTACTAGATAATATTGTGTGATTACTAGAGAGGGATTCGGTAGCTCCCATAACCCAACCAGTTCTCATTTGGAAGAAAGCATTCATTATACATGATAGTTACCAATAAAATAGAGACAAGTTCAAGAATGAACAACTAAAAGGGATGTGTTGAGGAGTGCCTTGCTACTCAGTCTAGTTGGGGGACCAGCAGCATCAGCACCCCATGGGAGCTTGTTGGAAGAGATTCTTCTCAGACCCCTACCCCTAATCCATCTGATGCAACAAATGCATCAGAGTTGCATTTCATCAAGACATTTAGGTGATTCATGTACTTGTTCAAGTTTGAGGAATGTTAAGCAGTAACTCCTTCAAGAACTGGGCTAAGTGTGTGTGTGTTTGTCTTCTTTGGCAAACATTCGCTGAAGGTTCGTTTTTTTTTTCTCTGTGGTTTTGTGGGAACTGTAAAAGCAAAAGGCACAGCCTCTGCTCCTTCACTGATTGATAACTTCATACATTTGTCATTCCTCCTAACTGTTGGCTACTAATAACCTTTGCCAGAGCTGGATTCTGCGGATGCTCTAGATTCCTGCCCTAAGTCAGGAAAGTTGGGCTGAGAGATACATCTGAAACCTGTTGGTTTGATCACAATAACCAGATGACAGTAAACATGGGGGAAAATGGGCTGTTTTTGAACATTTCTCAACACCTGATAGGGCAGCATCTTTCTAAAGGAAAGGGACCCACTCCTAGCAGATAGAATATCTTGCGCAAGACCATTTCCAAGAGAAGGAGGAGGACACGGAAAGTATCTCCTTGACCTTAAATTACCTTTTTGTCTAATCACTCATCACCAGGAGAAATGGTAATGGGTAGAGGAGTTATCTCCTTGCTCTGAACATTCCAGGCCATGCACAGCTCCTCTGGAAGACATCTGGTATTGTTGGCAACCCCCTGGTGAATGCCCAGGCCCCATAGCCTGCCTGACACGTTGCTAACATCTACTTTACCTCCCTCAGTTCTGTTCTTTGCTAAAAGCAAAGAGGTCAATGAACAAATAAGTGCATGAGCGCTAGACAAGTGATCACCAGGGGAGGCCACCAGCTATCCACATAACAACATGCCTGCCCAAACACAAAGGAAAATGGAAACAAAATGTATTGGAAATGACAATTTCAGTTATGGAAACCAACCTTTATCTTTTAGCAAATACCAGGTACAATGAGATCTATAGCTCTTAATGATACTGGTCAGGATGTGATAGGACCCTGACTTTGCATCCCAGAGTGTAGGAATAGTCTTCAGTCTCCGTAGGTCAAGAGAAGCTCATCACAAGAATTGGCTTATCTATAGCAGCCTTTCTCTCCCTGGATTCCACTATCATTGGCAGTGAAGAAATGCCCTGGTGTGGCCCAGAGGTTCTTGGCATCTTACAGGGTGGCTGCCATAGTTTCCTTAGGACTGTTTGCAATCTAGATTTACAGGATGGTCCCCAGTGGCTCCGAGGGGCACATTCTGGGATTGTTCATGGTCCTCAGTTTATGTCTCTAATCAACTGGTTGCAGACATCATTTTAAGAGTTAACTACCTAAACTCTCCAAAAATCCTACTAAGCTTCTACTAGTTTATCCCCTACTTATAAAGAAAACGTATTTAACTGTATATATCTAGCAAGAGAATTTTGTGTTCATAAACTAGAGATAGAGGGGTTTGGTGTTTTGATGGCAACCATCAAATTATTACATCAAAACAGCATCTTTAGGTCCTGGTTGGTGTCCTCAGTTTCACCGCCAAGTGGGCAGAGCAGGTAAAATTGTCCCCAGAGATGAGGAAATAAAGATTCAAGGAGGATAAGGGTTTGCTTTTGGTCACCCAGCTCAGAAAAGGCAAAGACTCCAACCTGGCTCATCTGCCTTCTTGTCCCATTTGTCCTCCTCTATACCAGTGGTTCTCAAGTTTGAGCACAAATCAGAATGCCCTGGGTGACTGCTAAACACAGATCACTGGCCCCCAACCCCAGAGTTTCTGACTTGGTAGGTAATTTGCATCTCTAACAAGCTTTCAGGTGATGTTGGTGCTGCTGGTCTCAGGACCAGACTTTGAGAACCATGACTCCTTACCATGTGACCTTTTTCGTTGTATATTAACACCCTGAGTCTTCAGCTTTCGCCCTGTGGTGAAGTTTGAAGATCTGTAATGGGCAGCTATTTTCCTTGTATTAGCAATCAATCCAGTTTGTAGGCAAACCCAGTGAGGACTAAACACAGTTTTCTCTCGTCATGCTAACATTGGGGCGGTTAGAGAAGTGGCACCGTCCTTCATAATTTAAACTAAACATCCTCCTATTGGGGAAAAAGTTCAATAACAATGACTTTATGGGAGTAGGAGCCACAAGACAGAGCGCCAAGAACATGGACCCCAGCCAGTATCCCTACGTTAGCCGGCTGGTTGCACCCCCCACCCCAAAAAGGACGCTGCCTTAAGGCAAAAGCAGGCAACAACCTCAGGCTCTTTGGATGTACCAGGGCTTCTCTGAGCCACAACAGACACACAAATCCAGAATACACCACTGCTATACGTGAGCCTCGTTCTACTTCCTTCATAGGAGTCTGCTTTATGCAAACAGTGCAACATAAAAAAATGCATTTATTTTTAGCTCCTCTTTGGGGAGGGCTTATATTTGAGAGCATTTTATCTGTCTAATTTTGAATACTGTCAGATAATCCCTTAGAGTAAATTATAAAGTACAGTCAACATTCCTCCACTGCAAATGTACATCCGCCGTCGACATCTGCACCACGAGGCCAGTGAGCAAATTTGATCCCTCCAAACACAGCATACCACCCGTCACCCATCCTAGAGAGTCCATTTACACACACTCTCAGAACTGCAGGACTAAACCTTAGAAGGGGTTGACATGAGACTTTTGACCAATACAGATGAATTGAAAAAGGCAATTCCTCAAGGTAAGAGACTAAAATAAACGTGTACACAACCTAAAGACGTCCACCAACCAGAGAGAACATGGTGGCAGTAAGAAATTTGAAACAGGTCATGCAAAAGCCTGAAAGAAGCAGCCGCTGTGGAGGAGAGCCATGAGCCTGTGAGTGATTGCCCGCACAGACCTCCCTATCCCCAGCCACTGAGTCCGGCACAAAGAAGTGAGAGCTCTCCTAGGGTTCCTTTGTCCACTGGCCTCCCTTCTTATTATAGAGCCTGGAGTCAACTCAGTGAGGCTGACCCTCTGAGGATTGGCCACTTGGGCTCCACTGAAACTGTGTTCGTGTGGTGGAGAAAATGTGGACTTCAGAGTCAGCCAGACTCGGGTTCAAATCCCAGTCTCACACCACCACTAGCCATGATATCCTGGACAAGTTTCTTAACTTCTCTGAGCTTCAGTGTCTTCATCTATAAAGGGGCAATTGGATGGATGGATGGATGGATGGATGGATGGATGGATGGATGGATAGGAAAATAGAGAAAAGAGGGAGGAAGGGAAGGAGAGATAGATGATTAAAGGTTAAACAAAGAGGAATTTGTTAAATGTTGGATATAGTGCCCACTGACATAGAAACACAGTAAATTCTAGCTCCCTCCCCATGTGATTTTTCTAAACCACCCAGCTCCAACCCTTTGTATGCTCCATGCTTAGGTCGCAGCACAGTGTTGGAGTGCAGAAGTTCAGCATAGCACCCAGCTCTTCAAAGAACAGCAAAGGACACCTCAGCCTAGCCAAGTAATTTCGTATACCTGGTCTTGTTTAATTACAGATGCTGAAGATTAATTCCAAATGTCCCTCCCATGGCCAAGCTCTTAAGCTAACAGATCTTTTGCAGGTAGCCCGACACCTCACTCATCAGCCACCACTAACTGGAAGTGTGGGACAGAGTGGATGTCAGCTATGATGAAGTTTACCACTTCTTTGAAGAACAGGTCAATTACTAGTGTAAATCAATTACATGTAAAAGAGGGAGTTTCACTTACTTTAGAGAAGAATTATGCACAAGTCATTAGACGCATTCGTTTACACACAACGTGCTAATTACAAATCATTATCTATTGCTAGGACCAATTTCTATAGGACGTTTCCATGCCGAGCCTTAGTTAAATTAATAGGGAATTACTGAATCTGCTTGGAGGTGATCAAATCGTGTTTCTTTAAAAGTGTTCCATCATTCACACCAGACCTCTTCCCCAGTTATTGCCATGAGCAGAGTTTCATGCATGATTGTATGCACTAGCTCTGGGGAGGTTCCACTCACTTTAGAGGCACAATGCTTAAAAAGGGACCCCAGAGGCAGTCAAAAGGAAAGGGGATAGTCAGACCCCCACATACAAGTGCTAATTATCAGCCCGTGAACACTCTTAGTCTTACTGTCCTTAAAACAAAGCAAAGGGAACTAATTCTTGACCTTACCTATCTCAGTGGCTCCTGTGACCCCTTTAGCCTTTCAAGGCCCCTGACATCAGACAGTAACATGCAAAGGACAAAAGGACAAACAAGGAGTATAGGGGTGGGCTGAGGGTCACCAGAGAATACTGAAGACTCCTCCCTGCTAACTAAAAGCTTCATAATCCCACAGCATTCTCAAGGTCAATCAATTCTTAATTAAACCAAGTTGGGAAACGTGTCGGTCCTTCTGAGTAGGTTATATTGGAGTGGATTCCCTCTTTCCATTATGTGCTTTTCTGTGTATCTTTTTGAGGCTACGGTCCCTGATCACTTAGGCAGGTGTGACGGAATAGCCCTACCAGTGGGAAGCCTCCGTCCTCCAGAGAGGGATTGATCACAGCCCACTGCGCTGGCAGGAAGATCCCCGAGTGACCATTAGACCTTGTACATCTTCACTGTCTCTTTGTCTGGGATCACAGCACCTAGAGAACAATTTGTAAGAGAACAAATGCAGGAAAGAGGAAAATCAACTACTCATGTTCTGTAGCTTCTAGTCTATACCTCTTTCATTTAAAAAAGGTTATCTAGAGCACTGGGTTTTATACGCAACTAATGAACACTATGTCAAAAACTAATGAAGTACTATATGTTGGCTAATTGAACATAATAAAAAAATTAATTAATTAAATTAAATTTTTAAAAAAATTTTTTTAAGTTATCTAGGGGCGCCTGGGTGGCTCAGTCATTAAGAGTCTGCCTTCAGCTCGGGTTGTGATCCCAGGGTCCTGGGATCAAGCCCCGCATCGGGCTCCCTGCTCGGTGGGGAGGCTGCTTCTCCCTCTCCCACTCCCCCTGCTTATGTTCCCTCTCTCACTGTCTCTCTCTCTCTCTCTCTGTCAAATAAATAAATAAATCTTTTAATAAAATAAAATTAAAAATTAAAAAAATATATTTAAAAAGGTTATCAAATAAAAAGTCCAGTGCTTAGGTCAGTTTGGCAATTCCTTGAAGAGTTAAACATCGAATTAACAAAGGATCCAGCAATGCCACTTCCAGGTACATACCCCAAAACTGAAAGCAGGGACTCAAACAGGTACCGGTGCACCCACGTTCATTACAGCATTATTCACAACAGTCAAAAGGAGCAAACAACCGAAGTGGCCACCAACAGGTGAATGGATGAACAAAATGTGGTATACTGATACGATGGAATATTGTTCAGCCTTAAGAAGGAACAAAATCCTGTCCCATGCTACAATATGGATGGCCTTTGGGGACATTATGCAAAGTGAAAGAAGCCAGACACAAAAGGATAAATATTATATGATTCCACTTACGCGAGGTGTCTAGAATAGTGAAATTCAGAGAGAAAGTAGAATGATGGCTTCCATAGGCTGAAGCAAGGAGGAAAATGGTGAGTTATGCTCAATGGGTATCGAGTTTCTGTTTGAGGTGATGACAAAGTTCTGGAATATTCTGGTGATGGCCGCACCATGCCACAAATATACTTAATGCCACCGAACTATACACTTAAAAGCGGTCAAAATGGCAAATTATATGTTATGTCTGTCTTACCATAATCATATTTTTAAATAAAGATTCTGTAGAATGCTAGTGTGTGGACACAGGAAGCAACCTTTAAAAGGAAGGGCCATCAACAGTTGGCGGTATTTGGAGACGCGCCATGCTGGTGGATGCGTGGGTGGCCGCCAAGCCTTCCTGGGAGGCTCCAGCGCCTTGGCCCTGGGGAGGCTGCATCCGGGGAAAGCAAACCAGCCCAGGTGGATCTTCTTTTCTGTGCAGGTTCCAGCACAGCCCGTCCCACAGGAGCCCAGCAGGAAGGATTACGAGACCTACCAGCCGTTTCAGAATTCCACGAGAAACTACGACGAGTCCTTCTTCGAGGACCAGGTTCACCATCGCCCTCCCGCCAGTGAGTACACCATGCACCTGGGACTCAAGTCCACCGGCAACTATGTCGACTTCTACTCAGCTGCCCGTCCCTACAGTGAACTGAACTATGAAACGAGCCACTACCCGGCCTCCCCCGACTCCTGGGTGTGAGGAGTGGGCGGCACGAGGCGCTCCGGGAACAGTGCATGTGCATGCATACCACAAGACATTGCTTTTTTTTTCCCCCTGCAAATTTAGTTTGTTAAAGCCTGTTCCGTAGGAAGGCTGTGATAACCAGTAAGGAACTATTAAGAGCTATTTTAGAAAGCTAAATGCACCGAACGTTAACTTGGAAGTCAATAGGAAGCTGAAGTGATCCTGAATATGACATTGTACAACACCTTTCTAGTTGGAGCTGTAGAGTATAAAAAGTGCTTTATCTTGAACGTGGCGGAGGGCAGCAGAGGAGACAGGCGGGGTGGTGGGGCGTGAAGGTTACCGTTAAGCACAAGGGGCGGTGTAGTTCACACACTTTAGAGGGACGGCTTCTCACGCTTTGTTTACTCTCTTCATCCGTTGTGATTCTAGGCTTCAAGTTGCACTGGGGTTCCTGTGTACAGCAAGATGTTTCTTGCCCTTTGTTAATGCATTGTTGTAAAGTATCTGATGTACATTACAGATTAAAGAAGAGAAGCGCATTGTGTATATTACACCATGCGGCAGTGTTTCCTCATCTATGGTTCTAAATATTGCTTCAATTTCAAACTTTTGAAAGATGTATGGATTTCCAGTTTTTCTTTTCTTTTCTTTCTCCCAGTATGTTTTAACAAAAAAAAAAAATGGGAAAAAAAAGGAATATTTAGCAGTATTGTTCGTTCTGATATGTGAATTTGTTTGTGGCAACTAAGCAAGGCATTCAGCAGTTTCTGACAATTAACATACATCATTCCACACTCCTTGTCAACAAAGTGCTTTTTCACTGCCTAAAATTTTAGATGTAGATATTTGAAATAGATTTTTTCATTTATACCAGTTTTCTTTATGATGATACAGTGTTAAAAGAAAATAAATTACAATTGATCTGTCATCCATATTTGCTAAGAATGTCTATTTCCAGGGACCTATCTTACAAAATACACATTCTTGCCTGTGTGTCTGTGCGTGTGAGGGTGTGTGTATGTCCACGTGTGTATAAAAATGACCTGTGTGAGATTTTATTTTGATAGAAGCTATTTCATTTGCTGTTCATCTTGTACAAGCTTTGTTTCTGGTTTTTGGTATAAATGTACATCACTTTGTTCCTCTTGTACTCCATCTATCCTTCCGACCATTTAGTGACTCAGGATATTAGGCCAGTTGAAGTGAAGTTACAAGATTTTCACACATGCACACACTCTTGGATACCACTTCTTTCTACAGGTCCATTTCCTTCCATGTTTTATGCCCTCAGATCACAATAAACCATGGCCAACTCAATAATTTCACTTTAGGGCCAATTACTTGAAGTATCAACAGAAAATGTAAACTGCTCGCCTTATTACCCCCAAACTTTTTGTTCATGTGGCAGGGAGCAGTGGACCATTATGGATTAGATTATTAAAATTGAACTTGAAGCTAATGTTAGAATAGTGGTTAACAGAGCTAAGAAATAAGGCTAACCATTTAAAAGAACACGGGCTGTGGGTAAATTAGCTTTGCTCTTTAGATGCAAGTGACTGAGGCCAATAGGTGCCTAAGTAAATGTTAACTGTTCTTGGAAAAAATAAAAATTAAATAACAAAAGAAATTGGCTGCCATCTTCCTTTAAAACTTGCTCCCCTTCATGCTATATAGTTTAATTCAGCTCAAAGTCCAAAATCAGTGATTCCTTCTCCAAATTTAACAACAATCAAAAGATTTTTTGTTCATGCATATTTTTGCAAACGAAAAGCTAATTTCCCGAATAGAGCAGGAGACAGAAATTTACATATGAATTGTCCTACAAATTACCTGCAAGCTGGACCTTGTTGCACTGTTTACTCCAGGACGCCACATTTGTGGCTTCCCTCACAGGAATGCTCCAGCCCCTGTGGAGAGAGAGAAATCTACAGCACTGAGAACAATGTATCCACTTCATCTGTGTCATAGAAGGAACTAGTGAAGTCCATCCAGGTAGATAAGACTTATGCATAACCCAGTAGCTGGTTGAACTTGTCCAAAAGTAAACAATGCCACTCCTTCCTGGCTGGATTTGCGCACGAGGGAATTCCTGCATGTGCTAAAAAGTCTTCCTAGCAGGAATTTCATATTTCCTTGATGCTTTTGAGTCCATGTGTTGCCTGCCTTTGTGACCGGGGAAGACCAAGGATACCTCTACTGCCTGGGATTCTTTGACGGCACGTTGTGTGGGGCAGGGATGACCAGTTCAGCCAGGGGCCTCTGGCTTCAGACGTAGAGGTAGGAAAAAGAAAATTAAAAGTGTTTGTTGTTATTCAAAGCAATCCTTTTCCCCTTTTCATACACACACACACACACACACACACTCACACACAAGTAAATTAGGAGAGAGTGAGAAGTGATTGATAGATAGAAGATGATAGATGATATAAATACATGAGAGGTATAGATGGGTACTAGACAAATAGATGAGATTTTACATAAACCATGAAATGACCTAAAGCCCCCACAGGCTCCCTTGGCAGTAAAGGTTGATCAGCGGGTGATTTGTTATTCATAACAAGGGCTGTATTGGATAAAAGCCCCCAGTGGCAAGAAAGCTTTGTTTGTTTTTGCTTTCATTGTACTGAAGTGACCCGAGTCCAACACCCCCACCACAACCCTGGCCCCCCGCAAATAGTTGCCTCTTGGGTCTACAAGGGCCTCCAGATCTTGGATTATCTACTGAGATGGGAATGGTGTTTTTCAGAGCAAAGGAGGGAAGAAAAGAAACTAGAAAATTTTTTTCTCTCAATTCCTGTAGTGGACCATGTACATACACCTAATGCATTTAATAAGTTGTAAAACCTGGACATTATGTATGAAAAACAGACCAATTTTTTTTCACTTGAGAGTTTTGATCACCAGGGACTAATGAAGGGAATACTTAAATTATACCACCTTGAATGATATTAATATTTAAAAATAAGATCTTTTAATACTGATTCAGGTTTCATGCCACACATTAATGCTTTAATCCGAATTCCCAATTATGAGTTAGACAATAAAATATCAAACAGGTTTATAAGAAATAGGGTGGCTTAGATGTCACATCCCACTTGGTGCTAACTAGGGGAACGTTAATCACTGATGACCCATTTCACCTTAGCAAGATTCACATGTTACAGAAAACTGCTGTTTAAAAAAAAAAAAAAAAGCAGTGTTAAATTCAGTAGCAAAATTTCAATTTATTTGGTTTGCTTGTTCCGCTTACTTCAGCTCCTCTTTAGGGCCTGATACTGTCCCCCCATCCTTGAGAACTGTGCCCCTGAGAAGTGAGGTCTGGCTGTCTGAAGACACTGAGTATTTTGTCCAACTTTGAGAACCAATTTTCTTCCCACCTGGTGATTCTGTCCCTTCAAAGGGAAAGTGGCACATTTCAGGTCGGGATCTTCATTAAAGTGCACTGGTCTCCGTTCCTTGGAGAGAGCTCATTGGAAAACCTCCTCTCGAGGCAAGGCAACATACTCTTTTGTAACCTGTAAACAGGAAGAAGGATCTGGGATGTGGGGACAATCCTTGGCCTTACGAAGTTGAGAGACCAAGACCTCCAGTTACTTACAAACAACAACAACAACACTCCAAAGCAATGAGCCCATGTTCTTCTCCAAACCAGAGAACTAATACAAATAGCCAGTTCAGGTCTAGCAAGGCAAGCACTTAACCTCAGTGTCTCCCGTCAGTTCAGTAACAAACCACCAGGCTACACCTGCTATCTCCTCAGCCACAGAGGAGGAGGTAGCTAAAAATGCAAACAAACAAAGCACACTAGGAAATGGGGAAAGTGGGGTTTTAAGTCAAGAGTTTGATCCTCAGTTAAGACAATGGAATTCTTGACATGAACTCCAACAATGGCCACGTTAGCATCACACATTTAACATTTTTTCACAATATTTCATTGCTTGGTTCCTCAATAAAATAAAGACAAAACTTTTGATAACATGCCTGGTACTCTACTAGAATGTGCTTACATAAGAGAGACGTCACCTCAGGTGGTGCTGATAACCATCATGAGAGATGATAGAAGACATGCATCGTGCTCCAGAGCTGTTTCTCCACCAATACACTATTGATGTTTGGGGCTGAATAATTCTTTGTTTTGGGGAAAGGGTGAGATGCAGGGTAGGATACTTATCAGCATTTCCGGCCTCTACCCACTGGAGGCCTATAGCACCACCACCCGCAGTTGGGATGATCAAAACTGTCTCCAGATATTGCCAGATATTGCCAGATCAGCCCCAGTAAGAAGCACTCTCTAGTGCAATGCACAAGGTGCTAGCCGCAACTGAGCACAAGGAAGGACCAAGATGCACTCCCAGCTGGGTGACCAGAGAACACCACACAAAGGAGACGCTGTTTGGCTAGAACCTAAAGAATGGATAGGCTTCTGATAAGCAATAATGGAGGCGTTTCTGGAAAAACAGGAATGAAAAAGATGTGGGAAGTATAGGGAATGGACAGGGCACAACATGCAACAAAATTAATTCTAAAATGAAGAACAGGGAGAGCATGGAGAGAAAAAGAAGTCAGGCTGCAAGCAAAGTTGGGGATCTTGAAAGCCATATTACAGAAACACTAAAGATTTTTCACAGCATCTTTATAGACATTCTGGGGGTGTATGGTGGTTGTAAAGGTAAGGTCTAGATCAGTGGTTCTCACACCATGCATCAGAATCACCCAGAGCACATCGCCTGAACAATGTGTTCAGACATTCAGTTTATGTTTGGATAGGGCTGGGACTGGCCAAGAATTTTCATTTCTAACAAGTTCCCAAGTTGATGTTGATGTTACTTGTCTGGGGACTATACTTTGAGAACCTCTGGTCTAGAAAGAGATCACTTCTGCAATGACTAGAATAATCTAGAACCTTGTTACTCAAGGGATAATCAGGAGACTGGCAGCATCAACACCACCCAGAAGCATATCAGAAATGTCCCACTCCATCCTTCCTCATCAGAATCTGCATTTTCATAAAATCCCTGGGTGATTCTTAAGAACACTGAAGTTTGAGAACAATGATCCAGAAAACATAAGAATCTGAGCTAGGAGAATGGCAGATAAAATGAACAAAACTAAGATGAAATGTTGCAGATGTAAAATCCACAGCACTTGAGGAACCCAGTAATGGAGTGAGGGAGGAACCCAGTGATCCTTCAAAGATGGGAGCTTGGGTGACCAGAAGCCCAGCAATGATAACACACTGGTAAGAAGGAAGAAAGATCTTTCTGCCAAGGAAAATCCACTCCATTTTGGACATGTTACAGAGGTTGATGGTAGATCCAGGGAGAATATTGCTGCAGGAAGTGGAAATGCAACCAGGACTCTGAACTAGAGGTGCAGAATTAGGCATCAACTGTTTGGGGTGGAGAGGTGGAAAGTGGCATGGATAGAGCATCCATAGAAAGGGGGATAGAGAGAGGCAACCATCCTGGGGATGCTGAAGGCTCACGGGCAACCAGCGTGATGCAGAAGGACACAATAGCGTATTGGAGGTGAGGTTTGGGGAGAACAAGACCAGTGCACTGTTGTCAAAATCAGGGAGAATCTCATATGAAGAGAGTGGAAAGTGTCACCAGTAAGCACAGAGAATAATAAGCAGGAAGACAACTGAGAAGCCTTTGAGTATGGTAATTCGGAGACCATGCAGGGCCTCAGTGGGTCATTCCAATAGCAGGTTAGGGAGAGTGAATAGCAGGGGAGGGGGCAGAGGCCTGAGAAGCTTAGCAATGAGCTATTGATTATGATGAACCTCTGGCCTGAGATAGTCACAAATAGAATAAAGGATTATTTTAGGGCAGCACAGGAAACTTGTAAAGCAAGGGCCCGTGCTCAGACAAATGGTTTAAAAACAAACGCTTCTGTGTGTGCCGCATTTTCTTGCTTTCACTGTGTTTTAATGGTCATTCTGCTTGTCCTCCTCACTACCAGGTAGGCTCTTACTATAACCCACCCTGTCTTTGAGATGAGGGGAGTAAGATGCAGTGATACCACGTAGCTAGCAAATTTTACTGTTGGACATAAAATTGAGGCTTTGCAACTGTAGACCATAATACCAGGATACCTCTTTCAGGGAAGGTGATCTTCCAGCAGTGGCTTTGGATAGGATCAGGAGTCCATAAAGCAAAGGGGCCATGGGGAGAGGAAAGCCTGATTCCCCGGGATCCACCCTTCACTCAGCACCAGTCCCACCATGTCTCAGGCAGTGGGACTCCAAGTTAGGAGGGGAAGGGTGTCTGTCCGCTGTTCCCAGAGTCTGTTTGTTCACCATACATCCTATACAACCAGTGCTTACCATGTCAGTTACTGCCGCCATTGATTTCACTTCTGGATGTTCATCCTTAATACCCCACCCACCTCCATCTGCTCCAGGCTATTTATTCTCATGTCTCATATGCCCAGCCTGCCCTAAGCCTGAACTTCGTGGAGCCAACAAGATGCCTTTTTTTTCAGAAATTCTAGTTTGGGAGCATGTCCACTCCGTGACCACAGCCTCCCTTAGTGACCAGCTCAACAGAGAAACCTGGTGTCCATTCCCAAACGGTCACGTGTCTTCATGTCCTCATACTAAAGAGCAGACAACTATGAGATGACCACACAGTTAAGTCACAGAGCAGAGGAAAGTGAACTGGCCTTTATGCGAATTAAACCCAAATCACTGGCCATGTGAAAAGCGAATTTGAACTGCATGAGCTGACTTGTCATAAACGGAAAAATTATGACAATACCACTGACTGTATGTATATGTGACTAACTCTTAATTATGAAGGAGGGAGTTGAAAATCACACACATAACAATTGAACAATTGAACTAAACCACTCCAAAATTTAGTGGTTTTTTAAAAAGAGAGAAAGAGAGAAGGATTTATTTTGTTCAAGAATTTGCAGTCTGGCCTGGGTTCCATGAAGACAACTCAGCTCCATTCCACTCAGAACCAGCCATGGAGGCATGAAGGCTGAGCTGGAACCACTTAAAGGCTCAGTCACTTAAGTATCTAGCACTTGTGCTGGGAAGACTCAAGTAGCTCGGGCAGGAAGAACTGCAACTCCTCAGGCATCCTGTGATCTCCACGTGCCTGCCCAGCAGAGATGGTTCACGGGACCAAACTTCTTCTGTATCATCTCAAGTTTCCCAAAGTCTGTCCCAAGAGAAAGAACCAGGCACAAAAGTCAAAATGCATTCCATTAGTCAATACAGTAGCAAAATATTGCTCAGTTCCAGAGGGTGGGGTAAGAAATAAACTATATCTCTTGATAGGGGAAGGGGGCAAGATTCTGGAAGAGCATGCACGGTTGGAAACATTGCTGTTGCCTTTTTGAGACAATCTCCCACAAAACTGATAACATTTTACCTTAATAGGTTCAGCTTCTTTCAAACATTTGTCAGTATTTCTTAATGGCAAAAGCAATGAGTTTTACTGTAAAAAGTTAAAAACTAATACTATAACTCGCAAAAATGGGATAAAACGGCCCTGTAATTTTGTCAGAAGGAAGGGTTTGGATCTTGGGTTTGTGTTTCCTCCAGCTGAATGAGAGCAAGAAAGCATGTGTTGACTCGTTCCTGGCAGCCATCTTGTGACCATGAGGGACCAGGAAAAAACTGAAGTTAAAGCTGAGGAAGGCAGAGGAGATATATAGAAAGAACCTGGCTCTCTTCTCAGAGCACATGAGAACCACCAAATTCCCCAGAATATTCCACAACAGGCAATCATTAAGTACTCATGCCCACATTCTAGAGACTTTCTGCTGCCCTCACCTAGGAAGTAATCAAAGGCTGAACTGACGAAAGCAATCTCATGGCAAAGAGTTAAATATTCACATCATCATTTCCTTAGAATAAAAGCTTACTTTTCCTAAAATTTAGTAAAATAGAATTAATAATAAAAAAACACCCACGTACCAATTTTGGCAAACATAAAGGCATTCCATAGATATTTTTTCTAGCCATTGTCCTAATAGATCTTATTTTTTAACCACTAGTAAAATATGCTACAGATTCGTAATTGAATGGGTTTGACATTGTGTCATTGACTCAGTCCACTATCAATATCAGATGGTTTGGGGGTTTTAAGCAAGTATGTTCTTCGTGTGTTCATTATCTATAACAAAGAGAGCAAATGGAGGATGATTAAAGGCTTGGAGAAGTGAGAAGGACCAGAGATCCAGTGTACCGAGCAGTGACGCAGCTTTCCTCTGGGTTGGGTTGTCTTTGGGAACGCACAGTTTGAGAATGGGAATGTCTCCAAGTTACATGGCACTTTACCACTTCCTCTTCTGCTAGCACCCCCATCCATTATCAATGCAGTGTAATCACCACCTTCCTTTTCCACAATCCCCAGCCCCACACCTTCTGAGATGAGCTCAGTAACACTGGTCCTTGGGACGCTGTGAAGATAAGGAGCATCCGGAGCATTCACAGCAAATGAAACGTTGATGCAGATGAATGACTTCAACTTCTAATTGCCAGGTGCCTGAGAACAGGTGCTCCCCTGGATCCACCAATAACTATTTCCCTGATCCTGATACATTCAGGGAAGAATTCCAACCAGATTTCCTGTTCACTCAACACCCGAGATTCTGAAGGGCAGCTTTACTTGTTTTCCCAAGAATTTTTAAACTTAAGAAGCAGCAGCTGAGGATAACAGGACCGACGCCAGCGTGTACTAATGGCATTGACTGTGTGCTGGCAGAACCTAGGAGAAAGGGCCAGTAAACTGTTATGAAATGGACATAAGTGGAAGCGAAACTGTGTCCTTAAGTGGTTCTATTTTGTTTTAGACTGTTCCAGAGATGCTGAAAAAGTCAGAAACGAGACTGGCAGTCCCTTTTAGGTGGAAGTTCACTGGGAGTTCAAAGTCACTGGCCCAGTTACTAAGTAATCTGAGCAATTGTATGCCATTAATGTTGACCCTAGTAGAGTTGGAAAGATAGAGCGGAGAGTAAAATGGAGCCAGAGTAAGTAAGAAAGAAGATCAGATTTTGTAAACAGGATTTAATAGGACCATAGCAAGAAATTTTCCCATCTTGTTAATATGTATACATACATAGCATTTAATTAGGGTTCCCAGATTCAGCAAACAAAAATATAGGGCATCCGGTTAAAACTGAATTTCAGGAAAACAGCCAATAATTTTTTAGCATGTCCCATGCAATATTTGGAACATACTTATACTAAACAATTTTTTCATTGTTATCTGAAATGCAAATTTAATTTCAGCCATTATTTTTCTAGGGAGTAATGCTTTATAGAAAAAGTAAAAATAAATTCAAGAATTGATTACTTGATTAATCTCTGCAAAAATACACATATATAATGGTGACTAGATGGGACTAGGACTCAGAAACCTATTTGTGTAAACTAGTTAACTTCTGGGTCATCCTTTCCCTATTAGTACATTGGGGGTGATAATACCTGTTTTGCTTCCATTTTGCCATTTTTGTGAAGATCAGATCAGGCTTATGACCAGTGGCATGCTGGTAAATGTTTAACAATGGAGTCTCAGGGGGTGCCTGGGTGGCTTTGTCATTTAAGCGGCTGACTCTTGATTTCAGCTCAGGTCATGATCTCAGGGTCATGAGATCAAGCCCCACGTGGGGCTCCTCGCTCAGCATGGAGTCTGCTTCAGATTCTCTCCCTCTCCCTCTGCCCCTCCCCCCACTTGTGCGCTCTCCCTCTCTCTCTAAAATAAATAAATAAACTTAAAAAAAAACATGGAGTCAAGAAAGAAAAAAAGGAGGGAAGGAAGGAAGGAGAGAGGGAGAGAGGGAGAGAGGGAGGGAGGAAGGAAGGAAGACCTCCTTGATCTATAGCACTTGCCAATTTCTCTGCTATAAGTGCACACGCCATGACCAATTTCAAACTGCCAATGTGTTGCTACTCAATGTGAAATCGGAAGTGGTACCCAGTAACAGACCAACACATTATCTCCAGGGTACAGTAAACTGTGTTATGAAATGGACATGAGTGGCAGGAAAACTTCCAAGAGCACAGGTAATAAAATGTAGTAAAAATAATCAGACTGTGTAGGGTACTATTTATTACCTTTATTTCTTACCTTTCTTGCCTTTATTTTTCAATATAATTCATTTAACCCTAAGCTTATGTAATGTGATACTCAATAACGGCTGTATTTAGCAACCAGCTTGCACATTCCCGAAAATCTAACCATCTGGTCTTGCGAGCTGTACAACCCTGCACATCACCGCTACGATACCAAAAACGGCTGTCCGAATGTACGTTATTAACATTCACTCATTCAGCCAACCTTTACTGAAGTCGCCATGTGAGGGGCACGATAGCAAACTCCTTGGGAGACGGATGTAACCAGGAAAGCAGTGCTGCGAATAACCACCCGCAGCTCCCTCAGGTGGCAGGCCGGCGCGGAGGGGGAGAGCGCTTCCCGACAGGTGGAGGGCTGCGCAGCCATCACCCAGCTCGTGCGGCGCTCCGTGATGGGACAGATGCTGCCCCGGAGGGAGAAACCGCCCTGAGGGTGAAGGCTGGGAGCCCTTGGGGTGGGGGTACAGCCGTCAGCTGCAGAGCTGCGGGCTCTGTGGGGGACAGAGGAAGGGAAAGGCTTCAGGCGGCAGGAGGGGAGGCTCCGTGTTAAAGAGCGATTGGCAGAGCGGAGGGCAAGGTGACCCCCGGGTACACCTCCCTGCCCAGCTCCCCCCACCCCCGCCCCAGGCCAGCAGCAGGTGGAACGAGGACAGGTCCACTGCCTGGGCCCATCCAATAAGCCTCTGATTCTGGAACAGCCCACAGAAGAGAAAGCAGCCATGAAAATGACATGCCACGTTTCTTATTTTAGAAAAATAAAGAAATAAACCTCCGTTCGCAACCTTGAGTGTGTTGTGGCAATTGTTTGCGTTACCAGCAATGATGTTACATAGTTACTTCTGGCGGCTTTGGGTAAATAAATTACCCCGGTGTATTCATTTCCTATGGCTGCTGTAACAAACTGCCGATGTAAGTTAAAGAGCTTGAGTGGGGAGATTATCAATGTCATCAAAAAGTTCCTTATAAGAGAACAGAGGGAGGTGGGAGACAGAGAGAGAGAGAGGAAAGATTTGATTGAAGATGCCACTCTGTGGGCTTTAAAGATGGTGCCGGAGAATACAGGTGGCTTGTAGTTGTTGGAAAGAGCAAGAAAATGGATTCTCCAGTTCGCCCCCTCCCTCCCCCGCCCCACAGGAACACAACTCTGCCAACCCATCTTGGGCTTCTGACTTCTAGAACTAATAAGTACCTGTTGTTTTAAAACATTAAAAGCGGGCGCCTGGGTGGCTCAGTGGGTTAAGCGACTGCCTTCAGCTCAGGTCATGATCCCAGAGTCCTGGGATCGAGTCCCACATCAGGCTCCCAGCTCAGTGGGGAGCCTGCTTCTCCCTCTGACCCTCTCCCCTCTCATGCTGTTTCTCTCTCTCTCAAATAAATAAATAAATAAAATCTTAAAAAAAAAAAAAAATAAAAAATAAAACATTAAAAGCGTGACAAAGTCCGTTTTGCCATGTAAGGTGACATATTCACCAGTTCTGAAGATTAGCATGTGGACATCTCGGGGGAGGGGGGGGGTCTTTATTTGATCTAGCACATCAGGCTTTTGCTATAATATCATCATAGAGTTCATGTAAAGAACAGTCTAAAATGGCTTCTTGCTGTATTGATACCTAGATTTCTAGAATAAGGCCCTAAAATAATCTAGTTCATATTAAATTCTTGGGGAGGGAGATAAACTCATTTATTTCTTATAGTAGTATACTTCCAGAATCCCCGAACAGGCGGCAATTCTCATACAAATTTCTGGTTTAAAAAAAGAAGGATTTCTTTTGCTAAATGTATTTATGTTAATTAATATTCATGCATCTCAAGGTTTGGGTGCAGGATAGATTAAATGCAAATAAAACAAAAGGAACAGGAGGTATAAGGAAAGGGAAGCCCTTGCCTAAGTGTAACAAAAGTTCCAGCATTTGAATTTTTTCTAGTGTTATTGATGTGTAATTGACAAAATTGTAAGATATTGAAAGTGTATAATGTCATGATGTGATATATGTATCTTTTGTGAAAGTGTCCCCCCATAGAGTTGACCAACATGGCTTGTGTTAAATTCTGCTCAGAACTGGAATCATAATTATAATGAGGAGTCTTACATTTTTAAGTCTCAGGCAATGAAATCAGCTTATTTGTAATCTTGTCTGCTGACTGCGGAGGTAAATGAAAGTTCCCGGCATGGACAGAAGTCGAGGCATAAATACCCCAAGGGGATCCCTAAAGCCTGGTTCTCTAAGGGAAGATGGCAAGGACCTGGTCTCAGCACCCCGATGTAACCCACCACCCCACCCCACCCCACTGTTCCTGCAGACCCATGTTTTCTGACTTTGCCTCATCACCCTACCATCTCATGTCTAAATGTTTCTTTGAAAGACAACGGCTTTCGGTGAGAGAAACATGTCAGCAAAGAAGGGGCAGGATGCATTTGGGTCACTCAGCACCGCAACATGAAAGAGAGTGCTTTACCCCCAAATCTGCCACCCATTCCTATACTGAAGCCATAAACCCCAGTATCTCAGAATGTATCCTTATTTGGAGATAGGATTGTTAAAACGGTGAGTAAGTTACAGTGAGGTCCTTGAGGTGGACGCCAATCCACCTTGTTTCTTATGACTGGTGTCCTTAAAATGAGAGGAAACGTGGACATAGACACGCACGGAAGGGGGATGATGTGAGCCCCCCAGGGAGAAGATGGTCATCTGCAAGCCAAGGAGAGAAGCCGCAGAAGAAACCCACCCTGCCGACACCTCCAAAATCCCAGCCTCCAGAGCTTGAGAAAACACATTTCTGCTGTTTAAGCCTCTGGTCTGTGCTATTTGGCTACGGCAGCCCGAGCTGACTAATACACGGGTCAAAGGTGGCACCAGTGAAGCCCATCAGCCTATGGAAAAGTCTAAAACGGAACATGCCCTTGAGCAACAAGTCTTAGTCTTGATGGGGTACTCGCCATGAGAGCTGTATTTGAAGACGCTGCTCAAAATTCGTCCTGAGGCCACTCAGCAGGCGACAGAGGAACATGCCAGCTTCCCAGACTGGGCTTCGTGACGCTTCCCCAAACATCACAGCAATTCCTGACTCAGCCCCTGTCCCTGCTGAGAAGCCGGGCCAGAAGGGTCCCCGATGCTCTCCACCCCCAGCCCTAGGTGAGTGCTGAGTGGATGGCATCCCCGTCTCTCCCTTGCCCCTTCCACTCCGCTTCTGTGCAAACCCTTCCATTAGCCCCCGGCCCTCTCCAAGGATCATGCCTTTCCTGGGGACCCCTGTGAAGCTTCTCTCCAGTCCCATTTGGGGATGCAGAAACTCAGCAATCTGATAAAATGTGATGAAGAATGTAATTTTTTTTTAATTTGGTAACAAAGTGCCTTAACTTTGTGTGCTGAGTTGAATAGTGCCCCCCAAATTCATGTTCCCCTGAAAGTTGAGAATGTGACCTTATTTGGAAATAGGGTCTTTGCAGATATAATCAAAGTCAGGATGGAGATGAGGTCATACAGAATTAGGGTGGGCCCCCAAATCCAAAGAGCATGTCCTTTTAAAAGACAAGCACATAGAAGAATGCCATGTGAGGGTGCGGGCAGAGACCGGAAGGACACAAGCCAAGGAATGCCACCAATCGCCGGCAGCCACCAGAAGCTAAGAAAAGACATGGAGTAAATCCTCCCTTGAAGCGTCGGGGAGGAACCACCCTGCCCATACATTGATTTCTGACTTCTAGCCCCCGGAACGGCGAGAGGACACATTTCTATTGTTTGAAGGCACTCGGTTGTGGTCATTCATAACAGCAGTCCCAGGAAACTAACATACTTTGTTTAGGAAAGATTACATCTAATTGTAAGAGAGAGTCTGACCTCATTCTTGACCTTTCACTGCTGACTCCCTTTTCAGTCTTACCCTCCCTTCCTGATCATTAAGAAGACCCTGAGCTCACATGCTCCTTTGGAACAGCAGGAAATTTAAACCTCCTGTACTTGGGAACTTCTCTGCAGTTCTACCCCTTAGCCACTTATTATGAAGGCCCAACCAACCCCACTCCCTCTGCTCTGCCTCAGTCAACCTGGACCTGCTTGTGCCCACCCAGCTCTTCCTGGAAGTCCTTTAAGTGAGTAATAAGCCTCTCAAATTCTCTTGGTGCATGGGAGTCACCGACCTCAATATCCAAGCCAAATTTGGGGTCCGGTCCTTGGTGCTTTTGCAGGAGACTCTACAACACTAACAGAGGGGAGAGGCTTCTCTGGGAAAGACGGGGGCACTGAGTGACTGTCATGTGCTGAAACCGGGAGGATCCCAAAGCTTTTCCTCCAGACCTGTGCCATCAGCCTTCGAGCACAAGTCAACCAGTAGACCTACCTGTCTCCTTGGAGTGCATGAGAAGAATTCCAGAGGTCATTAAATCAAGCCAACACTAGAAAGAGCCAAAAGAGGGACTCTGACAACCTTGCCCACTGATGGCACCACAGACCTGGTGTCATATCAGTTTTGACAAGGTTAACTCAATTAGCAAGCAGATGATAGCAGCAAAGTGACACAAAAAAAAAAAAGAAGAAGAAGAAGAAACAAAAAGTCCTGTGAATCTACTTTGTGACTGAGCAGATCCCAGCATTTCTGTTTTTGTTCCAAATTTGGCTTGCCATGAGACCCAGACTTGGCATTCTCCTATTTGGGCCAGATGCTAAATTAAGTTTGAAGACATTTCAGGTATTCATTATTGATCAGGCTTTTTGGCACCTGGAGGAAGAACTAAAGAAGCAGCAGCTGTGGTTTCAAAGGTACCATCTCTAAGCTAAGAGTCACCAAAAATAACAAGGAAATTTTCAGGTCTATGCTTCCTTGGTCCTTGACGTGTCAAAGTCGGCTGCCCTGGGCTCTAAGCAGAGATGATTAAGGAAAGCAAAGTCTCCACGGCTCCAAAGCTCCTTGCATGGAAGAAGGGAATGGCTGCCAGGTTGAGTCTTTACATTAAGCAATAATAATAAATCTATAAAGATGTGAGAATGTCTCTCTCCAGAATGGCACCTGTCACAGATGTCTTGTTACCCACGACTGAAAACCTGACCCAGGCTTCAGTAAGCAAAATGGAATTAATTTACTCATGTAAATGAAAGGTCCAGAAGTCAGCAGACTCCAGGCATGGTTGGATTCGGGGACCAGATAAAGTCATCATGGGCCTGTTTGTCTGGATCTCTCTACTGTCTCCACCTATCCTGGCTGTCATATCCAAGTTCAGATGTAATAAAACCTCCAGGAAGGTTGTCTTCTCAGCTTTAAATCCATTAAGCCAGAAAAACTCTAAGAAGCCAAGGCAAAAGTCTTGGGGCATATCCTTAGTCATTGTGGGGTCACAAGCTCATTCCTGAATGAGTTATTGTAGATGGAAGAATGGAAAGCTCTGGAGACACAAATTGTTTAAAAATTATCATGTCCTCCCCCATTGGCAAAATAAAACTACTGTACTAGACAAACATCTAAGGTCCCTTCCCATGAATTTATTCTGATACCTACAGTTTTGCTTTTCACATAACCAAAACCTCAATAAAGTGTTCGCTTCCTGCTATAATGCCTTGGTTTTGAATTTAGACATGATTTCGAAAACACCCTCAATTTCCTGCAAGCATAAGCAACTGTTAGTTCAGTGTCTCACCTAGCATGTTCACAACCCATCCATTTATTTGCTTGCTGATTTTTTTTTCATTCTCTCTTGCCCCCTTTCAAAGCTTTGCATAACAAACGTAGCTTCTGGTCTGTCCATAAAAATGTCACTGAGTAATTCCTGGGGATGAGTGAAGTGTACCATTCAGACATTTGAATATACACATGCCTCTGCTCTAAGCAGTTCACACCAGCAACTCTAAGTGCTATGCTTTCGATTGCAGGCCAGAAATAGGTTATTTTCTGTTAAAAAGAGGAAAAAGTCAATGGTACTTTATTAAAACAGCATTTCCTATCTTCCATGACCACATCTTGTCTACTTGACTTCTGGGAGCTCCTTTCCCCACTCACATCCTAGCTCAGAGTTGACACACTCAAAAGTCTGTGAGGATTTCCATCATAAGCCACCCGTATCCACGCTGCCTACAAAAGATGAGCATTTATCCATAAAAATGGCCCTCGTCTCTTCACCATGCCAAGTGTGCTCATTTTTCAAAAGAATGAATTACAAGTGTGGTGGGCACATGTTCTGAATGTAAAGGAATGAGAAGTTATAAAATTAGTGAAACCAGATGCTGTTTCAAATCTCCTATTAGAGGAAGCCATTTGTCAACTGAATTGGTCCCATCCCTTGATTACAAATGTCTATCTATGGAAGTGTTGATGAAACCTGGAAACTTGTTCAGAAAATATATGATTCGCATAGTGCTGACACAGTCATTAAAATACCCCATAACAATCACTGACTACCAAGAGGTTTTATTTCAGAAAAATTCATACAGTTGACAAGAGCACGAGATAAGATGAAGAATAAGTAATGCCTTCTCTTTTTTCTGGTCTTCGGCATTAGTCCATGACATACACAGATGGCATTTAGGTAAGGATTCTGATCTACTTGGAAGGAGCTATTTAAACTTAGCCTTCCCTTATTTGATAAAGCAATGTCCAATTTTTCGTGTACATCTTTGGTGATAATCCACTGTTCAGTCAAATAATAATACAATCAAGAAAATGAGTTTTGCAAATAAGCGAAGCTGACTCTGGCTGTTGGAGGAGAAATAGGAGGTGTTTTCAGGACTGTTGGGAGGGCTAGTGAAACAGAACTGCAGGTAAGACTTGGGATGTGATGCCTAAAACCCAGCCACCGAGTTGCCTGGCAGGAATCCGTGCCTCTGCTGCTAACTCTGGGCACAGAGGACTTGGCAGCGACTGCACAGCCCACCCACGCAACTTCTGCACCAAAGGGGGACCTTGCCAGACAGCTGTGCAACCCCCTCCTCTGGGAGGATGGGTTCTGCCTAGGGCCTCCCTCCTTGGGTCATACACTTCCCAACTGAAACATCTCATAGCAGAGGCTGTTGGGTTGAACTCAGGTCACATGTCTACACCACTGCCTCAAAGACTGCTCAGGGTTCTAGTGTTTGGGTTTCTGCCTTAGGAAGGCTTGGACTTAGATTAAGTCCAAGGAAAGCTGTCTTAATAGTGCCACCCTCCAGAAAACATGACAAGTGCCCATACTTACCCATGCGCATTCATCAGTGAACAAGGAGAAGCTCTGAGGAAGACATCCAGTGGTCAGAACTCTATAGCCAACCAGACCCTCCAGCTGTTTCTGTCTATTCCATGTGTCTCCCAAGGCCCAACCTCCCTCCCAGCCAGATGCAGTGGGTCCACTGTAAATATTCAGGGCCAAGGAGTAACAGGGGCTGGATTTACCACCCCCCTTCCAACCTTAAACACCTAGAAGACTGGACCAAATATATGCAAAGAGTTTGGACAAACGCCTGCACAGGGTAATGGTCCACGAGAAGAAGGAAACAAGGTGAGCCCAGTGATTACATCAGCACACAGCCAGGGGGCAGAGAGGAAAATAGGACCTGGCTAAGTTGAAGAGAGCTCAAAGTCTAGGCCTGAATTTGTAGAACAGATACAGGAGAGAAAGCACCTGCACGGAGTTAGATTGGACAGCACCCTTTTCCCATTGATCCTGAAAAGTTCTGGCCCTTGTCTTCCCTTCCTAGACTCCTCCTAGACCAATGCCTTTATTTTCACAGTCTTCAGACATGCTAGGGAACAGCTATTAGGCTAGAGATTTCCTCAATTATCATAGCGTGGTCCAAAAACTGTACACCTTTTGACAGGACATGGGTGTTTCCCAAGCATCTTAAGACATCCTTTTGAAAAAAGAGCATCCCTCGAGTTACTTCTTCAAATGTATTCATTAATTCAGTCTAAAATGGTCTTCTCATCAGCCCTTCTATGCCAAGCATTATGCTAAGTGGAGAGATTGAGATAACATCCTTAACCCTTAAAGAAACCAGCCTAGTAAGGAGCATAGCTCTGACTCACAGTGCATGAGGTAAGTTTTAGGTGGTCATATTTTCAGAGGGGAACCTTCACTCCGTAGCCTAGGAACATCTGCTTTCTCTCGCATTTTCTGGTAAGTGCAGGCATCTTGACTACCTGCAGCACCCACCTGCTAGTCCACTCTGGGAATTCTCAGTGGCCACTTTGTACTCATCTGTTCAATTTAATTGCTTGAAATACATACAGACAAAGAAACATGCCGGCTAATGTTTTCCTTTCCGGTGCAGTAGATATCTGTTGGGTTCTGGCCACCAAGCACCTACTCACTCTGCTTCCGGTAATAATGACACTGTTTTCCTGTGGGGCACCTCCCCCCGCCCCAATGGTGCGCACTGGGTGCAGTTGGCCCTGGCCCAGGCCCCAGGACTCAGATTTGACCAACTAGAGTATGATATCTCCCTGGTAACTGTGATTGGCTCAGAAATGATCACATCATCCAATCAGAAACAATGAAATGCAAGAAAACTTTTCTTGAGTGCTCTTTGGCAATAAGGAAGATACTCCAGACAGTTGCTGGCACGGATCACCATGCAAGAGTCCTGAGGATGAAGCCAAAGTGGCAGAAGTCAGAGCCCAAGATGAAGAGAAACCGCACTCTTCTGGCCATCTTAGAATGCCTTGGCTGGGGCGCCTGGGTGGCTCAGTCGTTAAGCGTCTGCCTTCAGCTCAGGTCATGATCCCAGGGTCCTGGAATTGAGCCGCCTGTCGGGCTCCTTGCTCAGTGGGGAGTCTGCTTCTTCCTCTGCCTGCCACTTCACCTCTTGTGCTCTCTTACTCTCTCTCTCTGTCAAATAAATAAATAAAATCTTACAAAAAAAAAAAAAAAGAAGAATGCCTTGGCCAAGCTTCACCTTGAGTTTTTTTTTAATAAATGACCCAATAATACCCATTTTCTGGCTTAACTTTGAGTTGACTTTTTTTTAATTTTATTATGTTATGTTAATCACCATACATTACATCATTAGTTTTTGATGTAGTGTTCCATGATTCATTGTTTGCATATAACACCCAGTGCTCCATTCAATACGTGCCCTTCTTAATACCCATCACCAGGCTAACCCATCCCCCCACCCCCCTCCCCTCTAGAACCCTCAGTTTGTTTCTCAGAGTCCATAGTCTCTCATGGTTTGTCTCCCCCTCTGATATCCCCCCCTTCATTTTTCCCTTCCTGCTATCTTCTTTTTTTTTTTTTTTAACATATAATGTATTATTTGTTTCAGAGGTACAGGTCTGTGATTCAACAGTCTTACACAATTGAGTTGACTTTTTTATCACTTGTTATTGAAGAGCCAAGTTCCACCTGAAACAGGTCTACTTGTAAGTTTTTCAATACATGAATGTATAATTTCCTTTTTTCTGCCAAAGTTTGAGTTGTGTTTTCCAAACTTGCTATTAAAATCCTCCTAACTGACACACCAGACGAGTAACTTCTCTGCCTCATTTTGTGCTGACTCTCCCCAAAATGCTTCACTGCCTGATCATCACTGAGGAAGACAGCTCATTTTTAAAGATCTTTTCTTTTTAAATGTGGTCTCAGATTGTCCCTGGTTCTTTAAATAATATGATGGGAGGTATTGAATAACATTAGACAAGTTATTTGGGGTATTTTGTTTTCACACGTGCCAACGTACATCATGAATTTCCAAGGATTATTTGGCAACTAAACATGCGACAACTATCATATGCTAGGAAACTGTGTTCTAAAGCATTCTAGTTAGGGGAGCCTGGGTCGCTCAGGTGGTTAAGCCTCAGTCTCTTGATTTTGGCTCAGGTCAAGATCTCACCATCGTGAGATCGAGCCCTGCATCAGGCTCCATGCTCAGCGTGGTGTCTGCCTGGGATTCTCTCGCTCCCTCTCCCTCTGCCCCTCCCACTGCTCATGCTTGCTTGCTCTCTCTGTCTCTCTCTCAAAATAAATATATAAAATCTTTTTGAAAAAGAATCCTATTTAAGGTATTATATTCCCAGCCATTCCAGAAAGAATAACAGAATAAGGTACATTGACTAGAACATAAAATGTGTGAAAACTGGAAGGAACTTGACAACATTGCTCTCAGGGAAAGATCCTCAAAGCTTGATGGAAGATGTTGGAGGAGAGTCGAGGGGAAGGGAAAGCCCAGGTGAGGCTCTTCGTCAGATGGCTTTGGAGAGTCTGCGAGCTGCATAATAACAATGGACACCTGATGAAGTGGGAATTAGGATAAATAAAGAGTGAGAAAGAGCAGGAAAGGGAAGGTGGGGAAACACTTCACACTCTGCATAGAACAATTGTTGGGAATAACAGACAAATGGAGATTTCCTTGTTCTATAAATATTAATTGGTAAGAGGACCAGCATCTCTCTTTTTGGACTTGAATCCCATTAAGTCCAAGTCCTTGGACTTAAATGACTTTAAAAAAAGAGACATTTATTAACAAAGGTCTTTCTCATCCCACTAGAAACTCAGATAAATAAATTGGCACTCTCAAATAATCAGTGTGGGAAGAAATTTCTCCCTCAACAAGCTTTTGTATGATTTTAAGAGTGATTGCCCTTAAATTGGACCAGAGCACTTAACGCTGTTTACTAAAAAATGGGAGAAACAGGTTGGATAGCGGAGAAGTTACAGATAGCGATACGACTTGCTACTTCTTTTTCAAGATATTGTAGGACTTGTTTTGTCTGTTGGAGTTTCAACTTACGTCAGTTGTACTTGTAACATTAAATATGCTACTTGAACAGATGAGATTTTTAAAACATAAAAATCAATAAATGCATTTGCTCTGGGACTGCAGCGGAGATGTGGTGTCGGCTACTTGTCACGCCTGCTGCCGAGTGCACAATGGGGCATTCATCAGGCTGCCATGATCCCCGTATCCTCTCCTATCTTTTCTCATTACTCATCCAGATTTGAGAGTTCATGCTATCATGGACAGGCTGCATATTCCCTGGAAATATTGAAGGTGTATAATCATTACTCCTGCTTAGGTCCTCTTAGAATGACTGAGGAAGAACAGAAGACATGTGCAGAAGAGGAAGGCAGAAGGGGAGAGAGATGGAGAATATAGTTGGTCTCTAGAAGCCAGAAAAAGGAAGGAAATGGATTCTCACCGAAAGCCTCCAGAAAGAGTGCGATCCTACTGATGCATTTTGTCCCTGTAAGGCTCACTACATGCTTTTGAGCTCCAGAACTGTTAGATCAGGAATTTGTTGTGTTTTCGGCCACTGCGTTTGTAGTAATCTGTTATAGAAGCGATAGGAAACTAATACGGACTCCATCCCGACTGGGCCCACTAGACTTCCTCTCATGCATGCCTATTTTAAAGATTTATTTATTTATTTTAGAGAGAGAGAAAGAGAGAGAGCAGGGAAGGGGCAGAGGGAGAGGAGAGAGAGAATCCACACGCAAACTCCCTGTATGAGTGCGGAGCCTGAGGCAGAGCTCGATCTCAAGACCCTGAGATCAAGACCTGAGCCGAAATTAAGAGTTAGCCGTTTAATCGATTGAGCCACACAGGCACTGCTTGTGCATGCCTGTTTTAACTGATAATTCACCTAGAGGACTTTAAAGCACACTAAGTAACAAGGGGAAATATTTTCCTACCTCTATTTTGAATTTTACTTAATTCACTCGGTTCAGGTTAAATACGTTGGAATGGGAAAAGGACAGAACTATTTTTACAATCATACAGACTCCCAAGTCAGTTAATCCTCTATGTATCCAAAAACAGTGAATTTTAAAGATGAAGTTTTTTCCAGTGAGAGTAAAAACCTTATAACAATTAGTGAAATTTGTCTGAGGCTCCTTTCTTATTGGAAAAGGGGTCTTCTCAAGGTGTTCATATAAACCTGTATATCTTAGTGTATAATTTCGTTATTCTTTTCTTGCTGGGGCTAAAAATGAGCTAACTGGCAGAAAAAGAGTTAGAATCTTGGGGAGGCGAACCATTCATTTCCCTGATGAGTTGTCAATCAACTTATTGATCAATGTAGGAATATATATTCATTGACAATTGCCAGTAGAAAAGGTTAAGGAAGTATAAAGAGGTAAAATACCTGTTCTCAAGGAGTTTGCAAACAATGTACTCAGAGCTCCCCTGACAAAGTAAAAATGGGGGTGCCCTCCCTTCATGTAAATCAATAATTCCAGCCATCAGCTGTTGGCTGAGTACTTGTATCTCCATATCTCCAGTCAAGACCCATGCCCCGAGGTCCAGACTCAAGCGTAAGACTGCCTTCATAACTTCTCCCCTGGATTTCCTGCATGTACATGTTGGTTTGCATCCATCCAACCCACTGCAAATTGCCCCTTCTCTACATTCCCCAGCTCAGAGGATGGCCCTACCACCCAGGCAGCAGTGGGAGTCATTCTAAACCCTTTCTCTTCACCCCTGCCCACATCAGTTACCTATTCGATTGTCTTGATATTTCTCAGTCCTACACTTTCTTGTTCTTTCACTGTCTCTGTTTTATAAAGCCCTTATTCTCCCTTGGATTACTGAAACAGCATCTTCATTGGCTTCCCTTTCTCTAGAATGGTTCTCCTTCCCAACCTATATCCTGTGATTTGGCCAGATCGATCCCTCTGTGACATAAATCCACTCATATCTCTGCCCTGCTTCAATTCCTTTCTGAGAACTTTCAGCATCAATTTTGAATTTCAAGACCCTCCACAATCAGCAGTTGCCTCTATAGCAGTCCTGCAACTTCATACCATACCTGTCCCTCCATCCGTCCCAATTAATGGCCATTACACAAAGTCTTCATGACCTGCTGTCCTTTGCATCTGGAATGCACATTGCCATTCAACTCCCATGCATTCCTCAAGGTTCAGACTAAACACCATCACCTTTAGGAATGATTCTCTGATGCTATGACCTGATGTGGACCCCTCTCCTTACCTCCTATCGCACCTACTGCATGCCTCTAGTATGTCCTCCCCACTCTATATTGTAATCATTGGTTTGCTTTGCTCATCCTCAACTTGAGGTCCAACCTGGGCACGTTGATGTCTTGAGCTCCTGGCACAATGCCTGGTGCATAAGGGGTACTCAATTCATATGGTGACACAAAAAAGTGCTTTGTAATTCTCAGGCAGGGAAGTTACTGAGATAATGGACTGGTTACACAAAAATAATGAGGTGGGTCTTTGCTCAGAAGCTCTCACACCTGGAAAAGACTTGGATTTATCAAAGGAAGCAACCAGCAAAGAATTTTAGTATTGCTTAATTGAAGTGAAGTTTCTAAAATTTGGGTAACAGAAGCATCCCCTGACAGACAAATTGGCCAGGTAACAGTTCGTGGTTCTCTAAGATAGGAAAGAGTTTAAGAGAAGTAACAGTCTGAAAAAAAAAAGATGATTTAATACTTTGGTTAATTTCTTTTTGCTTACTCTCCATTTTATTCATACCATCTCTCAGAAATCACATGTGGAGGTAACGCCAATAAAAATCACTTCCATTCTATGAACCGGGTTTTTTTTTATAAGATTCTATAGAGAAATAAATCTTATGTGAAGTCCTCTCAAATAAGCCCCAGATATGACTGTCTCTATTTGAAGGACACAAACCTCTCTTTTGAAGACACAACATATCTCCTATAAAAAACCATTGAAAAGTTCCATTTCTTTATTGTTTCTTGATTTACAAGGTATTGTCATCCACAAGATCTTTATTTCTCCTGGCATAAGTAAGAATTTACCCCAGAATATCCCAATGTACACAAGTATGAAGAGACCCAAAAAACCCGAATGCACTGTGGATCCTGATACAGGTTTGGTGGTTTAACCGTTTCTCAATTAGCAAAGAAAAACTCGCAAACCTTCCACCCTTCGGGGGCATGTTCCAAACTCCCATAACTACCAGGACATCCAAGCCATTTCTTTCACGCAGTTGGTAACCTCGCACATCAGCACAGAAAAATTCAGACATTAAAACACCATTAAAATCACTTTGGCTGGAAGATTCCCACAGGCTCAGCAAATCGGGGCCAATTACTGCCACCTTAAATGTGAAAGGAGGATATTCTGAAGTTGCTTATAGGAAGGCCTTGCACAATTAAAAAAATGAAAATCAACAGTGAGACAGTGGACAACCTTAACTTAATTAAAAAATAGCTCCTGGTGAGAAAAACAACATATACTCAGAACTGCTGACATGAAAACACAGAACCACCAGAAGTGGCCTGATAATTAGACTGAATCGAGGTTCTTTAGCAACCCCGTCTTCTTCCTCTACCAATGCAGGAGAGTGATACACTTCTCTTAACAAATAAAAAGAGGAACAAAAGAAAGAACATGACCCAATGAAAATGAGTTTTGGATAGGAAGGGTGGCTGGGAAAAGGGCCTATGAGGAGAATGTGTGACCTCTTTCAAGGCAGACCAGAAGAGACCACAACTGAGTTCTTCCTAAGCCCGAAGTCTTCTTTAGTCTCCCTCAATCCCACATAGTCCTGTCTTCTTTCATCCCTTCCTCTTTCTGATCTTTGCTTTTGCATCCACCGATCCCTGCATTCCTTCCTCATTCGCTTCCTTTTTCCATCACTGTTTGTGTTCCAAGTCGCAAGGCTGGGAGCTGGAGTGCAGAGGTAAGTAATGTGGATCTTCCCAGGGGAATGTTGTCTTGAGAGGAATAGCAGAGTTGGGTCAACATTCACATACAAGCCATTTTCTCTTAGTATATTTCAAGTACATTGTGCTTTGAGTTGGAATTAAGTTGGATATAGAAAAACTGTTCAAAGGACATTTGATTAGTGTCAAATCCTCTTGGATCCCCATTTCCTGATAGCTCTGTGTGTCTCTCATTTAGTCAGGTTCAGGGTGCACTTACAGGTTTGGGAGAATAGACAATTCCTGTGCAGCCTAGGCATTGCTAAAGAAGTTGTGATCCTCTCTCTCTAGCCCCTGAGCCTCCTCGAGACCTCCCTGTCTCCTCCCCATGGGGCTCAGAGCTATTGCAAACAGTCATGCAAGAGTCCATGTTGTAACCCAACTAAGGGGCCAACACTTCCTATCCCATTTTCCCTTCTAGAACCTAGAAGGTCGGTGCGATGTAAAAGGCCCATCCCTTCATGGTCCACCAAAATCCCCAAAGCCAGCACACACCAGACCGCTAAGTAGATAGAGATGGATAGATGACTTAGTCCATAAGCGCGGATGTTCAAGAACTGTAACAGTTTTTCTGCATCTAACCTGATTTCAATTCAAAATGCCCCTTGATTCCTCATAGGTGGGGGTGGGGGTGGCCTCAGACTTCAGGCTGCAGAACATCACTGCTCTCCTGTCCATCTTGGGGACAGTAGAATCCGAGGCAGGAGTCAGGATGGGAGTGGAGAAGAGTGTTCCAGATCTAGTCCTGTCTCCCCAGGGGTGAGAAGTGCATGTAGGCTCATGCTTTACAGGATGATCAGTGAAGGAAGCAGAGCCTGCAAAGACAGACTGCGGTCCTTACAAGCATAGCAGTCTGGTCCTGGCCCCACCTTGAGGGACGGTCTCGGGCAGCACTGGCCACAGTTGAAGAAGGATGCCACTAAGGGGAAGGTGGCAACTCAGGTGTAGAGGAAATATGAGCCTTCTTCTGAGGCTCTGCCTGAGAAGTCTTGCAGGGGCCGTGAACTGTGGCTCCTCTGGCCACAGGGACTAATTCATCAAGTCTGCATGTCCACCATGTCTGGCTGGCCAACTCCAGCCTCCCTGGTCAAGAAGAAGGGCCAGCAGTTGGGCCCCTGGGCTGTGGATGGGCTGCCACACCTGTGGCACTGTACGGGTCCGGGCGCTCTAGCCACCACTGACCACCAAAGGTGCTTACAACCTTTGTAACAAAACAGGCTGCTTCACAGAGTGGTTAAGAACAAGGACTTTGGAGACAGAAAGACTGCTCATATCCCGTCTTCCACCCAAGTTACAGTGACATTGGGTTCTTTCCTGCCATTACTTTCTGTCTTGAAGCCTCAATTTCTCCATCTACAAAATGGGAATGATAATGGTATCTACCTCTTAGATGCACTATGGAATAATTAATGAAAAGTACCTAGCATCCAACTGGTAGTAAACACATAATATATAAATTACAATTGTTCTTAATAAACAAAAATAGGGGCGCCTGGGTGGCTCAGATGGTTAAGCGCCTGTCTTCGGCTCAGGTCATGATCCCGGGGTCCTGGGATCGAGCCCCACATTGGGCTCCTGGCTCAGTGGGGAGCCTGCTTCTCCCTCTCCCTCTGCCTCGCTCCCTGCTCATTCTCTGTGTGTGTGTGTATCTCTGTGTCTCAAATAAATAAATAAAATCTTTATAAATAAATAAATAAATAAATAAATAAATAAATAAATAAATAAAATATTTGAGGTTATAAAAAAGATGGATACTACAACTTTTTTATTCTTTTTAAATTAACTTTGAGGTGTAATTTATATACAGTAAACTTGTACTCATCTAAGGGAACAGTTGAGTACTTTCAACAAATATATTCACTCATGTAATCACCACTCCAATCAAAATATAAAATATCACCCCCCTAAGGACCCATCTTGCTCTTTTGCAATCCAGCCATCTGTCACCAACCCTTAACCCCAGGCAACCACTGATCTGCTTTCTGACACAATGGATCAGTTGGCCTGTCTAGAATTTCAAGAAATGACATTGTACAGTATGTGCTCTCGGGTCTTTTGCTCAGCCTACCATCTCTGACGCACGTTGGTACATGTGTCAGAGGAAGCTTTATTTGATAGGAGTATTTAGTTGCGTGAGAACCAAGGATTGGAAGATAGGGAGACATCCCAAAGGAGAGTGGTAGAGCTATGTCTTCCTGGTTTCAGCTCAGTTTATAAAGCCTGAGTAAGGAAGCGTGTAGCGTTCCGCTGTGACTGGTGACCAGAAGGTGACATTCTTCTGGAAACAGTAACACTGCACAAGCTTACTTGCTGGCAGCCAATTGGCTGGGAAGTTGCGAGGTCATGCCGACATGAAGAAAGCTGAAGTTCTGTTGAAGGTCAGAGTCAGCATTTTGGGGAAAACGGATAGTTCAAGTATTGGTGACGTGGCTAGGGGTGGTTGGCTTAGGGGTACCCTCGAGCTGGGGCCTCCACTTTGGTTTTTCTTTAACACATGCCTGACACTTCATTCTCGTTGTTCCTGAGTAGTATTCCATCGGCAGGATACACGGCAATTTGTTTACCCATGCACCTATTGACAGACATTTGGCATGATTCCCACTTGGGGCCATTATGAATTAAACATTTATGAGTATTGTGTACTAGAGGTTTTTGGGGGTGGGGGAAAATGAAAATATTTTCTTTTCTTTGGTGTAAACACTTAGGAATGGAATTCCAGGGTTCTATTGTAAGTACGTGTGTAACTTTATAAGAAACTGCCAGATTACTTTCTACCGAGGTCACTGGGGTACCCACCCACCAGAAATATCCGAGAACCCCAACTGTCCATTATCATCACTAGCATTTGATATTGTCAGCTTTCAAATATTAGCCTTTTTAGTAGGAGACTTGTCAAATCTCGTTGTGGTTTTAATTTGCTTTTCCCTGATGAATAATGATTTCGAGTAGCTTTTTACATACTTACTGGCTCTTACAATATCTTTTTTTTCTCTTAGGAGACAAATGAAATATTTGACCTTAATCTTATTGTGTTGTTTATCCTTTTGTTAGTGAGTCACAAGAGTGCTTTACAAATTCTGGATGCAAGTCCTTTGTTATATATATACAAACAAATATTTTTACCAACTTTGTAGTTTGTCTTTTCATTTATTTTTTTTTTTTAAGATTTTATTTGTTTAAGAGAGAGAGAGAGAGCATGAGCAGGGGTGAAGGGTGGAAGGAGAGGGAAGCAAACTCCCAGCTGAGCAGGAAGCCTGATTCGGGGCTCAATCCCTGGACCCCAGGATCATGACCTGAGCTGAAGGCAGATGCTTAACCAACTGAGCCACCCAGGCACCCCTGTCTTTTCATTTTTTAATTAAAAGAGCAAAATTTTTTAATTCTATGAAATTTATCAGTATTTTAATTTTGTGATTAGTGTTTTTTGTGTCCTAAGAAATCTTTGCTTACCATGAGGCTGTGCAGATTTTCTCCTATGCCACTTCTCAGGGTTTTATGGTTTTAGCTATTATATTTAGGTTTTTGATCCATTTCAAGTTGTTGTTTTGTTTGTTTGTTTTGGAGGCTTCCTTGTTCGTTTGTTCATTGGGGATGAACATTTCCATTTCCTTCCATTTAGGATGGAAGTCAAAGGTAAAAGCTCAGCTTTTCCCACTCGGATATTTAGTTGTTTCAGCACCTTTTGTTAAAAAGACTATGCTTCTTCACTGAACGCTGACATTAGAGATTTCCACTTTTAACCATGATGGAGTAATAGGGAATGAAGTTACTCTTAAATAATTGAAAAACTGGACAACATAAATGAAAAAACAGACAATAGGCAGTTCAGGATCAGGACCATGGGAGAAGAACCCTACAATGGCACCAGCTTAATGCCTAGAAAGCTTCCAGTCTGTAGGAATGGGGAACCCAGATAAACCCAGCAATCTCCCTGAGTTGACAAGACCAGGGGTCCAGACCGGGAAGCAAGTGCAGCTAGAATTTACAGAGCAAAATACCTAAGTCACAACGAAGTGAAAGTATTTGTCTTCAACTCCCATCCATCATCAGCTGAGAGCTGCCCCTAGAGCCCCTATTCCCAGAATTTCTGACCTGCACAGGGAAGCCAAGAGAAAGCCCTCAGGCTGAAACACACATGCTCACTTGGGGCCCCTCTGGCATGTTCTGGAATGATAAGGATAGAGTTCATATGGGCAGGAAGCTAGCAGTTCCTGTGTCAGGGCACCTTGGGCCAAGTCTGCAGGAAAACCAGCCCAATGGGCATGCCCTGATGAGTGAAAACCTCAGGAGAGATCAGAGCCCTCCTGCCCCATCTTGGCAAGGGCTGAATGGTGGAGCCATGTTTTCTCTAAGAACATGGTAGGCCATAGCATGGGCAGGGGGAGCCCGAGCCATAACAGCAAAGGCAGAACTGGGTAAAATTGGCATGGGGATGGCTGCTGAAAACCTGTGTGGACACCTAAGAGGCATTTCAATGGACTTGTGCCCAGAAATAACTGGGTGTATTTGGAGGGAGTGAGTGAGGTTTGATGACTACCAAAGCCAGGACCACAGAGCTATTTAGTAGGCGAGCTCCCTGAGTGGAGCCCAAGTTCCTTGGCCCAGTCCGTATGGCCCTTCACCATTGGACCTGTCATACCTCTCACGTGTCTGGTACCAAATGCTTCACACTGACTAACATTCTTGGAGCATTGTCACTTGAAAAGGACCTCCAAGAAGGTAGGAACTTGTTCCTTTAATTTGCTGCTGTGTCCATAGCTTAAGGTGAGATCTGGCATCTAGTAGACCACAATAAATATTTGTTGAGGGAATAAATATCAAACAGCCTCACATCCATGTGCTTGTTCCCTCTGTGATGTATCCTTTCCCTCCCCCACCCTACCTGGGTGAAGCTCATGTCCAAATTTGCTCCCAGTGAGCACTTAGCTCTTGTTCCAGAGAGATTATAAACCCCATCACTGGTCACAAAGCTCGCTTAAAGATGACGCATATCACTCTCAAGGCCAAGAGACTAAACCTCCATTTGATCTGCCTCCAAGATGTGCCCCCATTTTAGACCCTGACTGAAGTGCTTGGTATCACTTACACCAACAGCCAACAACTGATGAAGGACATGTGCCCGGAGAATAATGAAAATGACAAGTCTCCTTTTTCACCTCCTAATTAGTTAATAATTACAGCGTCCTTCAAGTGACTGTAAGTAACAACCGTCACAGGTGGCGACCTCACCTGGAAGTAATGTCTTGGTGAGTGTTTCACTCCTGGCTCCTGAAAGAAAACATTTCACTACACAAAGAGCTTCTAGAAATAACCCAACATATTAATTTCAAAAGCTTATTCTCAAAAACCTTATTCTGTTGGATCCCGTGTTAGGCTGAATAAAAGGTTCATTTAAAAAAAAATGGAAATTTTAGCCTGGAAAATAGCTAAGAAGTCATGAGGCCCACCCCTTTTCTTCAGGTAAGACTTGTTTTAGCCTCTGTGCACACAGGAACTGGCTCCGTGTGGTTCTTAAAGATCTTCCAAGCAGAACATGCTAGCATTTGCTCTAAGCACTATTTCAGCGAGAACAGGGCTCCTCATATCAAAGTAAAGCCCAATCATCTCTTCTTGTGCCATCCTTTCTGGTTTGGGCACTTTCATTGGTCACAAAAACTCCAGATGCTACCAAACTAGGGAACTTCACGCTCGTGTATTTGAGACAATCACCAAGACCCTGTAAAATTCCACTACAGCATGGTTCAGAATCAGATATAAGGTTGTCCAAGCCTTAGGTTGGCCTAAAAGTTCCAGAATAGTCCTAATGTAACACCATTACACACATCCGCATGCCAGTGGCGTCCGGGGTCTCAGTGAGACGCAGCATGTGCAGTCGGCCACGTCCCAGTGATGGGTTCCCCGAGAGTGAGGAGAAAGGAGGCACAAATCCGCAGATACAGGTTTAACCATCACACTTGAGGAATAAAATCCCCCAGGACAGAAACATCGGAGAGGTCACCTCCTCCTTATTCCTTCTAGTTTGACTGTCCTAACTACCCCTCATGTGTTTCCATCAGACATTTTTTGTGCAGCCCTAGGGAAGCATTCTCCTGTGCTGAGCCAAATCCACTGTTTAAAAAAAAGAAGAAGAAGAAGAAGAAATTTCTTTAAATTTAGCCTGAAGTCTCCTAACTTCATGTCATGATTTCTTTGTGGCCTGAAATTAAAGAATCAATGACACATTCAATTGCCTTAATTGGTAGATACAGATCTTATCTGCAATTCATACAGGCGCTTTCCCCAGGCATATCTCAAAGTCGGCTTTTACGGTTCACTGTGCAATTTGCAAAAGATGCTTTAACTAGCAATTGTTTTGCCTTGCTTGAGGCCTTTATCACATCTGCCCTGGATCCTTTCAAACCCTCCAGGGTGCTCACTCAGCTCACATGCTGGCCTGTTCCTATCTTCCCTCTCCTCCCTGGAATAGACCAGCCCAAGTGGCCACCCTGGTTACGATCCTTCAGTGACTCCACTCAGAATTGGGGAGAAAGTCCAAGCACCTTATAAGGGTCTTCATCCTATTGTCGGCACCTCTCCCACCCTCCCGTCGTACCCTTGCCCCTCTTCCATCTGGATCAAAGACTAACTGCTGTCTAGTCATCACACACCGCCGGTCTCTGATCTCCTCCTTATGCTCTAGCCTCTGCCTAGATTTTCTTTCTTGAATTTGAAGTCTTGGGTTAGCCATCATCTTCTCCCTGGATCGGTCCTCCACACAGTACCCCCCAACGTTCATGCAGTGACACCCAGATGATACTTGACTGGCACCACGTCACGAAAGGATTGAGATGAAAGGAGGGGCTGGCGAGATCAGACCCTGCCCCTGGTCCCTCCGGACCCCACCCAGCCACTGCAAAGGGCAGCCAGCCAGCAATGGCGCACTCACGGGGAAGCCCCCACTCCACTAGGCATTCCTCGTGTTCTCGCCTGCTCCTCCCCGTCAGTACACATCTCACGCAAAATGAAGCTGTTGAATCATCCATTCCAGGTAAGACCAGTGGGTCCCTCTGGACACTCCATGGAGGTAGGGGCTGTGGCCTTTGTGGGCAGCACAGTGACCCTCGCATGGTGTCTAGTGCATCGGTGACTCTTGGTAAAGTGTGTGCTGGCATAAAAAAATGCTAATGAGGAACCTGGTACCACCCCTTTGCAGTCATGCAATTTCAGGCGTATGTGATAGGAGGGACAACGTAGCAAAGCAAACCTTGTGGCTATTGCTTTTGGCTACAAACCAACTATTCCCCTTGCTGGTGAACTGGAGCAGGAAGAATTCTAATGGTCTACGGAGAAGGCACACATAGCCTTCCCCTTACATTGTAAATAAGAGAGTTCTCACCTCCACAAAGGAGTTGATTTTGTTCCTCTTTTTTATATTCAACAGACTCAACTTCTCTGAATTTGAAGAGTCTTCTACAAATCGCCAGAGCTGGTTGTGATGATTTTTCTTGGACGACCGGGCCACTAAACAATTCCAAACCCTCCTTGGGACGTCTGCTGTCACTGGGTTCTTTCTGGAAGCCTGCCACCAGCATCTCATGTGGATTTCAAAACCAAAATACAGCATCCTCATAATTACGCAGAAATAGCCTCACGATACACTGTCATGGCATGTTCTGTTTCAGCTGTAGGGCCAAAAGTATTTTTTGAATCCTAGGGACCACTGAATAGACATCGGACTCCACGGCCCTCATTTTCCCACAAATTATTTTTTCCTGAGAGCTTTAGTTTCAGAGTTAATATCAAGGACACTGATGTTGCTCCCATGCAGCCTGAGCCCATATGAACAACAAAACAGAGAAGGAGAGTTTGTCAAAAACAGAATGTATTCAAAAGAGACAGATGCTTCTCTCTCTCTCTCTCTTTTTTTTTTTTTGGTAACTTACCTTGAACTGAACGTTATTTCAAGAGCTAAAATTACAGACTTGCTTTGCTGCAGGCCAAAGCAGCAAATGCAAACAAAAGCTTTCCTGGCAGCCCCAGAGAAACCCCCTGACCCCAAGTGCCCGTCACTTCTGTGGGTTGTCTTTATCACTCCTTTCTCCGTAAAGAAGTAAATTTAGGAAAGGACATAAATAGGCAAGTAAATCTGTCAGTCATTTTAATTCTTTATTTTTCCGAATAGCATGTTTTTCTTGGTCTATTAAAAAATACATGACCACTCATTCGGAATCCCTTCATTCATATAAAGCATTAAGTCTAATCCATTTTGCCTTTTTGAAGAACTGTCTTCTGCTCATTTAAAAGCCTGCTCTCATGATAAGGTTAACACCTACCCCTCTCCATGTGGTTTCATTTTGCACAAGCTCCCGACTTCAGTTACACAGGCATTTTTATTATGTCACCCTAATTTATTTTTGAACAGAGCTCATATCATATCCAAGAGACTAATACACGTGACAGCACTTTAAGCTCTAAAGAAGAATACAAGCATTAGCTCCCTTTATCATCCCTTCAGCACTTAATGCATAGTAAGAACTCAATAAAATGTCTGCAGAATGAACTTCAGTGTGGACAAAGAGGAACGAAAAAAGGAAACTATTTCATGAGGATGATGATAAATCCAAACTACAGAATCTTCCATAGGTGTCAGCATTGCCGACCCTGAGTGTTGGTTGCGGGCTGAGGGGGGCTCCTGAGGCTGAGTGTGTGACCACAGAACCTGATATGGCTGTCGTCCAACTCGGAGTCATCTGACCTCAAGCGGTATTCAGTGCTCCCATTCTTCAAAAATAAAATTAACCACACAAGATGTTAGTGAGCAATGAGATTTTACTGAAGATTCCACAGGGAGTCTGAGGATATCAATCACATTGCACACTGCCAGGAATGTTCTTCTCCCACTCCCCACCCCTGCTGCTCCTGCTGGCATCCTGTTCTCCATGCAACGTTGTCGTTGGAGAGGTAAAAGGCGGTCACACTGAAGACACTTACCAAACAGGGGTTTTGCAAACTGGGGATAGAGAAAAGGAGGTATGGTAAGAGAACAGGAACAGAAAGGACAAATTCCATCACAGAGCTATCGCACAGAAGACAAACAACATGGTAAACCTTGCCACGACAATAGTATTGCTAATGGGCCCAGAATGTTGCGAAGGGATGACAGGCAGCACACAGAAAGAGCACCAGAGATACCCACGCCCCTTGCATCATTCCAGAGAGGACAATCCAAAAACGTAATTCAGCAGGAGAACGCAATGTGCACAGGACCTTGTTCTCTGAAGCGTTATCGACACTGGGAAGAAAGACAGCCGGGGGGGGGAGCGGGGCGGGGGACACAAAGACATGTTCCTTCTGTTAAGTGATGGTGCATCTGCACAATGAGATATTCTTCTTTTTTTATTTATCTTTTATTTTTTATTTATTGGTTTTTTATTTTAATTCCAGTATCGCTCACAGGCAGTGTTTTATTAGTTTCAGGTGTACAATATAGTGATTTAACAATTCTATATGTTATCAGTTAAAAGTAGAACTACCCTACAATCCAGTGATTGCACTACTGGGTATTTACCCAAAAAGTACAAAACACTAATTCAAAGGGGTACCAGCACCCCTATGTTTATTGCAGCATTATTTACAGTAGCCAAATTATGGAAGCAGCCCATGTGATGGAGGTGTCCGTCAATAGATGAATAGATAAAGAAGATGTATATATTACAATATACAATGGAATATATATATGCAATATATATACAAAAACACTATATATATGGAGAGAGAGAGAATATTATTTAGCCATAAAGAGATATTCTTCTTTGATTTAAAACTGTAATTAAGTTGGCCACCTTAAAATACAGAAAATGTTTATAATCATATTAAGTGAAAAAAGAAATAAATAGGCCTTGATGACAGCTCCATTAAATATATATGTGTGGACAAAGGTTTGGATGTGCTTTTAGAATTTTTTTTAAGATTTATTTACTTATTTTAGAGAGATAGAGAGAGAGCAGGGGGGAGAGGGACAGAGAGTCTCAAGCAGACTCTGCACCCAGCCGGAGCCCATCGTGGGGCTCAATCTCACAGCCCTGAGATCATGACTTGAGCCAATGCTTAAGTGACTGAGCCACCCAGGCAGCCCCACACCAGGGTTTTGAACACGTGCCCTAAACTCTTTCCCCGGGAGACCATAAAGTCATGGCAAAGATGTAAAGCAAGGTTATTGGGTTACTCATTTTGAGTTTTCTGAGCAGCTCTTTGAAATTTGAAGCTTCTGATTCCATCTACATGGAAATACATTATTTCACATGTTAGGTAGGATGTTTCTTCAAGTCCAAACAACAATTAACCATCTGTTTATGTGTACAATTTTTCTTTCCGGGGTAATCTATCAAGGTTGGTTTGAATCAGTAAAAACAGTTCTATCTGGTATTCAGAGGAAATCATACAATGCCAGTTTCTCCCAATCTTAGTTGAAATTTGTTTCCTTAAGACCACTATGAGAACTCAGGAGTTAATGTGTCAAACTGTGCTTATGGGAGCTCCAAAGGTCCCACCTTCAAAAGCTTTGAGCAGTCACCATAAAAGCAGATTAAAACTATTGGTATCTTACAGGTTTAGTGAGAAACATGACTATTTATGAGAACTAAGGGGTGCTGGCTGTGTTCATACAGTGCTACCCTTGGCAAGAGGAATATTCTGGTAAGAGATAGGAATTGGAGAGCTCCCTTCCCTGCTTCTCCCAAGAGCCTTCAGTGAAGGAGGTGCACTTACTTCTCTTTGTGATGGGTGTATCTAAAGATATACCCAGGAACAATAGAGACCTGTCCTTCCATGTTTTCTTCTCCGTTCGATTTCCATGTACATAATGATTCATTGTTAGCATTTCAGTATAATTTCAGTCATTACATGTTCTCATGTGTTATGTCTGGTTACAGTGGCTCAGTAGCTAACAATTCTTAATCAGTCCCTACTCCTTTTAACCAAGGATAGGTTTCACTCTCATCTTGCTTCATCCTATTTCCACCATGCCTGTCATTCATCAGGGCAATCATAACTTGTCATAAACCCTTTATTTTTTCAGAGAAACTTAAAAATAGTTGAGATCTCAATTTCTATTGGTTCACATTAGATGCTTCTTTAAGACCACTTTTGGATTGCCAGGTGCATATCCTGACGAAGTGGTATTATTCTAGAATAAATCTTTTTAAGAGGCAAAATGGAATCTGAATCTGAAAATGTCTTCACTGCTATTTTCCTTTAGACTGGTGAATTCATTGATCTTTAGGGAAGTTCAAACAGAGGATTTGTTCTTAGAACTTCAAAGACTCCATGTGAAAGCATGTCATTAGAACATATGTGAACATCTTGTCCCTGTGTTATTTCCTATCCCTGTTTGTTGAGTATATGTTAAGTTTGAGATAAGTCTTACATGTGGGAAATGTTTTCCTTTAACTACCAAGTAAAACTACTATGTCAAAACTTGTTTGAGATCCATAACTAAATAGAAAAAGAAAAACCTTTTTCAGTATGGTCAAATATCTTTGTTCTTTGTTAACTCCAAAGTTGGTGAAGTAACTATTAGGTAAGTCTTCTAAAACAGAAACAAAACAAAACTTAACCTGACAGTCTTTTCATGGTCATGGTCACCATTCAAAAATTCTAAAAGCAAAACAGGCAGTGCATTTACTTTGCTATTTTTTTTCTGGAAGTGACTATAAACCACTGCAAGCCTTGCCTAAATCCAATTTTCAATAAATAACATAACAAGATTTGGATTGTTTTAATGACTTGCCTCTCTACTGGCAAAATTATCATTGGCAGTAAGAGATACCCTTGCAATGTTTTGGAAATTTAATCTATGGCATGCACTGTGCAAAATTCCCTCATTTCAAAACTGGTGTAATCTCTTAACCTCCAGAATTATAAATGCATCATGAGCCTGGGTAAACATTCTCCCACTTCCATTGCTGGGGAGATGGGCAAACCATGTGCTCAGGTGACCACTGGTAGAATAGCACCTGGCAAATCCCTGGCATCATGTCAACAATGATAACCTGTTGCTATATCAGAAAAATAAACCTGAATGACTAAAAAATGTACAACATGGAAAATACAGCTCTGTCTATACATTTCTGAATATTTTGCCATATAATTCTAATGAGAAAAAATTCATTACTGTTAGAATTTGAAAATGAGAAATGTGCATGTGATTATTTTCCTAGGGCTGCTAAAATATTACAAACTGAGTGGTTTAAATAACATAAATTATGTTCACAGTCCTGGAGGCCTGAAGTCCAAGATCAAGGTGTCATTAGGGTTGGTTTCTTATGAGGGTTCTAAGGAAGAATCTGTTCCATGCCTCTCCCAGAACTTCCAGTGCCTCTCCCAGAGCTTATTTCTGATAAGATTTCATGGTCCTTAACCTAATATAGAAGCATCACCTTGATCTCTGCCTTCACTTTCACAGAGTGTTTATTCTCCCTATGTGCATGTTTATCACCATATTTCTTCTGTTTATAAGAACACAAGTCATATTGGATTAGGGCCCATCCTAATGACTCATTTTAACTTGATTGCCTCTGTAAAGACCTGTCTCCAAAGAAAGGAGCTGGAGGTTAAGTCCTCAACATATGAATTTTGGAGGGACACAATTCAATAGCAGTTGTTTATAAGAGATAGAGCGGGAGATTAGTTTTTGCCTTTCAGCCAGGCCTGGAGTTTGCCAGTACATTTACTTCTTAGATGAAATCACTGCTTTATGCAGCAGGTGGTAGAACCACATCCAACACTGTGGGGAGCCACCATAGTTTGCATTAGATGAGGCTAAAACAGTTCCTCAAGCTGATGGGAGACCAGCCTCTTAGTTAAGCTAAGCTTGGTAAGAAATTAAATATTGTCCAGCACATTTCCTATCAGAAACTTTCAAGTTGCCATAGACAGTCTAGGGAGGATGAGATTCTTAGGCACATACCATGTTCTTCCAGTGTAGCATGGGATGGCACATTTGCTGGCATAGATATTCTATAATTTGCTACACTTTTGTGTGAGTGCAGTGGATTGAAGAGTATCCCCAAAAATGATTTGTTCAAATCCTAACCCCAGGTACCAATGTGACCTTATTTGGAAATAGAGTCTTTGCAGATGTAATTAAGTTAAGAATCTCAGGATGAGATCATCCTGAATTTATGGTGGGTCATAAATTCAACAACTGGCATCTTTATATGAGGAAGAAAGAGATTTGACACCCAGGCCTACCAAAGGAACCAGTACTTAAGAGACCAAGATCCTGGAATGAAAGAGAGTGAAGACAACTGAGCACAATAGTCTGAACCACTTTTCCCTCAAAACACTGTCTAAATATAAGATGTGCAGGCCAAACAATGTAGGGAAATCAGGATGACAAAAAAAGCTTGCAAAAGGATAAAAAGTTAGAAGTCTTGGATGGTATTGGGGAAGTAAAAATCAGGCATGAATCCCTGCTCAAGTAGAGGGGTCCTGGAAAATATTGCAGGGTTTCAGTGGGGACCACTGAGGGGCTATACCTTAGAAGTAAGGGCAAACTAGAAATCAACTAGATCTTACAAAGACTGAACATTAGACTATAATCAATTCAGTCCCCAATTGGATAGAAGTGATATGCTCCTACCCTCATTGCATATCAAAAGACCTTTCTCCAGAATAAGGTAACATCATTCAGAGACTCTAACAATTTCTCATAATGTGTATTAATGTATGTGAATTTCCAGCATTCAGTAAAAAACTAGAAGATATACCAAGAGCCAGGATATGTCAAGAGGCAGGACAAAGGGGAGAAAACAAAATAAAAACATACCCGCAGGTGATCCAAGTTAAAGGGAGTTAAGAGACGAGAATTTTAACTGTTAGGTTTCAAGAAAACAGATGACCCCATGGAGAATCTCACCAGAGGACTGAAATCTATTCAAATAATCAGATAGAAATTCTAGACCCCAAAAATACGATAACTGAAATTAGCAATAGCAGGTGTGTTTCAACAACAGACACAGCTAGAAAGAGTATTTGTGATTTTGAAGATATGCCATTTAAAATATCCATCCTGAAGCCCAGATGGGGAAAAGAGGAAACATAAAAAAGATGAGTGAAAGTTGTGGGATACGGTGAGAAGGCCTGTCATGTATGTACCTAGAATCTCAGAAATGGAGGAGAGACAGGATGGGACAGAAGTAACAGCTGAAAAAGAAAAAGCTGAAAATTTTCTGGAATTGATAAAAGAAATCAAACTGTAGAGTTAAAAGCTAATATAAACTCAGCAATAAAAATACACAGAAAATTACATTTAAGTACATCGCAGTTGAAAATCAAAGACAATAAGAAAATCTTAAAAGAAGTCAGAGAATAAAAATAAATTATCTTCCAAAAAGCAAGAAGATGGACTAGAAGTAAAGAGAAACATTTTATAAGGAAAAATAGGTCAATCCATGAGGAAGATAAAGCAAATAATATGTACCTGATAACATAACCTCAAAACACATAAAGCAAAAATTGACAGAACTGAAAAGAAAAATAGCCATATGTGCAATCACAGTGAGAGATTTTAACAACTTCTTTCAGTAAGTGATAGCACACATGGTGGGGGGAAGGATGCGAAGATAGAAACATGATTAACCAATATGAAGTAATTGTCATATAAACTACACTACACTACACTACTCATGCGCTTTTTGGCACATGCATAAGAAATATTTACCAAAAATGTTCGTATGCTGTGCTATAACGAACATCTCAACAAAATTCAAACCATCAAAATTATATAATATATGGTCTCTGAACTCAGTGAAATTTAACTAAAAATCACCAACAAAAAAATAACCAGAGGGGCGCCTGGGTGGCTCAGTCGTTAAGCGTCTGCCTTGGGCTCAGGTCATGATCCTAGGGTCCTGGGATCAAGCCCCGCATCGGGCTCCCTGCTCGGCGGGAAGCCTGCTTCTCCCTCTCCCACTCCCCCTGCTTGTGTTCCCTCTCTCGCTGTGTCTCTCTCTGTCAAATAAATAAAATCTTTAAAAAAAAAAAAAATAACCAGAAAGTCCAAAGTTTAAAAAATTAAGCAACATATATAAATAATCCATGGTCGTCACTATGTATTGTGTACGCTTTTTATTGTGTATTCACCTAAGCTATGGAGCCAAGGCTTTTTCTAAGCTAAGAAAAATCATAGTCTTTTATTCACATCTTACCAATAACAAATATTTAAAAATCATGTGAAAGCACTGCAATAACATTTACTAAGCCATGCTTTGGAAATCTCTCTTTTCCTTTAGCAAAGTTAAAAGATAAAGGTTGTAGTACAACCTTTACAGGATTGCAGTGGAATTCTTCTGAAAATAGATCTTTAATTTTTTTAACAAAAAAAATTCTACATTTTCAAGGACACCCTGAAGGGAATACCAATAAGCTGGCAGCTAGAATAGATGACCTCACCTCTAAGATTCTGGTTATTCTTAAATCCTAATTTGGCCTATATCTATTTTTTTTGATTAATGATTGAAGTATAAAATAGCCCTAAGACCCATGCTAAGACTATGTGACATGAGGTTAAATTTCTTTTTTTTTTTTAAGTTTGTATTTAGATTCCAGTTAGTCAACATAAAATGTAATATTAGTTTCAGGTATACAGTATAGTGATTCAACACTTCCATACATCACCCTGTGCTCATCACAATAAGTGCATTCTTTAATCCCCATTGAGGTTAAATTTCTTCAAGAGCAGACTTGGAGAGACAAGAGTTTATTCTTCATATTTGAATATAGAAAAGGGATTAGACTTGATCTAACTTAATTTCATTGGGCAAAACTAGAAGCAAAATGTGGCAAATAATGGGAAGAAGATTTCAAGTCAAAATAATTTCCCTTAATCTTAATGTAATAATAAATATCATTACATTAATTTAATGTGATATAGTAACATAATATATTAATATAATTATATCTCATTATATTATAAATGATTAATATTAACATATTATATTGGTATTATTAGCATAATATTAGAATACACAGAGCCTGCAGTTGGCAAGCCCTGTGACCAGACCCCAGTGTTTCTGAACCTTTGACAGCCTGAACTGGGAACAAATTGGTATCTGGTTAAAATGCGAGCAATGTATTTCCTATGCTTCTAAAGGTAAAGATAGAACTTATCCATAGGAAGAGCTCCCAGTGTAATTTCTGTAAGTAATTTTAAGGCAAGTACTTATTTGTCATCTTTGTGCTAGCCTTCAACTTTCCAAATGCAATGCTTCAAACAGAGATGTTAGCTTTTCTGCTTATTAATGTGAAAAGCTACCTTCATGGTAGACATCTTTAAGAGATTCTTATAATGGAAGTGGGGGGAGAGACAGGGCTGGTAACTGTGGCCTCTGGAACTCAGGGAGAACAGGAAATGATGAAGTGAACTTTAAGCAGGAGAGCTGGGCCCAGCAAAATGGCAGCACATGGGGATTAATGAAGGGCACAGCCAGTAGGGACCTGAGGAACTATAGGAGTAGTGAGCCATGGCATCTAATTTTAAGTTGTCCTTCCAGCATGTGAATTCCCTTATGTCATTCTCAAATCCTCAGTAAAGTATTTTAAACACAACCGTGTTGATGGTACCGTGTCTTGGGGATTAAGGAAGGGTCAGTGTCCAAATGCGAGATGGAATGAATCCAAGAGAGCTGCAAGTATAGACAGGAGCACCAAGATGATACATGGAAAATGGTGGAAGAGGTCAGAAGCAGGCCTGTGAAGTAGGAAGTGAGAAGTGAAATGGAAAGAATGTGCACAATCCCAGGGTTCCTCAGAAGCATTTGAAGAAGAGACAGGACTCTTTCTGTCAGCCAGGATAAAGTTCTAGATTCTGGGTATTTGGTGATTCCAAGGAGGGAGGTTCCCTGGAAGGCCAGAGACCTTGGGAACACTGGGACCCCTCTATTTTTTTTTTAAGATTTATTTACTTATTTTATAGAGAGGGAGAGGGGCCAAGGAAGAGGGAGAGAGAGAATCTCAAGCAGACTCCACACTGAGTACAGAGCCCGATGCGGGGCTCGATCTCAAGACCCCGAGAACATGACCTGAGTTGAAACCAAGAGTGGGATGCTCAACTGACTGAGCCACCCAGGCACTCCTGGGGCTCTTCTTATGCTGAATATCATGTGTGTGTTTGGGGGAAAAACCTTCTAACTATAAAATAATAGACAGACTCCCTCAGGAAGAGAAAGGTTCTTGTTATGGTGGCCAAGCAGAAACTGATGGCTACAGGGAGAGCTTTACCATGCAAGCTGTTAGATCCTATATTCTCAACATTAATAGAATTCTAAGCTTTTAAACTGCAGCATAGAAAAGCATTTCTGAAATATAAAAAGGAGGTCAACTGCATGCCTTGAGAACTTCTATGAGAGTCATCTAGCTCTCTCCACCCCCATGACTTGGGGACATCAATCCAGGACTGCTCCACAATGGCACTTGGTGTGAAGACCAGATAATGGGAGGTGTTTCAAGACAAAGGGCAAGACCCCAGAGCAGCTGTTATTCTCTGAGGAGTCAAGTCCAGCATTTATGTGTCCAAGGAATACTCCCACCAGAGATGAGTCAATTAGAAAGATCAGCTTTTGGACACGGTGGATCTTGAACATGGAGGAAAGAGAAGATTGGTAAGGGCTGGGAGAACAACCTTCCTTCTCCGAATACAGGGCCCTATTTATTTTAGGACACATCCATTTTCAGAGATGGTAATTTAAAAAATAAATAAATACACAAACCAGGCATCCTTAAATTCTACTTTCGATGACCTAGCCTATGTTTTGGAGAAAATAAATGAATAAAATGAAGAACTAAGTGAGTTGATATAAATGGAAAGAAAATTTATCTACAAACAACGACATTATTGAAATAGCCCTGATTTTCTAAAATTTCTCATCAGGAGAGCAGGACTCTTTAGATTTTAGCTTTTTGCTTGGTGCTGCTTTTGATTGCTCTTCATGATTTTCCAGCTAGGTTCTACAGAGCCCCTCACTTCAACCTAGTGCTACAATGGAGAACTATTATATTTTGTAAAATAAATTGCCAATCTGCTTTGAATTACTCCGAGAATGGTTGATTTAGCTACTCAGAACTGTAAAATTGAGAACCATACCCCAAAACAGAATTTTATCAGGCTTATATTTTAGGTAAGAAAGAAATTTCTTTTTTGCTACTGGCCTATAGTACACTAATGATGACTGTTCATTCCCTTGAAAATAAAAAAGATCCTGGGTGGTTTTCCCTGGGTGGTATGCCCACAGCCAAACAAATTTTCAAAATAACTATTTGCCCATTTCTTTTTCAGCCTATACAGTGAATTACGTTATCTGACTTCCAAGCCAGGAAGGACTAAATTAATCTCCCTCCCTGTATCCCCCACCTCCTATTCCAGTAATTAGCTGCCCTGGCAAAATTGTGAAATAAATGAATTTTGTTTCCATGGGCCTTTTTTCCCTCTTTTTTCAAATCTTCCTTCTTGTCAGCCCTGACTTTCAACTTCATCTTCTAGGACCCCTGATGTCCCAGAGTCATGGGCATTTTCCCTGCTCACTTTCCTGCTCAATTCTCCTCAACCTCAACCACCTGTCTTAAGGAACCCTAGGCCCATCTCCTGCCAGATGCTTCCAGCAAAGGTATCAATGATTTTGATGACTTACAGTGACATCATGTGTTTCCTCTGCCAGAAAATGTTTCCTTTTAACAGTAGAGATTAATGGAGTTCTCTGCCCTGCACATTAGAGTCACTGGAAGGACTTCAAAAATTATCAAATGCCTATGCCCATCCATAGATATTCTAACTTAGCAGTTCCAGGGTGGGACCCAGATGCCAGTATATTTTTAAAAATCCTCTCCACATGACTCAAATGTCGAGCCGGGTGTTGGAAATCACTGCCTATCCCAAGAGGGGGAGAACTGGGATAATTGCAGGGCCTGTGGTGAGTAGACAGGAGGAGACAGGATCAGGAGGAAGCCTCCGAGCTCACCATGTTGACAACTGGCTACTTCAGCCAAAATCTAGTTGTATCCTTGTTTATTGATAGAACTAATTACCTACATGTCTCATCTAATGAGGGAAAATCAAACAGCTGTGCAGAAATTCTCTTTTTCTGACCAACTGCCCCAACCAAGACCTTCGAGTTGGCAAAATATAATCAGTCCCAGGACATGGCACCTCCTAAGAGTTCTGTCACTTCTGAAACTGGCCTTTCCTTCCCTCATCCTAAGAGGAGCACAGACCTTCCTGTCTTCTGAGGTCCAAAAGAAGCAAATTACAAATATTTTTGTTTATCTCTCTCTTTCCCAAAGTGGGTATAAAGACAGGCACCTATTCAGGGTAAGGGAAACCAGTAGGTCTCAACTGGTATTCCTAAAAATTGGTGTATTAACAACAGTACAAGAAATGTGGTAGAGGAAAAGAAAGCTTAACCTTCTCGGCATCTCCGATTCCAGCAGGCATCTACAAATTCATGTAAGTAGACTCCCTACTTTCAGGGACCTGTCATCATTATTAACAATTAGATTATTTCTTATATAGGAGATGCCTATAAATTTTCTTCTCCCGTGTCTATGTCAGCCTTACTATCACAATTTGTGAATGTAAAACGTGGTAAAGCTGAATCCTTTTTCATATGACTTGAAGAAATTTTATGCTCTAGATTTTCCTCCTAATAATATTATTTCTGGTCCATACTGATGCCCTTTTAAATTGAAATTACACACCATCCTGGATCAGCATGAGGTGGCAGTTAGTGACATGGCATACTACAGTCCTGAAATGTTTTATGACAGGTGAACTTGCTCAATGGCTCCAACTGGGAAAACATGATGGGTGTTAAGTGATCATGTATTAAGTCCATGTATCCAAGAAGTCTTCATCTGTAAATATTAAGAACAGAAATAGTTCCCACACAAAACAAAAAAAGAAAAAAAGAAAAACACAAAGAAGGAAATTTCAAACAACAAAAAAAAAAGCCAGAGGATTTCAAAAACAGAAGAAACAAAAGCCAGCCAATGACTGATTGCTGTCCCTAGCATTCTCCTCGAGCAAGAAGCCAGCCAAGTACTGAATTGGAACTAAAATTCTGAAGCTATAAATTCCTTGGGCCAAATCAGATGGGTGAGACATTTTGGCAGGGGTATTTCAAACATCTTACTGATGTTTCCCAGACCCAGCCATGTTCTTTGATGCCTACTCTGGATGTGTATTTTGGGAATCCCAAGTAGCTTCCTAAAAGACCTGGTAACTCCTTGGCCAAGAAGAGCCCCTTCAAACATATCCACAAATTCTGTAAGGTTCTGTGGCCCCACTGGAGAGGCACTTTTAATCTCTAAGACTTAAGAGTTCTGGGGAAAAGGAGAGGGGGTGAGGACTAGTAACTCATTCCCACATTTGATCTACTGCACCCTACGTACATGGGCTTTTGCTTTAAAAATATGATCTTTAACCATGCAGATTGGAGAGGAAATCAGAAATCCAAATAAATGCTGAGAACATCCATTAAAATAGCTAGCAGACAAATAAGACAGATGATCAGGAATTTCTGGTCCCCTCATTTAAATCTACCAATTTATGCTGAAATGCATCCTTTTGAGCAATCTTCCACTCTCTCCACAGTCTGAAACCTTTTGGCTCATTCTCAAATGTTTTATGAATTTCTGAAAGAGCCATTTTCTAAAGAACCTTTTATATGTTATTGCTCTACTATATCTTATTATGGCCATAGTGTTGACTTGGTACTAGAAACTGTCACAAAAATATATGTTTGTATCTTCTCTTAAAATTTGTGAAGTTGAGCTGAGTGAGTTTGGGGAAACTTAACTGTTAAGAATATTGGCTTTAAAAAATAATAGTGATAATAGCAGTAAATCATCCAACTTGTGAGCCTAATTAAAGTCAACAGAATGAAAAACATCCCTTACAACATCTCATAACTTAAGGCCTATAAAACTTGTCAAAATATGATATGTGTTGTGATGCATGCATTTGCTTTGTGAGTATATTTATTGTTCAGTCTGTCCCACTTTTCTTCCATCCTCCCTGAAGTTAAGGAAAGGGGAGAAACACACTTAAATTACAGCTTTCACAGTTTGGATTGGATATATGCTTTTCTTGTGTGTCCTCGTGGACTCTCAAGTTGAAGAGAATAAAGCTCAGGACAGATATTTATCACTTCATGCCATGTGGACAAACACAGACTCTGAACAGAAAAACAGGTGCCAAAGGCCTACGGGCAAACCACTTATATCGCTCTGATCATTTTTATGTATTGGCTTTAGTTCTTTGTTTATTTGACCCTATGCCTTATCCTCTTTCATCCAGGTCCTTTTCCTTGCAAACACTTAGGTTGTTAAAGGTTTGTATAGGTGTTTCAGTATTGAGTAGTGAGGGAGCAAGCTAAATTAATGAGCTGTAGGGAAGATAAACCAACCAAGTTCAAAGGGAAAGGAAAACAGCAGGGTCTATTTGAGCACCAAGAAGAGAAACATCAAGCTTGGCCATTATTCCGATTACCAGTACTCTTCCTCTTTGTTTCAATGAAATATCATCAAAGAGACTTACCAACTTTCAGATTCCTGACACCATAAACTGATTGATCCAAGGGCTTCTGATTGCTTATTCTTCTAACATTTTCTTTCTAATTACCAATCTCTTTTTTGTCTCCAGTTTGAATTTCCTTCTTTTCTATCACCTGAGCTGAATATGTTATCCATTTAAAATGCTCTTTTGTAAGCTTGAGAGTCAATCACGTGTGAAGGTGTGGGGGCTCTGAATAAGGTAGGTATTCCTAGAGTTTCTAAATAGTAAGCGTTGACACTAGAATAGCAGATTGCAGTTTGTAAAGTACTTTTACACCCAGTATGTTAATTCTCACAAAAACCCTACGAAATAGACGGGGGAGCCACTGGAGAAACTAAGGCCCAGGGAGGTTTGTCCAGGATCATGTGGCTGACTGATATTACCCATTCCTGGCGCCCTTTCTGTTGTGCCAGTCTCCCAACATAATAAGGCAGAATTGTCTGAATATTTGTCAGCTGCTGTTTATTAATATCCTGCTGAAGGCCCAAGATGGAGACAAAGTAGACCTATAAATGACTACATCAGAGATCTTTCTTTTGCTTTCTCTGAACCTAAGAGACCTTTTCATTTCTTGGTAATGGATAAGAATTTTTAATTAAGATAAAAAATTAATTTAAACTTGTGTTAAATTTAGAAAACACACAAACATGTTTAGAGTCAGTCATCTATAAAATAACACATTTCATCAGTGTTTCCCCTACAGCCTTCTAAAAGTCACTGTCCTCACAAAAATTCACCGTGAGCTCACTCCACTTATTTTGCCAGCAAAACTTCTAACAATTCCCATTGTCACTGGTAGAAAGCACAGAATCTGCTTGTACTAAATGTGCTCTCAGTTCACCAAAGAACAAAGTTTCTTCAAGAAAGTTAAAATTTAGGGGCACCTGGGTGGCTCGGTCATTAAGCGTCTGCCTTCGGCTTGGGTCATGGTCCCAGGGTCCTGGGATCGAGCCCCGCATCGGGCTCCCTGCTTGGTGGGAAGCCTGCTTCTCCCTCTCCCTCTCCCACTCCCCCTGCTTGTGTTCCTGCTCTCACTATCTCTCTCTGTCAAATAAATAAATAAAATCTTTAAAAAAAAGAAAGAAAGAAAGTTAAAATTTAGGAGAAAGAAAGAAACTCTAGTGTGCTTCCTATTCAGCTCATTGGCTTCCTTTCACTAGGCCTGCACAGAGATGCAGAACCACAAAGCCTGCTTATCAGCCCACGGGTGTGGGCAAATATACTGACATCCAAGTCAGGACCCAAAGGGACCACATCAGGATAAGAACCACAGACTGGGCTTCAGGATGAGCTGTCACATAGATAAGTATAAGTTCCAACTCTGCAAAAGAGCAATTGCTCAAATACAGGACAAGAAGACATAAGTCCATAGGAGTAAATGGGAAAAAAATCCAGACTTTCAAGTCAACAGTGAAATCACAGTAAGAGGCAGCCCCCTGTGAGCCAACACAGCATTAGCCTGTCTAGACAGAAGTCATATGTCCTGAACATGGAAGGTAAGTGTTTTTTCCCAATATGAGTTGTCCAAACTATACTTGAGGACTGGGCTCACTTTTAGATATACCTCTTAGGAGCAGTATAGATAGACAAGACAGGAGGCATTCAGGGAAAGAACCAATCTAATGAGGTCAATCAGGCTGTGCCTGGCATGTTGGAGATTAAATAAATATTCGTCAGATGACTGATGCGTGAGGAGTAAACGTGAGGAACTGTAGAAGGGATTGGGCCTGCTCATTCTTGATACAAGACTTGGAGAAACTCTGGGTCCTCTGAGAAGCTGATGTCAACACAGGTGTTACATACAAGGATCTGTTTTGACGCACTTCGATGTGTGTTTTTTCCAACACTGCCAAGGAATTAACTCAATTCTGACATTATCTACCTAGAGATAGCATTGGATCTCACAGGTTCAGGGTTCAGATCTACAAGACTGGCCCACTTCCCCACGTCAGACACCAATCACAAGTCTGTCTATGGTTTGGAGGTTTCCACAACCTGTCCTTGGGTTCAAGTAATTTGCTAGAGGGGCTCACAGAACTCAGGAAACCAGTTTACTTACTAGATTATTGGTTTGTTATAAAAGGATATAACTCAAGAACAGCCAAGTAGAAAGGATCCATAGTGCAAAGTATGGGGAAGGGCAAGGAACTTCCATGCCCTCTCCAGGTGCAGCACCCTCCCTGAACCTCCACATGTTCACAAACTCAGAAACTCCCCCAACCCTATCCTTTTTGGGTTTTTATGGAGGCTTCATTACAGAGACCCGACTGATTATATCATTGGCCAGTGGTGATTGAACTCAGTCTCTAGCCCCTCTTCCCTCTCAGGAGGTCCGGGGTGGGAGTGCAATTTCCAACTCTCTAATCACGTGGTTGGATCCACTGGAAACCCGCCCAAATTGTTAGGTTACCTAGGAGCCTAGCCCCGCTCCAGTCACCTCATTAACATAACAAAACATGCCTTTACTGCCGTTATCACTTAGGAAATTCCAAGGTTTATAGGAAATCTTGCCAGGAAAGTGACATGACCAAATACACATTTCTCATAAATCACAATATCACACCCACCTTGGGGAAAGATCCTTCTACAGCCTTTGCCTTCTTCCCCAGTTTTCCCCTGGCTCAGCAGACATCTCCACCTGGATGTCTCCAAGGTCAGAGCAGCACTTCTCAAATGCTGCTCCCATTAAATTCTTATAGCAGAAGCAGAGTGAATTTATAACCCCTGATAGTCTGAGTCCGGAACACAAAAAGTCCCAAGCCTAAAATAAAATTTTTTGTAGTCTAGTATTTTATGTTAACATTTCATGCTCCTAAGATATTTGTGACTGTAATAGAATAACAATGTACTTTTCCCAAACTTTGATCAAAATGAACTCCCCAGAAATGTGTCAGATCTATCCGTAACTTCATATGTCTCTGCACAATGCTAAGGGTTGGCGGCCATAGTTTGAAAAGCATGGAAATTGGGAAATTCGTTTCTCTCTCTCCTTTTTTCCCCAGTTCCAATTTCTCCATGACAGTTTCCTGTATTATGACTTCAGCTGATCACTGTCTTCTCTTTCCAGCCCACTTCTTCTTTTTCTTTCGTTCTTTCTTTTTTTTTTTTTTTAATTAAGTAGGCTCCACACCCAGCATGGAGCCCAACAGGGGACTTGAAATTACAACCCTCAAATGGAGACCTGAGCTGAGATCAAGAGTTTGATGCTTAACCAACTGAGCCACCCCAGGGCCCCTCCAGCCCCAGCCCACTTCTGAGTCTCTGCCTCCTGCCTAGAGGTCTGTCCCTCAGCCCAATCCTCCTCATAACTGTCTCTAAACTGTATGTATTCTAACTACTTTCCAATACAACAATCTTCTCAAGTCCCGTTACTCTACTCCTTCCAGGGAAGAGAATTTTGTTTTTGAATTCACCCCACTATCCAAATAATTATGCTAACACTTGTATTTAGTAACCTTGGTTAAAAATCAACAGTGACTCCCAGTAACTATTGCATAAGTCCAAAGATTTTTGGCCTGACCACTTCATGTCCAAGACTTCCTTTCAAAATTTACTTGTCTTTACTCTGAAATATTCAGATTGGGCATCACTAGGAACACAGTGTGTGCTAGGGACTAATGCTATGCATGATTCAAAGAACAAGACAGACCTTACAACGGAATAAGGGCCATGAAATATGCACCCAGATCACTCTAATTTAAGATGAAAATTATTAGTGCTTTAGTGGAGGGACAAACATCAGACCAAAGGGGCTCCAAGAGGAAGGTCTTATTTCTGGCTGTGAGGACAGTAGTGAGCTCTGGGAGAGATATCGAATTTTGAATATGCTTTGAAGGGTGACTAAGATACAGGCAGATGAAGATTTGGAAAGAGGGCCAGTGTGACCAATAACATTCAAGTATAAAACCATATATGCAGAGGGGCGCCTGGGTGGCTCAGTCGTTAAGCGTCTGCCTTCGGCTCAGGTCATGATCCCAGGGTCCTGAGATCGAGCCCCGCATCGGGCTCCCTGCTCTGCGGGAAGCCTGCTTCTCCCTCTCCCACTCCCTCTGCTGGTGTTCCCTCTCTCGCTGTGTCTCTCTGTCAAATAAATAAATAAAATCTTTAAAAAAAAAAAAAAAAACCATATATGCAGAGTAGTGAAATCTACAGTTCTGCTGGGCTGAATAGAGAACACAAAGCACGGTGGTGAGGAACAAGTTCAGAGAAGCAGGTTGGCCCAAATCCCAAAGACCCCCCACACTTGTCTTCTCGTGGAAGGAGACCAGCCAGACAGCACATTCTCCCTGCCAGCACGGAGGCTTTGTACAGCCCATGCCTGGGATACCCTCTCTCTTTCCCTGGCTTATTGTTGGCATCTAAACACACTCTCCAAGTCACTTTGCTCTGTGGAGTCTTTGCTAGCTGCTCCAATACATGCTTAGGCAAGTTGCTCAATCTCTGAGCCTCAGTGTCCCCATCTGTAAAATGCAACAGTACCTCCCATCTGGGGTGTGAGCTTTACATGAGACTGTTGTGCTCCATTAAAATAAATGAAAAGTATTCTTTTCAGGAGTGATACGAAAAATATTTGACAAGCAGATTAGCACAGGCACCAATCAATCAGAATAAACACCAGCCATATATACCTTAAGTGCTGAAGCAGTGCATCCCAGATGAAGGCCAGCCTAGGCTGTTAATATTACCCTCTTCACATCATCATGAGTACATACCAATCCATCACTTTTCTTCATTTCTCTAAACTCCCAATAAGAGTTCCTGTAGACTAGCAGTTAAATTCCGTCCTCTATTATGGACAGAAGTTTTGAGGTGTGTGAGGGGGAATCGTGTCTTACCCAGCTTTGTATTTTCTATAATTTTACTATGATGTTTGGAAATATTTAGCAATTAGCTTGAGCCGAGAGAGATTCTATTCCCACAAAGGCCCTCAATTTGTCTATATGTACCCACATCAAGTCCACAATATTTGCCAAAAAGAAAAAAAAAAAGATTAAAAATGGACATACAAGTGTTTTCTTAAGTAAAAAAGACACATATCTTTGAGCCAGCATTGCCACTCCTGGACATTACCTGTTAGAAATGAAAGAGTCAGTGTACAGACATGTAGGCAAAGAGGTGATGTTACAACTTTGTCCAAAATGGCAAATCCTTCCAAACCTGATTGATTGAGTGCACTGTGGAGCCTCTACCCATGGGCTACCATGCAACTGCTAAGAATGTGGTCGACAACATCCACCATTTTCAAGGATGCTGTCTTAGTCTGCTCGGGCTGCTGTAACACAATACCACAGACTGGGTGGCTTAAGGCAACAAACATTAATTTCTCACCATTCTGGAGGCTGGAGGTCTAAGGCCAGAGTGTCAGGTCTGAGATCAAGGTCAGGTTCTTAGCGAAGATCCTCTTTCTGGTTCAAAGATGGCTGCCTTCTCACATAGTGGAAAGAGAAACCTATGATCCCTTCATTTCCTTAGAAGGGCACTAATCCCATCATGAGGGTAGAGCTGCCATCAAAACCTGATTACCTCCCAAAGGAGTCATGTCCAAATACCATCACATTGGGGATAGGATTTCAACATATGATTTTTAGGGAGACACACCATTCAGTCCATAGGAGATGCCTATGATATGGTCAAGTCAAAAGAGTAAATTAATGAATGCCATATTTAGTGTGATGCAGTAAACATAAAAAGAATATGCAAACATATGTTTGTATGAGCAAAGAAAAGAGTATGGGAGAAAATGCATCTCATTGTTAATTATTACATCAGAGGTAGGGCTAGAAGGAGGGTTGGGGGCATTTTCAGTTTGACTTTAGACTCTTCTGTAGTGTTGGAGTTTTTACTGGGAATCTGTATTACTTTAGAAGTTCTAATAACGGACTAAGAAAAAAAAAGAAACATAAGCCCATAATTCACAACAACTGTACTGCTCATGCCCAAGTAGTATACAAGTCCTATATATACCACACTGGAAATGTGACCTCTTAAGAATGTACTTCTTCAAGAGCAGTGGCTGAATAATGTCTATACTCTGAGTACTATGATGGGGGGCCAAGGAGGACTGACCCTCCTGCCTTGACCAGAAGGCCCATCATGATTCCTGTCCTGAGGTGATACACCCTGCCCATGATGGAGTCAGCAAGCAGACTGCAGAGCTGGGAAGTATGACTGCACATCTCAAAGAGAAGTATCCTCTAAAAGTTGAAAGAGAGCCAATGATGAGGGCTGTCAGAGTAATTACAACCTTCCAATAAGAGGAACTTAGGTAATTGCAGTGGGTGAACCATTCTATTTAGATTCACAACTGACTCATGATTAGAAATGGTTGGCCACATAATTACAAAGTTTGGGTTCCTGAATGATTAATTAGATGCAGTGGCTTCATTTCATGTAAGTCCTACTTAAAGGTCCCACATTGCCTGAAATAGAGCCCCTTTGAAATGAATCACACTGTATACTAGAGACTGGAAAAATAGATTACATTGAAAATGAATCCAAAAAATCCATTTTTTTTTTCTTCTGACTGAACTTGCCAAGCTTTTAAAAACTTGTATCCATGTAGGGCTTTTGAAGTGCTCTTGGTCTAAACTCAAAATATAGGTTACAAATCATGTTATAAAAAATCCTTTTCATTAATTGAATTCTTTTCAAGAATTACGAAAGAATTGTAACATTTTACAGATTGACAAAACCAGAAAGGACCTTCAGAGGGCGTCTGTAGAATCACCTGGTCTCAATGACAACTTGACCTTCCCAGTTCTTCCCAGAAACGCAGCTAGCTAACATTCTCCTCCTTTCTTCTTCTTTTTTAGATTTATAATTGTGGTAGAATACACACAACATAAAATTTACCATCTTAACCATTTTTTTTTTTTGAGAAAGAAAGTGTGCACAAGCGGGGGTGGGGGAGGCAGAGGGAAAGACTCTTAAACAGGCTCTGCACTCAGCACGGAGCCCCACTCAGGGCTCGATCTCACGACCCTGAGATCATGACCTGAGCCAAAATCAAGAGGGAACGTTCAACCAACCGAGCCACCCAGGTGCCCTCCATCTTAACCATTTGTAAGTGAACAATTTGGTAGTATTAATTATATTCACATTGTCATGCAAGCAGTCTCCAGAACTTTTTCATCCTGGTAAGCTAAAAGTTCATACCCACGAAACAATAGTTCCCCATTTACCCTGGCAACCACCATTCTACTTTGTTTCTATGAGTTTGACTGCTGTAAGTACCTCATGAGGTGGAATCATATAATCTTTTGTGACTGGGTGATTGCACTTAGCATCATGTCCTCAAGGCTCATCCATTTGGTAGCATGAGTCAGAATTTCCTTCTTTTTTAAAGCTGATTAATATTCCATTGTAGGTATAGACCATATTTTATTTATCCATTCATCCATTGTTGGACAGTTGGGTTGCTTCCACCTGTTGGCCATTGTGAATAATAATGCTACCCTGAACATGGGTTTACAAAGATCTCTTTGATACCCTGCTTCCCTATCATTTGGATAGATACCCAGAAGTGGAATGGCTGGATCATATGGTAATGCTATTTTTAATTTTTTGAGGAACTGCCATACTGTTTTCCATAATTACTTCTTTCTTTTTAATTAAAATAGATTTGTTTGGGTTTTATTCTGGCAATGAAAATTATATATGCTCATGGAAAAAGCTATCGAAAGTGGAAAGTGGATATGACCAATAACACCACTACCCAGCAAAAACTGTTAATATAGTATGTTGCCTTCCAGATTTTATAATTTTTCCTAGTTTATTACCTTATTCCTCATAATCAAGATATTTTAAAAACGAAGTAAATGTCATAACTAACAATAATCACAAAAATCAACTAATGAAATGACCACTTATAAAACTGGTACTCACTGAGCTTCCCTCCCTAATAACACTACCCGTCAATTGAGAATGTTTATTGGGCAGTCTCTCACTGGTTGTGGGATATTCAAATAAAACACAAATTGATTCTAAACTAGAACTAGAAATACGGCAAAAAGTGCTAAATTTCATTACGTCAATGCACTGATTTAAATGACCTGAACTATGGCTGAGTGTGGATGTTTCTCAAAGTCCCCCTGTGATTCTAATGTGCAACCAGACTTATGAAATGTGGTAGGTGGACTGTCCATGCTCCCAGCTAAGGCCAGCCCATGCTGGGCCCTGGATCCAGTCCCTCCTTCTGCTCTAGGATGTGACTCCAGCTGTGTTCTTCCCCAAGGTCAGCAATTTTCTTCCTTCTATTGGATCATTCCCATCAGCATGACTCAAACATGCTGCTATTTCGCCCTGCCCCCCCAAACATCTTTTCCTTGTCTTATCACTCTTACCTCCAGATTCTGTCTGATTTCTCTGCTCATCTTTATAGGAAAACACCTTAAAAGAATTGTCTACTCTTATCTCCACTTCCTCTCTCATTGCAATAAAGCTTTCTTCACCACCTCTCCAGGGAAGCTGGCCTCATCCAGTGACTTCCAAGCTGCCAATCCAATGGTCTTTCTCAGTCCTTCGCTCACTTGATCTCTTGGCACAAAGTTCTCTCTCCCTCCTTCCTGAGACACTTCATCCACTTGGAGGCCAGGTGCCCATTCTCTTTTGGTTGTCCTCCCTCACAGACCCCTTCTCCTCAGTTTATTATGTGCGTTCCTCCAAGTGTCCCCAGCACTGGCCCAGCCATATGGGTGCCATTGTTGCTCCTGAGACATGTCAGCATCAGTGCTGGCCCCTGGTCTTTGCACCAGCATTTCCCTCTGCCCAGAGCCCCCTCCCTGCGAGCACCCTCCCCACTTTCTGTGGGTCTCCTCTCAACTTCCCCTGATCATACTGTCCTTCTGTTTCCACTCCCCAGGGACTCTCTATAGTCCTCACCTGGATCTATTCTCCCTCTAGCATTTACTACTACTTGTTTGTTGATTTGCTCCTGTCTGTCATCCCCTCTAGAAGGGAGCTCCAGGTAAACCTTTGTTTTGTTCACTGTTTGCTGTATCCTCTGTGTTTACAAAGTGCCTGAACATAATAAGCACCTAATAGTTGTTATCTATACACACTTTGTAGGGAAAGTTATGCCAATACAGTCGAGTATTCATTGTTTTAAAAATTACTGCTTAGTTACCCTTCTTTTATTTTTTTTCTTTATTTTTTTTATTATGTTATGTTAATCACCATACATTACATCATTAGTTTTAGATGTAGTGTTTCATGGTTCATTGTTTGCGTATAACACCCAGTGCTCCATGCAGTATGTGCCCTCTTTAATACCCATCACCGGGCTAACCCATCCCCCCACCCCCTTCCCCTCTAGAACCCTCAGTTTGTTTCTCAGAGTCCATAGTCTCTCATTGTTCATCTCCCCCTCCGATTCCCCCCCTTTATTCTTCCCTTCCTGCTATCTTCTTCTTTTTTTTAAAGCATATAATGTATTATTTGTTTCAGAGGTACAGGTCTGTGATTCAACAGTCTTACACAATTCACAGCACTCACCATAGCACATACCCTCCCCAAGGTCTATCACCTAGCCACCCCATCCCTCCCTCCCACCCACCACTCCAGCAACCCTCAGTTTGTTTCCTGAGATTAAGAATTCCTCATATCAGGGTGCCTGGGTGGCTCAGTTGGTTAGGTGACTGCCTTCGGCTCAGGTCGTGATCCCGGAGTCCCAGGATCAAGTCCCACATCGGGCTCCCTGCTCAGCACAGAGTCTGCTTCTCCTTTGACTCTCTCTCCTCTCATGCTCTCTCTCACTCTCTCTCTCAAATAAATAAAATCTTTAAAAAAAAAAAAAAAAAGAATTCCTCATATCAATGACCTCACTGATACCCATCTATTTTTAAATTTTTTTAAGAATAAAATATAAAATTTGTCAACAGTTTTAGGTTCAATCATTAAGAGAAAGTCATAAAATACCTTTCTTTATTCTCATGTTTTTACTCCAAAATTTTTTGCAGGTTTAAATAGATTTATATCAAATGGCTACTCTCTAGCATTCCTTATTCTGATGTAGCAAGACTTTATATAATTCAGAAATGTATTCATATTACAAATGCTATTTATAAATCATATTTTCACCTAATAGTATATCTTAGACATCTTCCTGTGTCAATAAACACAATTTTGCATCATCATTTCAGTGCCTGAAAGGCTGTACAATATGAATAGACTTTAATAGTAATGACAATGACAGTAGCGAAAATTTATAGAGCACTTATAATACATCAGGTATTTTGTTAATCATTCAATGTGCATTGCTTCATTCAATCCTCACAACTGTAAGATGTAATTAATCATATCTGTTGTACTCATCGAGAGACCAAGACTTAGAAAGTCATGTGCTGGGATTCAAACCCAGGCCTGTCGACTCCCAGTGTCCACTCTTACATACCCAATTCTGCTGCCCACACATTTTCTCCTGTCTTGGTTGCCCTGGTGAAGAATGTCTAGAAATAGAGTTTCTGTGTCAAAGGCTATACACACATGGACTTTTGAAGCATATATAAATTTTCCTCAAAAAGTGTGTTATGAGTTTATATTGCTGATTTTCCATAACTTAAACATCTTTGGTTATCTCATTATTGCTTTGATATGCATTTTTTAACTGAAATTGTTATAATTCTTCTTTTATAAATTGCTTGTTTGTGAACTTGGCTTGGTTTCTTTGAGGGGGGGGCTTGTTTTTCTATTGAGGCATATATTTTTCTTATATCCATAGAAACTCTTTATGTTTGGATTGTTAACCCCTTATTAATATTTTTCCTAGTTTGTTTGCCTTTACATGCATAAGTTTTATCATTGAACTAAAGATTTTCATTTTGATATAGTCAAATCTTCTCCTTGGTGATTTCTAGTTTTGAGCCCCTGAAGTTTTTTTTTAATCATTTTAGTCTTTTTTTTTTTTGCATTAAAATATTCAATTATTCTGAATTATGCGTTTGTGTGTGCGTGCAAAAATTATGAGGTAGGGATCCAAATTTGTTTATTTCTGAATTGTTAGCCAACTTTCCCAATCAACATTTATAAAGTATATTTGAAATGCCATTTTTTTTCATGTATACTTGAATCTTTTTCTAGAGTCACCATTTTACTGATCAATCTTTTTTTTGCATCAGCAATGTACTCTTTTAAATGTGTAATAAAATAATTTAAAAACTGGTAGGACTAGTTTTACTCCCTCTCACACTTCTTTCCTTTAAAAAAATCATGGCTACTTTCTCATGTATATTCTTTTTTTTTTTATTATTAACTTTTTAATTTTAATTCCAGTTTGGTTAACATACAGTGTTATTACTTTCAGGCATAAAATATAGTGATTCAACAATTCTATACATTACTCAGTGCTTATCATGATAAATGTACTCTTAATCCCCATCACCTATTTCACCTATCGCCCCACCCACCTTCCCTCTATTAACCATCAGTTCATTCTTTGTAGTTAAGAACTTATTTCTTGATTTCTCTCTCTCTCTCTCTCTTTATTTCTCCTTTGTTCATTTGTTTTGTTTCTTAAATTCCACATAGGAGTGAAATCATGTCTTTCTCTGATTTATTTATTGCACTTAGCATCATACTCTCTAGCTCCATCCATGTTATTGCAAATGGCAAGATTTCATTCTTTATGGCTGAATAATATTCCATTGTGTATATATACCACATCTTCTTTATCCATTCATCTCTTGATGGACACTTAGGCTGCTTCCATAATTTGACTATTGTAAATAATGCTACTATAAATATAGGGGTGCATATATCACTTTGAATTAATGTTTTTGTAATTGGGGGGTAAATATCCAATAGTGTGATTACTGGATTATAGGGTAGTTCTATGTTTAACTTTTGAGGAACCTCCACACTGTTTTCCACAGTATACATTCCTTCAAAAAATTTAGGAGGAAATGACTTTAAGATTTGAATTTATAGAATAATTTAGACTAAACTGTTATCTTTCTAATTTAGGATCTTTGCAGCTAAGGAAAATATATTTATCATTATTTACTCAAGTCTTTGTTTACAATCCTTTAAAAACTGTTTTAGGGGGCATCTGGGTGGCTCAGTCGGTTAAGCATCTGACTCTTGGTTTCAGCTCAGGTCATGATCTCAGGGTTGTGAAATCCAGCCCCATTTCAGGCTCCACACTGGGCATGGAGCCTGCTTGGGGTTCTCTCTCTCCCTCTCCCCCTCCCTCCCCTCTCTGTCTCTCTAAAAATAAATTAATTAATTAAAATAAAAAGCGTTTTAGTTTTCTTCATACAAATCCTGTATAACTTGTTGATTTTATTCCTAAGAACTGTATCACTGCTATTATGAATGAGACCTTTTATTTCCATTACATTTTCTACTTATTTATTGTTGACATAGTAAAAAACATGATTGATAAAACAAGTGTTTGAGTGAGGATGTGAAACAATGAGAACTTGTATATACAGTGATTTAAACATGAATTCAGCACAATTGGCCTCTGTATAGAAAAAGTGAAGATATGGACTTCTCTCCAATTCTTAGTGCATACTCTAAATCCCTGGGGTCTATAGGACCACTCACATTTGTAAAAAGAGAACATGTACATGAATGTTTATGACAGCAAATAATGGGCTGAGTAGAGCTAGATTCACACACTGGAATAATACATAGCAACGAAATGCATGTGCTAGAAGCCCATGAACCTACTCAAGTGAACCCCACAAACATGATGCTGACCCAAACAAGCAAGCCAAAAAAGAACCCTTTCAATAAGATGCCACCTTGTTAGGCATCAAACAAACAGTAAGGAACTTAGGAATATGTACATATTTAACAAAAGTGTTAAAAGCTACACAAAAATGATGCACATCAAATTCCTAATGAGGATTACCTCTGAGGGAAAGATGTGACTGGTGGGGAATACACAGGCTTCAACTGCATCAGCAATGTTGTATTTCTTAAGCCAGATGGTGGGTATACAGGTCTTTATATAGTTTTCTTATACCGTTCTGTGTCAGGACTACGTTATACTAATTTATAAGTCAAGATGCTATTGCTTTTGTACCCTCATTTTGTAATCAGGCAGCTTATTTGGGTTTCCTCTTGTTTCTAGGAGCTTTTCACTGGATTTTGTTGGATTTTCCAGGTAGATAATCATATCATCTGATAATACTAACTGCCTTTGTCTTACCCGGATATGGAACTCTGATTTAAATCTGAAGTATGATGCATACACATGTGATTGATGTATGTGTATAATATGATGTGCACACATCTGGGTGGTATGTTGTAGTATGATGTATATGTGATTGCCATGTGTATAATATGATCACACGTGCATGTCATTGGTGTGCATGTGATGTGGTGTGTTCACACATGTGACTGGTGTGTTTTAATATAATGTGCACATACATGTGGTTGATGTGTGTTTTGTGGTGTGTACCCATTTATGACATGTGATATGACATGAACATGCATGTGTTTGTCACGTGTGTTGTATAAGGTACTCACACATGTGTGATACAGTGTGTGCATGAGGGTCGTTCAGATGTTTGATATGTTATACACATGCATGTCATTGGTGTGTTTATAATATGGTGTGCACATACATGTGATTGTGTTTTGTGGTGTGTACCCATTTACAACATGTGTGATATGACATAAACATGCATGTGCATGTCACATGTGTTATATAAGGTGCTCATACATGTGTGATATGGTGTGTGTGTATGAGAGTGGTTGATATGTTTGATATATTATACACATGCATGTGATTGGTGTGTGTGTAACATGTGTGTATTATTTATTGTTTCATATCTCATATCTTACAATAAGGCATCCTGTCATCTATTTTAGTGAGAATTTGGGACCTGGTATACATGTTAAATATTATCATTTTTTCTCATATAATATAATCTATTAAAAGGGTATACTATGTTAATAGATTTTCTCATATTAAACCATACTTATATTCCTGGACCCTGATCTCTGGGCATTCTTTTTCTAAATATACTGCTGTGTTTTATCTGCTCACATCATAGTGAGGGTATTTGCTTCCACATTTCAGAAGAAGTCCAATGTGTTCTCTCCATTGGTGACAGGGTTGAACTGACACCAGGAAAGAAGAGAGAAGCTTTGTTCTTTCTATTCTAGAACAACCTATACAGCCTATGAATTGTCAGTTCCTTGAAGATATGAAAGAACTCTCCAAAAAAAGCATGTATTCTGAGGTGGGGGTGGGGGAGTCCTTCTCTGACAGTTTCTTAATTTTCTCCTTTCTGTGATTGTCTTTTCATCCTTAGGAATGACATCTAAAGGTGACATTGTCTTACAGTGTAACTGCAGTTACAACACCCCACAGTCACGCTGCAAAGAAAATCATTCCTGTATAAACTGAAGGCATATTCAACCTCCACCTTATGATGTGTGTTTTATTTGTGGAAACTGGGTTTTTGTTTTTTTTTTCCAGACTTCCCTTTTGTAAAAGAAAACCACCTCCTTCGGTCTTCCTGTTACGATTACCCAAGTTAAAGATAACAGAGTAGGGAGAAATTGCCAGTCTTTTATCTGAGTTATGACAACCTCAGTATGGTTAACAATATATTTTCAGCTGGTCACAGAACCTTAGAGTGACTAGCTACTTTCTTGCTAAGAAAGGAAAACTAATGAAGAGGTTTCAGGGGAAATATAATAAAGTGCAAATAGTCTTCTTTACGGCAGAATTTTAAAAGGGTGATGATAATAAACCTCACAATTAAAAAAAATAAGTTTCAGATGTACACCTTTATAACTCAACATCTGTGTGCACTACAAAGTTATCACCACCTCTAGTTACCATCCATCACTACACAGTTGACCCCCTTCACCCACCTCCCAATCCCTTACCCCTCTGGTAACCACGAGTCTGTTCTCTGTATCTACGAGTTTGTTTTTGTTTTATTTTGTTTCTTTGTTTTGTTTTGTTTTTTGAGATTCCACATATAAGTGAAATCATTGCTATTTATCTTTCTCCACCCGCTGACTTCACTTAGCATAATACCCTCAAAGTCCATCCATGTTGTCACAAATGGCAAGATTTCACTCTTTTTTATACCTGAATAGTATTCCATTATATAAATATACCACATCTTCTTTCTCCGTTCACAGTCATATTTCTTTCTTAATGTTGACAAGTTCCTGCCATGAGGTAGACAGTAGAGGTCAAATGGGACCATTGGTTGGAAAAGTTTCAAGCAGAGGAGTAAAAAAACCCAATTATCTCAGACACAGCAACAGGGTCAAAGCTAACCTGTGGAACATTCTGAACAGTGACTTTCTGGGCAGTAGCAGAAAAACACTGATGTAAATAATTCTTAACTTTTTTAAAGTAGCCTCATATTGTTTTACAACATAGCCTTTGTTAATAGTAATTACGATGGCTATTATTATTTTGTAAATTTCCCAGTTAATATTCACTAAAAATCTTTATCTTGTTGTTTAGTAATTCCAAGAAATGATAATAAGACCCAAGCTTCATGTTATTGGAGGTTCATTATCACTTTTCAACATGTATTTCTAAGATACTGACTGTGAACTTCTTTAAGCCTGAATGAATATTGGATGTGCTCAGAACTGCATTAAGATAATCAGCTTCTCCTTCTCCCTTTGTTTTAATTCAAATCTGGGAGATCAGCTTTCCTGGGCCCAGTGCTGTGGGGTAACACAATGACTTTCCTGCTAGTAGGCAAAGGCCAAGTATGGCAGAGGAAACAGGTTCGCTGCAGTCTTGAAAACCAGAATCATCTCTGTTCCCACTCTAGGGAAACCGTCCCACTGTCCCTTCCAAGGGAGGCACTGGAATGATGGGTGAGAGCTGTGACTTTGCAGGCCACTAACCTGGAGATTCTTGGATTTTCTGCTTACTTCAGTAATGCTTGGCAGATTAATCTTGCCCATCGTAAAGATGTCCCCACCATAGGATGGTTCTGAGGATTAAAAAAAAAAAAAACCATTTATAAAGGGTTTACATGGTACTCAGCATTTTGAATGGTACTTAGACTATTTCAAAAGCCTTTACTAATGACTCTAAACAACATTTTCTGCTCTTTGCCTGAATTCCAGAAACAGTGTATTTCAAACAAGGGCTACAGTCTATAAGAATTTTATGTTCTTGATATATTTATCATCTTTAAAAAACAATATTATCATTATCTGGAGGAAGATGATGATGTAGGACCACATGATCTTAAGCTGTGCACCTGTTCTCGTGTTGATATCTGTGCAAGGTGAAGTCCAAATCCCCGTGCAGAAGACCACACAGAGATTTCACAGTAGTTTGAACAGAGAAACGTGGGGACAGAATGGGATCAGATTCACCTTCTTGGGACAATTCATTGGCAATGAGCATAGTGACAAATATGCAATGATGACTTTTTTTATTACATGCTATCTTTACTTTGCATCATCATATTTGGGGCCACTTTTTCATTAATTGACTTACCAAGATAATGCATCATTGATATAAAATAAGATCATAACTTAAAAAGAACATTTAAACAATCATGATTGATACCAATAGTGCACTTGCTTAATGCTCTGTACCAAACACTCTTCCATGTGCTTTGTATAATTATTTATTTACATACATATTTCACATCCTTTAATTCCGACTAAAACCATAAGGGGTAAGACTTACTATTTCACCCTCATTTTGCAGATGACAACAGCAAGGAACAGGGAAGTTAAGCAGCTTGTCCAAGGCCACATAAGTCCTGAGTGGCAACCTCAGGCTTTCACACCCATGATTTTAATCATGCAGCTGACCTTCCACAATGACGGTGACTCAACCGATGGTCCATCTTAGGGAAAGTCATGAGACAAGTTGACAAGAAAGAACAATAAACCCATTCTTAAGTCCCTTGTAAGCAATTTAGTTTCAGGAAAACATCACCCATCAAAGAAAATTAAATTAGATGTGAATGTTATTGGTTTCATAGTTTAGTTCCTATATAATTCATAAATATGCTACTCTATAATCCTTAAAAATTATACTTGGTTTTATGTTTATATTTAAATAGCTTTGTAATAAAAATAGTTTAAGCCAAACCTGGAGGACAAAATATTTTATAGGGTCCATCCACCCCAAATTTGAGAACATGGTGTTATAATATTTCCTGTCTAGCTCACTCACTTAGGCACTTATGGTATCCTTCCTGCTCCGAGGCCTAGAAAAATTCTTTTTTTCCCATAAACCTTGGCCCTAAAATAATGTGGAAGAACATATTAGCCATGCTCCAGAGTGGAAGCCCAGAGTTTTAGACTCCAGGTGTCCCCACCCCCTCAGTACTTTTCGTTGCATTTTGATTCACTCCCTTGCACCATGTATGTGTCTATCTCCTCAACAGGGTTTTCACCACAGTGAGGACAAGGACAATGCTCTCCTCACTGGTTCAGTCCCTCTGGAAAGACCACAAAGGGCTCAGGAAGTAGCAGGTGCCCAAGGAATGTCTGCTGGTTAAAAAGACACCCAATCAAAGACTGAGACAAGACCACTCTACATTGTGAATTCATCTGTTGTGTTTTTTACAGCCTCCTGGGGGATGAGGGCAAGCTCTGCAACCTCACTGCAGCATTTCACCAAGACCCAGCTGCTCTGAGCCTGAATGCCTGCAGGGATGAGAGCTCGCAGCAGGGTGAAGCAGCATGTTTCTGGCAGTCACCCTGGATGGTTAAGAAGTCCCTCCCGAGGCTGTCCCCTAGAATCTGCCATTTTGCCCCATTCAGTCCAGTTCTGCTCTCTTGCTGACTACCTCAAACCTGCTCTGCCCAATAATCCAGGGAGGCACACATCACAGGTGGGTTTTTTCTTTTTTAAGCTTTTTTTTTCAAGTAATCTCTGCACCCAACGTGGGACTCAAACTCACAACCCGAGATCAAGAGTTGCATGGTCTTCCCACTGAGCCAGCCAGGTACCCTATCATAAGTGTTTTTAATTTCCATTTTGCCGAGGAAACTGAGGCCCAGATGCTTTAAAAGATCTGCCCAAGTTCACACTGCTAGTGAGGATGGAGACAGAGATGGTTTCACGTATTTCAGTGTGAACTGCTCCATCCGGATCAGAAACAACTAGAAGATAGGAACCATGTCTCAAATCTATTTGCACCCTCCTTACACTTGCCCTAGTCCATAGTAGATTTATAGTAAGTGCTCCTTCAAAGAGTGAATAATTGCATAAATTAATTATTCTGGGACCATAAATACAAGCTAAATCTCAGATACGGTACCCTATAGTTAGCATAGAATGCAGCAATTAGCGTGTGCTGCTTTGTGGACCAAAGCCACAGGGTGATTCATGAAGCTGTTTGGAGATGGTACAGGACTCTGGCAAGAATCTTGCCAAAAACAGAAGACTACAATATGCTTTGAAAGAGGCAGCAATTGATATGTTGGCTCATGAGGCATACAATATGGGAACAGCCTGAACCACTGCTTGGCTCTGTGCTGGCAATCTTCCTAATTCTCTAAATAAATGCAGCAAGAGCTCTGAAAGGACCAGGGTGAGATCTGTCCTACTCAGGCTCAGGGCACAAACACCCCAGTGCCCCAGTTCCTGGGAAGTCAAGTGGGCAAACACTGAAATGGCGGGGAGGAAGACCTTTTGTAACCTATTCTGGTGGAGGGAAGGGAAAGCCCAGAAGAGTAGAGGCATCTTGAGCTGGGCAAGGGGCAGTCCTGTCCAGTCCAGCACAGGTGGCCACAATGGCACGGTAGCAAGACTGAAAGTAGGGCTGGTACCAGCAGCAGCAAAGGCCACGTGCCCGGGCCGGATCAGGATTTGGCCACGGCGGACGGCAATGGGGAAGCAACCAAGACTTGGCCACGACCATAAGGGCTGTTAGTTTGAAGACTCCCCAAAGCAGAACAGAAAGGGGCTCAAGGAGGAAGACTTGGCAACATCTGCCAGAGGGTTGGAGGCTAACACTGCAGCGGGCAGCACCGTGTGGACCACTCCCCTGTGGACCACTCCCCTGTGGACCCCATCTCTTTGACTGTGAGCCACCAGAAGGCAGCACCTATGACTTAGTCCCCCAGATCAGGCTCCCATCAGGGTAGGTGAAGTGGGCTGGGACTGGTCAAGCACATAAACCCACTGGGTTCCATGGCTGGGCTGGCCATTTGCAACCACTGACAAGTCTTCATAGTTGGAACTCTTGAGACCAAAATGAGAAGACTGAGAAGATCCCAACTTGACGTACTTATCTGCCCCCACACATCTCTTGGCGAGGCCAACACAGAGCTTGTCCACTTATCACTGTGAAGTCCTCAAGCACAGATGCTTTACGAGGAGAAGTCCAAGTGCTCCTTTTGGGTATGGACATGTTCGTGATGTTAGTTGAACTCAATCTCAGCAGATGTTACCACTCCTTCAGAAGAGTTCTTTCCTCTGTGTGGATTCAGACTTCTCTGATATAACCATCACTGGTCCTGCAGGGCGGTGTGTGCCAGGGTTCCAGCTCAAGAAATACTGGAATGTATTTCCAAGTATTTGAAGCCCAGAGATACTGGAATGAAGGAACCAGCCCAAGAGAGTCTACAGAAAGGAAACAAATAGACTTGGCTGAGAACAATTCAGGCTGATGTCCTACTCATGGGGTCATTTTAGGTTAAATAATACATTTGGGGAAATGCTGATGATGGATTATATCATTTTGTTGACATTTCTTTAGGGAAACATGAAGTAAAAACACTCTAAGAGCAGTTGGGGGGTTTGGCAATTCCTTTGAAGGGAGCAGAAGTGGCCACTGTCACTGGGGTATGTGTGTGTGGTGGCCAGGTACCTTCAACTTCAAGAAATACTGGCTAAAGGTCACAATGGATGAGAGCCTGAGGAAACGGGGAAGGCAGCTCTCAGCACCGAAGGAGGCAAACTGCGGTACACCCAGTGTAGACCGTGTTGGAGCAGATCGCACCATGCTCCTGAGCTGGGTGGCAGCTGACAACCCCCAGACATGGGGAAACATCTAAGAAATTCCTTAGGCCTCTCAGCTATTCTTGGGGAGAAGAATGGATTTTCCTGTAGCTGAGCAGAATAGGGGTTCAAGTGATTCTGATTTGGAAAATACATGGGGTCTAGTGAGACCCGCACATGGAGGAAAACCTGAATCTGCAGCATCCAAAAGACTGCTTGCCAGAGAGGAGCCGCCCAGGAAGTGTTTGCGCCACTTAATGGACCTCACTTCCCAGGCTGGTGACCCCAGAACTAGCTGTTACCTAAGCCCGAGACCTTGAGGCTTCCTGAACCAGCTGTCTGACTGAGCAAGCTTTTGTCACTCTGGCTCATGCAAAGTGGCACTCATTCAGGATCATCAAAAAGAGGGGATCGATGCTTTATTCATTTGGTTGCCCTTGTTCAACACAAGCTGCCCATGTCTTAGGAGTGAGGGCGACCCTCAACCCCTGTGTGTAATCATAAAATAAAGAACGTCTAATTTCCTCCCTTCCCCATCTTCTACATTCAGCTTCTTCCACTCCTTAGCAGCTTACTTCATTTGAAATAGTTTCAGAAATGTCTAAAAGTCATTTTGAGTGAAATTATCTCTCTGTAAGATGAAGGAAAGGACGTTTTCTTTGATTTATTTTTCCTCTTTCCCCCAGTTTTCCAGCGCACTATCACACAGATGGTAGAGATCTGCGAACTTATTAACATACATCTGAGGTATGACAAATCAAAGGCACAGATGAACAAAAAAAAAAGAAAAAACAGTTAACCAATTGCCTGGTTTCTCTTTTGCCTCATTTAACTCTTCAGTTGCTCTTCCCACTGCTAACCCACAAGGCCAGTCGCGATGGCCTGCCCAGTGAAATTGTGCAGGATAAGCCGAGGTCGCAAAGAGAAAAGACAGCTTTCATTGGCATGAACCCCTTTTCCTTACCCTGACCTTCTTTTAAAGTGGCTTCTTTCAGTTTTCTTTGCTTAAGAATAAAACGTGCAATTGAACTAAAACAGAGCACCACTAACAGTCACATCTGAGAATCCTGGACTCCAGTTGAATCTGGGCTGATGACGACCTGCTGCTTTTACCTCTTTTATTCAACGGTAAACCCAACTCTCCAGTTTCTTTCTGCAAAAACTCCTTTTATCTTGCTGTTTAAAAGAATCTCATTAGCACATTTTGTCTTTCTTTAAGAATGTTACTGAGTGTTAACCATAGCAAAAGGAACTCTGTAATCAGCCACAATCTTTGAATATTCTCCCTCAGTTTGTAGAAGGAATGAGATCATCAAAACAATCTTTGACGCCCCTCTGCCCCAAGAAGAAAACAACCACCAACTTGAGCAGAGTCAGAGAAATGAGTCTGGTGGGGAAGTTTCCCTGAGTGATAAACAAATCAATGATCCTCCATAAAAGAAGAAAAGATCTGAGTGTTCTCCAGATTTCGTTAGGAAAGAAATCATTACATACGCAGCCATGGGCCCTTTTCTTGTTTTTCAACAAGCCACTCAAATGCCCAGAGACAGCTGGGAAATGTTCTTTGCAGGAGTGTCGACGTGCAGCAGATCTCCCTGGGTCCAAGATAAGGTGGAATCTTGTCGATGGCCACTCTTTGCAAGGCTTCCTACTTCCCCTTTACTCCCACGAAATCCATTGTCACCCAAAGAATTCTACCATCTGTGGCCTCAGAGAAAGCCCTCCACATGTTGGGAACACATTTCAGTACATTTCTGGAATGAGGAGATACCCCTGAACAAGCCGTAGGCTGTGGGCAAGGAGTCTGGAGCACCCTGGCCTTTTCTTCTCCAGTCATCTCCAATTCACCAGACCTCATTTGTAGTAGCCAATTCATGAACCCAAACTATGATGCCGTGGGGGAGTCATTTCTTTCCTTCTTTAAGAATTGATGTGTATGAAAGATGGACACGTTTCCGTTTTCACGGCAAGTGCATTTTATTTAACATGTGAGGGGGAAGCCCAATCTATTGTAACTGAGTATTTCAAAGCACTCTATTCTTTTGTGTATATAAGAAGTAAGTAAATTTGGTTGCTGCAACACAAAGTTAAAAAAAAAGGATGTTAGAACATTAGAAGTAAAGTTTTCCCCTCAACCCTCTCTTCCTAATCTCAATCCCCAGAGAGAAGCATTGTTAATTAGGTAATGGGCTTTCAATGAAAAGGATGAAATTGCATCAAATTAAGCCTGTCCCCCACCTTTGGGTCACTGGGAAGTAAAGAAAGATATCAAGATGCAATTATTAATTTGCCACCATTCTTGTCTTGCTTTCACCTCCACATTCAAGAAAGGGTCGTACTTAGCACCACAGGACTAGTTCACATTCCAGCACCTGGCTCAGCAGTGCTGTTGCCCAAATTTTATACACATTCTGGGTGAACTCATTTACCCTCATACTTTGGTTCCTGTAGGCTACAATTCCCAACCCAAGCCTTGTGTGCCTACCAGATAGACAGACATACCTCTCTGGAGGAGTCATACGTTTCTCAGACACACCTTGGGACTGACGCAATGGTCAGTCCCACTCCTGTCTATGGTTCACCGTGCCTCTCTCTACCCAAGTTACCGAGCTAGAAAACCAGAAAGCATCCTAGGCTCTGACCTTCATGACCCACCTCCCGTCCCATTCATCATCAAGCTCTCTGCATCTTCCTCTCTAAACCTCTTTCAAATCCACACTGCCTCCCACTGAATTGATTCATGGCTTCATCTCTTCTCACCCAGATTGCTGAGATTCTGCCAACTTTGTCTGCAAAGCACATCTCAAATCAGCGGTCTTGCCCACATTTCCAATGCCACAGCCTCTTCCTTGCCAGGGACAACTGAACCAGCTTCCCAGCAGATTTCCCTGCTTCCAGACGTGCTTTGCAGACTAGCCAGGATGACTCCTGCTCATCCTTTGGTCCCCGAATAAATGTCACTGCCTAAGGAGGCCTTCCCTTGGCCACCCTTGAGGTGGAGCCCCTCCCCCTCCATATTTAACTGGGACATCATGAGATTCCCCCCAGAGCACTCACCGCAATTTGTAAATATATATTTATTTTGATGTCTATTTATTTGAACTGGACTCTCTCGTTGTAAGCTGTTTGGGTCACTACTATATCCCCAGGACCTAGGCTGTCACCTGGCATGTGGCAGGCATCCAAAAAATATGTGTTGAATGAATGAATGACTAGAGTTCCGTAACTGGTCTCCCTCTCCTGTCCTTCTGTTACTCTAGTCTCAAGCTGGAAAAGGTTTTCTAGGTTGCAACTATCATCTCATCATCTACTGCTTAAAATTTTAGCAAGGGAATTACAAGAGTCAATTCAAACTCCTTTATGCTGTCATTTTCCCAGACACAGCTCATGCCACACTGGTGCTCCCTACACTGACCCACCTACATCGCTGCCATTTCCCCAATGGGCCACACGCTTGTGATTCTGTGTCCCCTTTTCCTTCCTCAGCGGTCCCACTCACTGTGTCCTCATCTCAAAGCCTCCCTCAGTTCTTCACACACTGGGCTTGGTGCTACTTCTACTACCATCAGTTTTAAGCTTTTAAAAAAAAGTTAAGCAGCTATGTCCCCCCACCCACCCACCCACCTGCCCCCCGCCCTGGTTTGTCTATTTCTTGAGGACAAGCACCAGGCCATTCATTTTATACCTCCAGTACTTTCCATCGTACTTAGAAAATAGTGGGCCCTCAACAAAATTTTATTAACGGGGCAATCCTCACAATAATTACCATCTGGAAAAGCAAAGACAGCAACAGGACAGACCTGTCAGACCAACGCTGGCTACAAACACCAGTCACCCACATGGCCGTGTGCCGGCCGGATGGCAGCAGGTCTGATGAGCCAGGGAAGGAATGAATGCATGAGCAAACCCCTAAGACCCTCCTTTCTGTGCCTGTCCCTCTGCTTCTCCCAAGGACAAGCAGCAACAGAGTCCCTCCCTCTCTCTGTCCAGACCCGCCACAGTAGCTGTTCTCGAATGCTCCCACCAGCCTGACCATCCACGCTCTGTTTGAGTTGTAACCACAGCACTTGGTGCCATTTGTCTTGAGAGAGGTTCCCTTGAAACACATTCATGCCCCACGTTGAGTGAACACAGTTCAGCAGCAGAGTGATTTATTGTTCGGGGAGTAATTATCAGAATTTCTTGTCAACTCTGCTCCATTTCACGGAGGGGGAGAAAGATGTATTTGGAACAAAACAAGCCCAGGACACAGCACTTGTAGGAATTAGCTGATGAATGAGAGATAGAAGGCACAATGCCGGCCCTAGTGGGGGATGTCATTCTCACCAGATGAACTCAAGCCAACCTGCTTCTAAATAAATACGAGTCTCCGCGGTCAGAGCAGCGCACGTCGGGCTGACTCTGCGGTTTCCCCTGCTCTCCTCCCCTGAGCAGATGTCCTGTCAATGGAGGTCAGAGTAGCTTTTTACCTTTTTCCTTTTCTTCATTTGGTTCAGCTCAGCCAATGGGCCTGCTGTAAATATGCTACCCTCTCCCCATCCCCGGGAAAGGGTCAGTTCTAATCTCTAGCCTGACTCTCACCTATACCCCAGCCCTAGAAATCCCTGGAATAAATGAAGTTGCCATTCCAGAATGAGGAGGAGGTGTACTGTCATTCTCTGGCAAACAGCACATAAGGATACAACGTGTCAGATGGTGACAAGGGGTATATTTGATATTTGATACACGTCACATCAGAGACACCAACATAAATTTGAAATAGGATTCCATAATGAACTCATGAGATTGCTAATAATCCAGAGAACACAGGGTCCAGGGAGCTGGCTGGTGGTGCAGTCCAATGAGTTAATATCTCTATGTCTGACCGTTTATAATCCAGTTTGATGCCCGAATTGGATTTGATCCACTTTGCAGGAAGGAAAGGAAGATAAATCAGAGATCGGGAGTAGAGAAATTATACTTTGTTAGTTCTGCTTAGATCATGGGCATTTTGCATCTAATGTCATCTTTACCGCAATCCAGAGAAATCCACACATAAGCCAGGCATCTGCGCTCCCAGTTTACAGATCAACAGCATGGGATCCAGAAGGTCAGGGAACACTCCACACACATGGAACACTGGGGCAGAGCAGACGCTGGGCTGCAGATCCCCGGTGTGCTGCCCTAAAACCCTTCCCACCGAATCATGTTGCTTCTTAGTAAAATGAGCTTCAGGCTCTCTAAAGCGGTAACATAATAATAGCAACTAACAGTCATAACATCTCTGTGCTCGGCACTGTTTCAGGACTTCATATGCATCCACTCCCCTAAGCCTCCCAACAAATTTATACACTGGAGTCTACCTTACTCCCATTCTGCAGATGAGCAAACTGAGGCACCAAAAGGTAAGGCAACTGACAAGCACTAGTAAAAGGTAGGGCTGGACTTCGGAACTAGGCAGGTTGCCTCCCAGGCCTGGGCTCTGCCTACCATATTATAGAAACTTCAACACAAATTGGTGCTACATATCTCAGCTAGAAGGTCAACCATCCTACCTATTCCAGAACTCCCCAGCACCTCGTCACTGACCTCCGACCCCCAGGTTGATGGAACTGCCCACCTTGGCCAGAGAGAGAAGAATGGAGGCCCTGCGCATCTTGATTCTGGACGAGCGTGAGGCTGACCTTTGGGAAGGACGCTGTAATCAGATGGAAGAAAAGAGGCCATTCTTTGGAGACAAGCCATTAGCGCTTAGGAATAATATTTTCAATTTCTTTTGCTTCTGCCTCGCTGAGGAATCATAGGCTATCTATTCTAATTTTATTTTTAATGTTTGTGTGACGGGTTAGCTGAGCTATTCCTCCCCGACCTCGCCAGCATGGCATTATCTCTTTCCTTTCTATTTCCCCGAGGGAGCCTTGGGTTGAGCTGTGTGCTTGTTATCCAGAATGTATTAATAGCCCTCTCTGTCCAACAGCGTGCCGTTGTTCCTCCAACGTGAATATGAGGAGAGCAGGGAACACAGTATTCTTTTGGGTTAAAAAAGTAAATAAAAAGACAGTGTGTGGGAAGTGTGGAGAATCGGTTAAGGAAGGGAGAGTGTAATGTATGTTATCTGGAATAAGAACATGCTGGTCTCCTTGCAAAGCAAATAAGGCTGTTGCGGAGCATGGACGCCCCCTCTGCCCGGCAGCGGGACAAGCACCTCAGAAACTTTTTTTCAACCACTCATTTCAGGCTAGGAGGTGAAGTCTAGAAATACGGATTCTGTTCTCTGTAATTTTGGGGTAATCATGGTTTCTAAAAATAGAATCAAGACACAGGGTTATGGGCAATTTACAGGTGCCAGGAGTAGTCCAAGAGACAGTGGGAATTCTCAAGGCTGGGACCCCCGATTTTTCTGGGGCTTGTAGAGATGGGGAAGAGGGCTGTAGGGGTCAGTCCTGGAGGGTAGGTTCCAGCGCAGGGCTTCTGCTGCCTGAATCAGACGCAGTGTGATTGAATTGAGTGAATGAGTGGACAGTGTCTATGGCAGTACGCAGCATCTAATGGCGGCATTTCCGGCATGGTGTGAGCCTAGATGGAGGGCCATCTGCAGGTGGGCAGGCTGCCGGGATCAACGAAATCACACTTCATGGCCTCGCAGTTGTGCTGTGCTGCTCAGCACAGAAAGTAAGGTAGAAAACACTGAGTTGTTTATTACTACTACTATTATTGTGAATTATTGTCATTGTTCTTATGAATGAGAATTTCCTAAGTTATTCTTAAAGGAGATACTCTCAACTCACATTTCCACCCAAAATGAATAGACAACAAAATGCTCCCAACCCTTCATCCCAGCCCACACCCCACAGATACCAAGATTTCCTGAATTCCCATTTCCTCCTGCCCTGGCCCCTGGGAGAGGGAAATGGAGGTGAACACAGAGAATTACATCCAGAAGTGACCACAGACGTCCCCACCACGTCACCATCTATACCCCACAGATTACCCTCTTAATTGGTGTGGCTTGAGAAAAAGCAAAGCTTTTCCAGTCTGTCATGTGTCCCTCCTGCACTGCCTGGAACATAGCTGGTGAGATCTCCAACTTACCCCACTCCTGAAGGGCCTCAGAGCTCTTAACTGGTACAAGATTTTGTTTTCTAAGGAGGTTGCTGATGAGTTAGCTAATGCATTCTTTGCAGTTGGTGTACCTAATGGGAGCTCTTTATCTCTCCAGTCTGCTGGAGCTGTGGTTTCCCCAACCCAAATACAAACCAGAAGGACCAGAGTGCTGGTTCAACTGTGGACTCCCAGGCCCCACCTCCCAGACCCGTGGAGGCAGGTCCTCTTGGAGGAGGGCTCAGCCATTGGCATTTTACGTGAGCTCTCCAGGTGATTCCTTGTGTCATCAGATTGGGGACCATTGACAAGAGAGGGAACCTTATGCTAAGGGAGTAAGACACTCCTCAGGTGGGTTAAATGAAAGAACGTGCCACAAGTAGGAGTTGGTGGAAAGACCCAGTGGAGGTTCCAGTAAGTGATAGGACAATTATTGAAGAGGTCTGGGGACACCAAGGAGGGCATCTGGGCTTTGGGGCATCAAAATAAGGAATAAGGTTGTTCGAAATCCAACAACGCCTACATTATGGTCCTGCCTCTGAGCAGTATGGCCCCTAGAGACCGCCTTGCTCTGTCGGCCAATATGGACAGGAATATTTTTCTCCCAGCAACCCTGTCCCTGCTGGAGGCCAATCCTAAAACAAAGCTGGTCCACAAGCAAAGCATTCTGACTCTCCCTTCCTGGATCCCCCTCACAAGGGCCCTGTCCCAACCATCCCACCTTCATTTCCTGAGCAGATAAAGTCAGAGCAGAACCAAACCCATCCTCAATGACACAGTGTACTCACACAAGCATTGCTTTAGTGCACAATTGTTTGAGAACCCTCCACTGGATCAACCTTGCTTTTCACTTTTAGTTGTACAAACAGCTGCTCTTAGCCTTCAGTTCCCTGACAAGCCAAATTATCACACAAGAAATAGCCCTGACCACAGTGACTCTGGCAAGACGAACCCCAAGACGGTAGAGGTGGCTTCAGCCAAACTCACTTCTGCTTTCCGGCGGGCTCTACGACAAAGCCCTCAGGGAAGGCTCCCCACGCCCCAGGACAGCTCCCATGCATCTCTGCATCCTGGAAAAACCCTCCATCTCCTGCTCTTTCAAGACAACAGCAGTAGGCATCTGCCCCACATCTTCCACGAGCCAGGCTTTTTGCCCAACATTTCATGTACATTATATTGCTCATCTTGATCACAGTCCTGCAATATATATGTTTCCTAGCTCAGAAAAGCAGGTTTCACAGAAATTCAGTGCCTCCTCCCAAATCACACAGCCAATAAGTGGGCTTTTTGGTGTTCCAGTATTCCAAGAAGCCAGGGTATTTTAATAACTGAGATTTGAGTACATTGTTGTTGTAAAAAGTGATTTTAATATTTTAAAAAATATGAACTCTGAATCACTTATGTTTTCTGCTCAAGATCAATGACTCGATTATTCCATTAAAAAAAAACAAGAAACAAAAAACACCTCTATCCAAACTGCAGGTCTAAGCAGGGGTCTACTGCAGGTCTAAGCAGGGGTCTGCCTGAGCGGGCCATATATTGTGATATCACAAAGTTTCTCTTTCAAGAATGAATCATACTCCAGTTTTAAATTTTTCCAAACAAGTGGGATGCGAAGATGGTGGGGTGAAATTTGATAAGTTACACTGCACTGGACCCATCATCTACTTGATGAAAGCAAAGGGACAAAGACCAAAGAGTGTTCTCTCCTAGAAACAGTAGCAAAAACATACAGAGCACCTGTATTAGTGAGCTCAGGCTGCCGTGACCAAACACCCCAGACTGGGTGGTTACAAAAACAGAAATTTATTTCTCACAGTTCTGGAGGCTGGAAGTCCAAGCTCAGAGCATGGGCAAGTTTGGTTTCTTGTGAGGCCTCTCTCCTTGGTGTGCAGACGGACATCTTAGCACTATGTCCTCACATGGTCTTGTCCCTGGGCGAGCATCCCTGGTCTCTTCCTCTTCTTAGAAGGCCACCAGTCATATTGGATTAGGGCCACATCCTATTCAGCCTTCCTTACCTCATTTAGCCTTCCTTACCTCCTGGAAAGCCCTATTCCGAATACAGTCATGTTGGGACTTTGGGCTTCAAAGTACGAATTTTGAGGGTGACACAATTCAGTTCATAACAGCACCTTATCAGCTAGAGTGCAGTCCATGAAAAGAAAATGTTCCCACACATCTCTGGTGGCACCTCCTTACGTAACACAAAACGCATCTCCCAGGTGTCAACCCCGTCTTCATTTTTGGGCACTTCACTCCAGATTCTGGGCATGTGTGTTTCCATTTTTATGCAGACCTGCTTGCAGGCCACTTTTCCTCCTGAACATTATATAATAAACGTTTTCTCACAAGTTAGTTGCTATAATTTTAATCTCAATGGTTTCATATTTTTGCGCACAACGTGGCACACTAAGCATTAAACGTTCTCAGTGAGAGAGGGACAAAGCTACTCTGGAAGCCGCCCTGGGAGGGTCTGAGGACAAAGGCAGCCGCTGACAGCCCCTCCTTCCCTGGTCCAGCTGGGGGAACAAGATGGAGGACTGAGGTAACTCTGGGGAGACACGGGTCTTCTCAGTGAAAGATGGATTTTTTTGTAGGAGGCAGTATTTCTCATCGGACACCCTTGGATTTTGATCTTCTCATTAGTCACTTCCTAGCAAATGATCCTGGTGAATAACCTCTGCTCTGAGGCCTGGATTCTCACTCTGTGAAAGGAGAATGCCTACCTCACAGGGTTCAGGATTACATAGCATGTAAGGTGTCTAGCATTCTGTAGGCGCTCTGGAGACCTTAGATGAATGGCTGAGGAGAAGAGGATCATTAGAATCCCCTTCAAACACACTGCACACGTGGGCTTGAGATGAGATAGACCCAAATTCCAGTGTCTACCCTGTTCCCCCACTTCCTGAGGTCTCAACCCAGCTCACCAGTTACCTGTTAAGAGACCTTAGGCAAATTTTCACCTCTCTGCACCTCAGTTTGTGATAATAATACCTAATAATGGGGTTGTTGTGAGACTTAATGCATGAATTCTAAAGTGCTGGGACATGATACTTCTTGATAACTGGAAGATAGTAAGTTGCATTTTGTGTAGTATTTCATTTATCCAGAGAGGATACTGGAAACCAGATCTCAGCTTTGTTCTGGCTAGGTGACATAGAAAGTTACTTCACGTCCCTGAGCCTCAGTTTTCTCAATAATAAAGTGATAATAATGATTATTACAGAGTATATTATAGGGTATATAATAATAATAATGTTAGGTAATGGATGCTTAAAAATTAAATAGATTATCCCAAATCCTGATACAGTGCCTGGCATATGGAAAGTTTCCATAAATCTTCGTGAATCAAAGACGAAAGAAAGAAGCCTTGAGGAGTCCCAATCCACTGATGAACAGCATGGAAGCAACGGTTTGGGCTCTCTTTCCTAAGTGTTCATCACCGCTGTGGGCTCCTGCATCTGACATTCTGAGTCTTCAAGTCATTTCCATCGTTCAAGATGGCAGTCCTCTCCTCAAGAAAACAGGCAAGGAAGAAGAGTAATTGCCCTGGAAACCCTTCCATGTGGACAGAGGAGGAGCCCAGCTTAGGTATTAAAACCTCAGTTCCATTTTAAGCATCTCTAATTCTTCCAATACAAACTGGTGCCATATTTATCTTCCTAAAGCCCAACCCCAAACAAGGCACTGTCCAGCCTAAAAAATACTGTTTTCTTATTTAGTGGAGCAAATTATGTTAAGAAAAATAAAAAATCCTCAGACTCAGTATTCAGAACCCTCCACTCCAGAACATGGTCCCCATCCCTCTGGCCTTACCTCCCACGAATCTCCAAAGTTATCACCATGTGCTGAGCCAGGCCCATTGCTTACTGATCCTGGATCACTTTCCTATGAGTTATCCCATTGCTTACTGAGCGTGGATCACTTTCCTGTGTGTTACCCCATTGTTTACTGAGCCTAAGTCACTTGAGTTCATCCCTCTATGTCTTTGATTGTGCTGTTTTCTCCACTTCATCCATCTCCCTCTGTTAAAATTCTGTCCAATCTTCACGAGGTATCTACTCTTGGGACACCTCACTGACTCTTCCCTATCTGTTGTGCTGTCTCATTCATTTTACTCCAATCACCTCTTAATTGTTTCTTTCATTTGATATTTAACTATAACAGTTGTTTTTATGTCAATTCTTATCCCCATTTGCCCACTCCATATTGAACTATAACATCCTTTAGGACCAGGAAGACCATGCCTAGCCTCACACTTTGCAGTGTACACATTCAAATGCTTGTTGAATTCAGTTATACTTGCCAGGATCCAGAAGCCAGGACAAAGGGGTTTTTTTTAATGGTTTGGATTTTTAAAAATCCAGTTCAAGTATTTATTTAGCAATCATTGTATGCACATTTGTTAGGTGGCAAGAGCTAATTTTTTTTAATGACTCTTGACAAGATTTCAAGATGACATTAGTAAGACCAATGTAGGGACTTGACTGAGGCTAAGGAAGCCAACTGCACCAGTGCAGGATGCAAGGAGCCCATAATTCTAGCAGTCCACCGGAGGGGCCCGAAGGGAGTAAACATAACGTGTGACCCCTCTTGCTGCAGTGGCAAGATGGCAAGCTCAGACTACCTGGGGCAATGCTCATAGGAATGGTCACTAGATCCAAAGACATGGTCACAAAATGGCATCAGATCATTTGTGTGTGTGTGAGAGAGAGCATTTGTTCCCCAATGAATCTGACTCCTTTTTTCCTTACAAATATTAGGAATACTAATGTTGCTTAGGTTTCTCTCTGGTAGGGCTCATCCAGAAAATTTCAGAATTCTAAGAACTTTTATGAGGATCTTCAGGAAAGTGAGAATTTGACTGGGTTATTTTCTGTGAAGGCCTGGATATGAAAACTGGACCCCTCTGAAAAAACCCAATCCACAAAATATGCAAATGATGGGTCACTAAACTCTACCCTGAAACTAATAATACACTATATATTAACTAATTTGAATTTAAAAAACAAAAAACAAAAACAAAAAAACCCCCAGATCCACAAAACCCACAAACCAGAACAAACCACACTATGAAGACTTCCTAAACTAGCCATAGAAAGAGTACACTTGTATTACAACAACAGTTAATGATGAGTAATAATTGGCCAAAATTACAACTAATTGTATATTAGAACTAACTTTATATTAGAAAAACTAAGAAAGCACTTACCTTATGAAAGATGGCCTTTCTTATAGGTTGGTAGATACATCATCCAAAAGCAAAAGGCATGTGATGAGTGGGGGTATGTATGTATTTCTGTGTAAAAAAAATATTTTTTAGAATTCTATTTTAATCTATTTATTGGTTTTTAAACTATTTCACTTTACATTTTAAGTAGTTTTTATAGGGTTTAAAGCATACATCTTTATCTTTTCACAGCTTACTTATTATTAATGCCATACCACTTTACATAAAATACAAAGAATCTTGCAAACTTATGGGTAGATTAATCTCTGTATGCTAAAATTGTCATATGCATTACATTTATATACATTATGAATCTCACAATATCATGATATAATTTTTGCTTTCAATTAGTAATGTGTATTTTTATTTTGAAGATCTGTCATTTGGACATATACATTTATGATTGGAGGCATACACATTTCTGATTAATTGACCCTTTGTCATTATAAAATGTCCCTCTTTAACTTGGTAATACCTTTTGTTGTGATGTCTATTATCTGACATTAATAGAGTTACCCCAGTGTTCTTATGCTGTTTACATGGCGCATCTTTTAATACCCATTACTTCAACCTATCTATGTCTTTACATTTAAAGCACATTTTTCATTTTGGGGTGGAGTTTTGCTTTTTTCTCTCTCTCTTCTGACAATCTATCCCTCTTTTTTTTTTTTAAGATTTACTTATTTATTTTTGAGAGAGAGAGTCCACGATCAGGGAAAGGGGGAGAGAGAGAGGGAGAGAGAGAATCCTCAAGCAGACTACTGAGCATGGAGCCTGACATGGGGCTCGATCTCAGGACCCCAAGATCATGACCTGAGGCAAAATCAAGACTCAGACACTTAACTGAACGAGCCACCCAGGTGCCCCCAATCTATCCCTCTTAATTGGAATGTTTAGTACATTTACATTTAGTGTACTTTTTTATATGGTAGGATTCAGGTCTACCATCTTACTATTTGCTTTGTGTTTTTTCCATCTGTTTTTAGTTTCTCTGTTCTTATTTTTGTTGAGATTAATTGGGTACTTATTAGAACTCTCTGTATTTTTATGATCATAGATGACATCCCTGGTTACCTGTCACCCTCATTGTCTCCAGTTTCCTGCTTCTTACAATTCTCTAGGTCTAGTCATAAAGTACATCAGAACTTGAGGATTTACACTTTATATGACCTAGTAATCTAATTCATCTAATATATTCAGCTTGTCAGACTGAGAAATATCTGAACACCTGCTAGGTTCCATGCAGATGACACAACACGGGATGTTTTCATTCAGTCCCTCTCCTTTAGCAAGTTTAAGGCACTAAAATTTCCTTCCAGGAGATTCCAATTGTCCCCTACCTTTAATGATAACATCCTTCATGGATTCAAGTGTTTGTTCACTAGCCAAACTTAGTCTCTCCTCTAGGTCTAGTCAAGTGATTGCCTTTGCCTTCCTAGGGACATCTGGAAGAGGTGACCTTCCCTCTTTCTCACTCAGTAACCCTCACTTGGCTTCTGGTCCAAACTGAGTCAGCTTCATGTCTTTCTCCCTCATAGGAACCAGGTGTCTACTTCAGCTTGCCTGGAAGCCCTGGTTGGTGTCTCTCTGCCTCCTCTTCTAGTCTAAGTTTTCTTGAAATGTCCCACAGAATCACATACCTTCAATTCATTATATTAGATCCTCCTCCTCTCCATCCCTTTTCCATTTAGTTTATACTTTATCCTGTGACTTTCTTTCTTTTTTCTCTTGAATTTTTCTCAACAAGTATCTTTTAGTTCTCAAAACTGTGACCCTGAGCTTTACCAATTTCATTCCCACTTAGGGACCTCTTTCAATTAATCATAAAAATGTTCAACCAGTGAGAAAAGCAGACCCCAATACAATCATAGATGGGCTTCTTCTGTATTCCTCGGAGGGTCTCCTTCACTTTCTTTGCAGGCAGGTAAGTGCGTGTTACATTTGTCTAAGCAGAAGGGAGATTCCTGAGCAGGGCAAGGAGGAGTGAAGGGAAGGGGGCAGGTGTGGGAGCCACATGTGTGGCTTGGTCTCTCACTGTGGTGGCAGTGGCATATTTATCAAGAAAGGTGACGTGGTCGCCTCAGTAGCACAGCTTACAGAGTCCAGGTTTTGGGTGGAGCAAAATGTAAAGCCAAAACAGCTGGCTGCAGAGCTGAGCCCCCCTCACAGTGGGCTTCTGTCTGTGCTCTTCATCTGGGGTTCTCAACCACATCTACATGTTAGTCATCTCAAGAGCTTAAAAAAAAAACACCCTGATGCAGGACACATCCTCAAGCAAATTAATTCAGGATCTTGGGGCTGGGCTCAGATGGTGCGTATTTTGTAAAGCTCTCCGGGTGATTTTAACATGCAGCCAGGGCTAGCAACCAGTGAAGTCACTGGTCCGGGTTCTCAGCAGAGACTGTAGTGCCCCCAGAGTCCATCTTCCTGATTTTCTCCCTGCCATTTATCCTGACTCTCTCTGAGAACTTCCTTCCACCCAAGGAGCACAGTAACAGAGTATCTATAGTTGTGGTTTTCAATGGGAACAATCCCTTCCCCTCAGGGGACATTGGACAATGTCTGGAGGCATTTTGGGTTGTCACCCCCTGAGGAAGCAGTGAATAAAAGCCAGGGGTGCTGCTAAACATCCTACAATGAACAGGACAGCACCACCCCCCACAATGAAGAATTATCCAAGGCCAAATGTCAACAGTGCCGAGGTTGAGAAACTGTGGTCTACAGGGAAGGACTATGTGCTGCAGCGGCCTTAGGCCAGTAGCTTCTCACCCTGGACACAGTTAGGGAGCAGGGGGGATTCTGTGCAACCTTGGGCTCCAGTGCAATGTACCAGTTGTTGACTATAACCCTGGACCTCATCTGCAAATCATAGTCCAGTTTGGCTAGTTGATCTGCTCTTATCAAAATAAGCCAGATATGAGGAAGGGCTAAAAGCATGAAAAACAAATTCCAGAGAGACCAGGGATGGTGAGAGAGAGAGAGAGAGAGAGAGAGAGAGAGTAAATGTCATTTGCAAAGTCCATAAACTCAGCAGGTACACTGTAGCTGTGCAAGACCATTGGCCCATGAAAAATTAATTCCAGTTTTCATTCAGTAGGAACTGGCATTTAAAAAAAAAAAAGACAAGTAATTTTGAATGGCGCCATCCCAGCCAACGCCAACGAGTTGTCTGTCTGGGGTGAGGGCACCGTCAATCACCGAGTCTGCGAAGCAGAAAAACAGTCATTTCAGAGAGCTTGCAAATCACCCAAACAGCAGCCTGTTTTCAGTTCTTTTTTTCCATTTAAAAGCATTTGAGAATCAGCTAGATGGAAAGCACTCCTCTGAAAATTTGAAGATAGAAGGTTTATTGGTTCCCTTCAGACCAAAAGAGGGAAAATAAGGTAGTGGCCACAAAGAAAATGAAGTGTGCATTTCTCCCACTTCATATGTAATGAACAAAATAGTGAGACAGTCAAACTCAGTTGAGGAAAGAGAATGAGCTGTAGATCACTCCATTCACAGACTGTAAGTAATGGGTGCCAGAGCCAGAGAAGACTCTGATTCCTCAACAAATAAAAATATCTGCCTTTTAGAGAAACATTGATATCTGTTAATATAGGCTGAAATTGTTACTATGAAAATGGGGCCTTTAATTCATAATAACCAGCAACATCCAATTCCCACAGGGAGCTTGGAAATGGCGGGGGGAAGAAATTTTAGTTCTATTTTGAGGCCAGACCTTTCTGGTTTGACAAGTGTTAACAGGAGCTGGTGAATGTTTTATGAGGAGCATGGTCATTAACGTGTCACCTTTTGAGATAGAGTGGGAGCCCCTTCCTATAAAGAAGATTTTAGAGCAGAGTCAAAAACTATGTCATGTTCTTTTTATCTCTGCAATGGAACACATCTAAAGAAGAACGATGAGTTAAAAATGTCCAAACTTTGGGTTTTTTTTTTTTTTTCTGTGTCTGCTTGGTGTCACTTTCTGAAGTTTTTGTTCTCATTTCATCTTACCAGAGGCCATTTTCTCTTGAGACTACAAAAAAAGGGTAATTGAATACATGGTGAAACACACATGATTGTGAAACATACATGATTCTCTACATTTACAACCATCCTAAAGCTAAAATCAGTGGATGTAACTGATCACTTCATTCTCTTGGTACTGGGGTCCACTGCATATATTCTGAGTTTCCTCTAGGTCAAGAGAAGCAGGACCCAGGATTGTTGGATGCTTAATCCAAAATTCAGAATGAACATTTCCCTCTTTTCTCCCCCTTGGTCAAGAGGGCAAGTAACCAGAGCTGGTACTGAGGAGGGTTCCACCAATCCAACATAAAATTCAACATGGGATTAAGAGCTACACTTTTGAGGTGTTTTCTGGAATTGGTTCTCTACTCTATGGCCCTGGAACAAATGAAATCAATCTGACCCATATAAAGATCAAATCCGGGTTAGACACAGATAACATTTTAAAGAAATTATTTCTTCCATGTACGGATGGAAGGTGGATGAAGAAATGCATGGGTGAACGGAAAAAAAGTAAATGGATGGGCCAATGGATGCAGGAAGGAATGGAGTTGCTAACTGGTTGGATGATGATGGATAAAGACACAAAGATGGGGCAATTGTTACATGGTTAAGGGAACAGAGACAAAAGGGTTTAATTCTGTCTGGCAGAAGGCAACACAGATGCAGAAGACTTCAAGATAAAGCCTTTAAATGTTTCCAGAAGGAGATCGCTTGGAAGCAAAAAAGGTTTGAACCAATATGAGAAAAGGCAGAATTTAAGCTGCAGTCAGAGTGATGAGTGGTCCAGGGTAGTGCCCCCAGAGTCCATCTGCAAATCATCTGCAGGGTAAGAGTAACAAGAGGCGCAGGGTAAGAGTAACAAGAGATGAGGTTTTGTACAGGAAAGGATGATTTACCAGCTACTTACGTTGCTACTTGAATGAATTCTGTGGATTTTTATACCTCAGCACAACCATATTGTCATTGTAATGATATCCCATTAGCTTTTGCATTTCCTTCTGTTGGCAAGAAAATTTTCCAATATCAACTATGTTCAAGTAGTCGGGAGCCTGGGAAGTAATTGACAACAGACAGACTACCAGGAGAAAAGCTGCTCAAAAGGAGTGGCTCCATGAACAGCCAGGGGTAAGGGTTTATAGGTCCACTTAGCAGGGTGTGGGTGGGGAAAGGGAACTTACTGCCTCACTGGGAAAGTACGGGAGGTTCTGATCCTGGACCCTTTTACACAATGTTCTTGAAATATTACAACGTTAAAGGTCAGTCGCCTCCCTGACTGTAGACTCCCTCAAAGGCAGGAGGAGGGCGGGTGGCAGCGGAATTCCTCAGAAGCCTTTATTTAGTCAGATAAGGGACATTCAGATAAGATTTCTTTCTGCATCTGCTATAACCCAAATGTTTTCAGTTTAAAGTAATCTTTATGCCACTCTGGTCCCTTTATTTCTATGTCTCTTGTCTGGCTCTTTTACCATTCCAAAGTCATACTAAGGACCTTGGATTTTGTCCAGTGATAAGGAGAGCTTCTGAAGGGTTTGAGGCCGGGGGACCTGCGGAGAACTGGATCTGAACTTCCAAAAGCAAACCCCAACTCAAGAGCAGTGCCAGCAACAGCAAGACAAATGGCCCCAGAGAGCGAGGCACATAGCCATGCCCCATGCTCAAGGCCCGCAGCAGTGCACGAGAGGAGGCTGACCACCATGCTGGGGACGCGGGGCAGGAGCGTGGCCCGCGGTAGGCTCTCTTCTGCCACCTGGTGGCAGCGTGCTGCCTGGCACAGGCTTTGATGTCTACAGACAGGTTCCTGCCCGGGCGCCATTCTCTGCTGTCTGTACAAGCTACTCATCTTCTTCGAGTCACAGTTTTGCCAATCAATTAAAGGGAATAATATTTATTTTATAAGATTACTATAAAAATTAAAATGAGAAAAAAATTGCAAAGTACGGGGCAGAGTGCCTGTCACATGGTGGATATCTAAGAGAAATTCTTTTCTTGCCTTTCTTCCCCATACCTCTCCTTGAGAGAAACAGTAGTTTGGGTTTTGTTTTTGTTTTTGTTTTTGTTTTAAGATTTATTTATTTATTTATTTATTTATTTGGTTTTAGAGAGAAAGTATGCGCTTGAGCTGGGGGAGGGGCAGAGGGAGAGAGAGAATCACAAGCAGACTCCCTGCTAAGCACAGAGCCTGATGTGGGGGTTGATCTCACGACCCTGAGATCATGACCTGGGTGGAAATCAAGAGTGGTTGGTCTCTTAACCAACTGAGCCACCCAGGCGCCCTGAGAGAAACAATAGTTTTCATCAGCACACGGCCACCTCGCCGTATCCCATTTGAGAAATGTCTTTCCTCCATATTTCTTATGTAGCTAAGAACCAGACGAATAGCCTCTCCTTCCACCTAGATCCTGGAGTTGTTACTAAAGAGTGTGAGAATTAGAAACATCTGTAGCTCACACCTTCCCACGTACACTGACATGATTTCACCATTCCACACTCTCATTATGACTTTACTTTTCCAAGAAATTCTTGCCCAAGGAAACCAGTTTATAATTGATTTCCTTGTTTGTTTCAGGAACTTCCTGAAAATCTATATGCCCAAACAATAGACTATACAATTGCCCTCATCAGGGTGGGAAGCATTTTCTCAGAAAAACAGATCACTCAGGATGCCTGGGTGGGTCAGTCAGTTAAGTGTCGGACTCTTGATTTCGGCTCAGGTCATGATCTCAGGGTTGTGGGATTGAGCCCCATTCAGGCTCCACACTCAGCACTGAGTCTGCTGGACTCTCCCTCCCCCTCTGCTCCTCCCCCTGCTCGAGCTTGCACTTGCTCTCCCAAAATAAATAAAAAAAATTAAAAAAAAAAAAAAAAAAAGGTAAGTAAAGAAAAACAGATCACTCTTTTTGGGCTTATCAAACATCACTTTACTCTCTTAGCCTCGTTCAAAACTCCTGTTTCACTGTGCCCACCGTGCCCGAACAATGATATCACAAATTTTGCCAATCAGCATCTCCCTTTCTGGCGTTGGAAGACCTGCCTTGAACTAACTGTAAAAACCTTACGAATACCCTGCCCTTGGCCTCCGCGCATCTCAGGCTAGCTCTAGCCCTGTGTGTGCAAGGGTTGCAGTGACATGCGGGGCTCTGCCTCATCACCAGGCTAACACGGCGCAGCTTTCAGGGAGGCGGCGCCCTCCATCCACGTGGGAATGGCTGCTGAGAGCTACCTGGCTTCTCCACCCCCAGGGGAAGTTACTGAGGGACCCCCCACCATCTGACCTTCCCTTCTCAATGAGGGTGGTTATCGGGAGCCTCCCATGCTTGCTTTATAACAAAAGATCCTAAGTAACCAGATCTGTCTCAAAATCACCCCTAACACGCTCTGTTAGCACATCTGCACTCTTTGGGGGAGTTCCCGTTCTGTTAGTTTATCTGCACTCTTGGGGACACATGGCACCTGTAGCTGGGGTTGGGACTTGGGCTCCAAGCCAGGACCAGGAAGAAACCCTCAGGCTTGGGCCTGAGTGAAGAACCAGGACATAGTACCTCCCTTTTCCCCACTTTTAGGGGAAGGCAGCCTCCTCTGAGGGCTCACTTTTCCTGTTCATGTTTTGATACCACCTCTTGGCCAACCCGCCCCATGGGTGACATGCTCCATCTGGACAGATGGGAAAGCCATGCACAGCCTGGGATCCTCCTGTCCTCAGAGAACCCTGGGGAGAGTTTGAGTTCAGACCGTTGAGTCCTGAGGATGTGCTACGCCATGTAACTTAACTGCATTTGTCTCTGTTTGCCACCTAAGAGAGATCCAGGAGGGAACGAGAGTTCCCTAGAATCCTCCCATAGCAAACAGCAAACCCGCCCTCAGCAGATGGGTGACTACACATGATCCCAGGTGCTCCCCAACACCAGGCCAGGGGTTTTACTTTCCATGGCGCACTTGCTAGAAATCACCAAATAAGAAGAAACGGGGGTGGCAACAGTTCTTTTCTCAACATTTCAAGTCTCGGAAAATGTTTTTAAAAAGGAACCTCGACTACGGGTAGATGGCCCTTTCCATTCCACCAAGAAACCTCAGGGACATTAAGTGGAGAACAACTGTCAAGACCCAGGGATAAAAATCTAAACACGTCTGCCAGGAGCGAGTGACACAAATCCCCCACAACCAGGATGTCTTCGCATATTGGTCTCACTTCACCTGCACTCACCAGCTTCACCTGCCCACACAGTTAATCGTGACATGACATTGGACGCACGTCCCAGCGATCCTGTTTAACGGCTTCTGAAAGGACGGCCCGGCCAGCAGGTGCGTGCGTTTGTCTCCGCAGACCGCGAGGCTTGACGGTGGTGTGGGCTCGGCCCCCGTGTGCTGATGGCTTCCCTGGTCGCAGGCTTGCTCTCAGATGGAAGGAGAGTGTCAGCGTTGCTAAAACACTAAAAGGAGCTCTGACTCTGAACCCAGTTGCTCTCTCACCCTTAATCATGCCCCACTCGGCCCCGTGTGAGAATAGGTGTCTTTCTGATTCAAGCATTTGGGAGCAGGAAGTGAGGGTCTGGGGCAGTTCTCAATCAGCTGACAATCAAGTGAGAAGCCCAGGAGGGCCAGGCATCCAACATGGGTGGGGGGGGGGTTCGGAATCCCCAGAAGGCAGCTGCCCTTCAGCTTCTGGGCATCCCCAGGCAGGGGGCTCCCAGTTGCCCTGCACTAGGCGGCCTCCGTGTCCACTCTCCCCTCCATCTAGGATGAAATATTTATCGAGCTATGCTTTGAGTAATAGAGGGGCTTTGACCTCCTGCAGAGCTGGGCTTCCAGCTTGAGAGACAAGACAAACATGTTTGAAATATTTAGTAATGATACCAAAGGCCAGAACAAGTGATTCAGAAATAATAGCAGCTGTAGAGTTCAGAGGAGAGAAAGATCAATAGGGGCCCGCATGATTAGGAGAGGCTTTCTAGAAGGTATCAGAACTGGGGGATAAGCTTTGTAGAGACCCAACGCAGCGGAGGCGCCTGGAATGACCACCGTGAAAATGAGACGGGGTTTTGAAGGTGGCTTGGAGAAACATCGATCGGGGTTACCTTGAGCCAGGGAGGAATAGGCGGGGGCGTAGCCGCAAGAGGAATGCTGTGGAAACAGGCCACCAGCCACTGCAGGGACCCCCTTGTTGAAACGGGCCCACCCCTCATTTCCCTCTGGCAGAACCTCTCACAGGACCTTCTACCCCAAAGCTGTCACTGGCTTATTCCTTCCAAAGACCTGGAAGAAAGGATAAGGAATTATTTAGGATTAACTGAAACTGAAGAGAACAAGTGAAAGTACTCAAAATACTTACTGAAGAGAACAAGTGAAAGTACTCAAAATACTCCTTAGGCATGTTCTACCCAAAACAGAGTTATCCTAATGGTACAAATTTGCTCCAAGGCACTCACATGCGAGAAAGGTCGCAATTCTTTATTTTTCCTAAATCAAATTACATATGGTGAAACAGCGTAGAGGGCACAGAACAGACCCACAGATACGCGTTTGCTTGATTTATGACAGAGGTGACACTACAGAGTCATGAGGAAAAGTTGATCCTTTTCATAAATAGTGCTGGGTCAACTGAATAGTCATGTTTTCAAAAAATGGATCTTATCACCTCACATCATACACAAAATCAATTCCAGGTGATTATATGCAAGGACGATCACATAAGAGAATGTCCATCTGAATTTGAAACTGGCAAAGATTCGATAAAATAACACAAAAGCACATGGACCATCAAGGAAAACATTTGATAAACTGGAATAGATTAAAATTGAGAACTTTTTGTTCATGAAAATCCACCACTAAGAGAGTGAATAGGGGCCCAAAGAGAGGAAAGTAATATTTTCAATGTATATATCTGATAAAGAAGTTATTTCCAGAATATGTAAAGTACTCTCTCAAGTAAATAAGAACAAGATGGGCAAACCAACAGAACAACAAGAAAAATATGTGAACAGGCAACTCATTCATTAAGAGGATAACCAAATGGCCAATAAACATATGAAGTCACTCAAACTCATTAGCAATCAGGGAAATGCTCATTGAAAGTACAGTGACATCCTTTCACACATCCTCCAGCATGGCTAATATGGAAAAGGTACAATGCCATGAGTTGGCAAGAACGTGGAACAACTGGAATTCTCACACAGTGCTGGTATTTGAGAAAATTTATAAACCACTCAGGAAAACCATTTGACAGGATCTACTAAAGTTGACCACACACAAACCCCTTGACCCACCAATTTCATTCCTAGTAGTTACCCAAAGGAAGTGAAAATATGTTCACACAAAAATTTATACTCAAATGTTTAAAGCAGCCTCATTCATTATGGCTAAAAACTGGAAACAATCAAATGTCTATCAACAGGAGAAAAATGAGCAAATTGTAGTATATCGTTATGATGGAATGCTATTCTGCAATCAACAAACTATTGATATATATAAAGAAAGAAAATACATATATGATGATGTAGATTACATTGTAATGGCAAAGGGAATCCTGGAAAAAATCTAAATGTTTATGTTTTTAAAAGGGAACATTTAAACAAATTATGGTACATCCATTCAATGCAATACCACCCAATAGTTAAAAGAAAAGCTATAAAATTGGATGTGTTGATAAGGAAAGAGCACCAAAATGAAGTAACTGGAAAGTTCAAGTATGAAACAACATGTATAGCATTTTTCATTGGTGTTAAAAATATACATTGTATAATGTGGAAAATTTCTGGAAGGACACCGGAGAAATAGGTAACTATAGTTAGCTCTGGGGAAGGGGCTGGGGCTGGAGTAGGGTAACCAACTGGCCACTGAAGTCAACTTAGTCTGGATTGAAAGGCCCACTCACTTTTCATTGCACATCTTTTGTCCTGCTTGGATTTTTTTTTTAAAGTAGGCTCCAGGGCGCCTGGGTGGCTCAGTCATTGGGCGTCTGCCTTTGGCTCGAGTCGTGATTCCAGGGTCCTGGGATCGAGCCCTGCATCAGGCTCCCTGCTCCATGGGGAGCCTGCTTCTCCCTGTCCCACTCCCCCTGCTTGTGTTCCTTCTCTCACTGCATCTCTGTCTGTCAAAATAAATAAATAAAATCTTTAAAAAAAAATAAAAATAAAAAAATAAAGTAGGCTCCATGCCCAGTGTGGAGCCCAAATGGGGGGCTCCAACCCACGACCCTGAGATCAAGACCTGATCTGAGATCAAGAGTAGAATGCTCAACCAACTGAGCCATCCAGGTGCCCCTCCATGGATTTTTTTATAATGAGCATGATATTTTCTTATTTTACAAGATTTAATTAAATGAAATGCAAAATGCTCTATAATTACTTTTTTAAAAAAGGACATGGTGGTGACCCTGGTCAAGTTTAATAATTTACATTACAAGATGGAGTAAGATGAACAATGGCCCACAAAGTTATGCAATTCCTAACGCCCAAATCTACAGATGTTACCTTCTATGGAAAAGTGATTTTGCAGATGTGATTAAGTTAAGGATCTGCAGAGGAGGTTATTACCTGGGTTAGCAGAGTGGGTTCCAAAGTTAACCTCATGTATCCCATGAGAAGTCACCCCAAGGAGAAGGCAATTAAAGGCAGAGCAGGGACTGGATCGATGCCTTCGAGTGGAGGAAGGAGCTGCAAGCAGATGGAAGGCAGGTGACCATAGAAGCAGGAAAAGGCAAAGAAACAGGTTTTCACCTAGAACCTCCGGAGGGAGTGTGGTCCTGCCAAAATTTGATCACAGCCTGCTGAAACCACTGCGGGATAGATCTGTGTCAATTGAAGCCACCCAGTTGATGGTAATTTGTCACAACATTCATAGGAAATTAATACAAAAGACTGCACAGGAGTCAGAATGGCTAGCATCAAAATGACAAGAAAGAACAAGGGATGGTGAGGATGTGGAGCAGAGGGGAACCCCCGTGCCCTGTGGGTGGGAATGTCAACGGTACAGCCACTGTGGAAAACAGTACAGGGGATCCCCAAGGAATTAAAACCAGAACTACCCTACGATCTAGCAATTCCACTTCTACTAGCAGTATTTATCCAAAAAAATGAAGACACTAATTCGAAAAGACATACGTACCCTTATGTTCATCACGTAATTACAATAGCCAAGATACGGAAACAGCCTAAATGTCCATTGATAGATGGGTGGATGAAGAAGATGTGGTATGTGGTGTATTTATTATACATATATATCTCAGCCATAAAAATGGAATCTTGGGGCACCTGGGTGGTGCAGTTGGTTAAGCATCCAACTCTTGACTTTGGCTCAGGTCGTGATCTCAGGGTCCTGGGATCAAGCCCCGGCATCGGGCTCTGAGCTCAGCAGGGAGTCTGCTTAAGATTCTCTCTCCCTCTCCCTCTGCCCCTCCCCCTCCCATGCTGTGCGCGCTCTCTCTCTCTCTATCGCAAACAAATAAATAAATAATAAAATCATCTGTGACAACATGGATGGACCTAGAGAGCATTATGCTGAGTGAAATAGACCAAGAAAAACAAATACGATACAAATTCACCTACATGTGGAATCTAAAAAACAAAACAGAAACAGACTTACAGATACAGAGAATAACCTGATGGTTGCCAGAGAGGAGAAGGGTGGGGTGATGGAAAAATACATGAAGGGGATTAAGAGGTGCAACCTTCCAGTTACAAAATAAATAAGACAGGGGCGTGTAATGTACAACAGAGAATAGGGGCGTGTAATGTACAACATGGAGAATATAGTCAATACCGTAACAACTTTATATGGTGACACATGGTAACTTATTGTGGTGACCATTTCGTAATGTATACAAATACCGAATCTCTATGTCACACACCTGAAACTATGTTGTATTCAATTATTCTTCAATAAATAAAAAAAATACATAAGATAAAATTTTCAAATGCTAGGAAGTACTCTTTCTAGACAAGAATATGTGGGCAAAGGCTTGCCATGTGAAGAATCCAAGTATCCGATATGAAATAAACTCACAACCAGGCTAGCTCGAGATCATGCTGCCTGTTTTTCCATGATGGGGATGTTATCTCTATGGCCCATTACCTTCACCACTGACATTTACTGGACTCTTGATAGAGTTTTGGAATTCAAAGATTGAATTCTGTTGCTGAATACAATTTCTCTGTTCGGGGAACAGTCCAACACAGGTTCATAAATCAATACATACACGCTATGACTCAAGATCAAACTTCAGCCAACGTCTGTAGATCATTAATAAATGTGGGTCTTAATGAGGCCATTTTTTAATATCAGCTAAAATCACCTCTGTGTTCCAGACTGCGATCTCCTTGGTTTATTACCTTTTTCACTCTAAGTTAATGAAAAATAAGGGGCAAAATTTTCAAATAGGTGTGAATTAAGCAGTGTACATTCCTAAAATTACTCTTAATTCAATAGATTAAATCAATTTGAGGAGTACTAAGAATTGTCCAGTTTGTGACACTAGCTATAATTGATCATTTCCCCTAACATAAGGCTATCCAGAGATGCAATACCCACACACATTTACTGGAAACATTAGCTTAGCATAAGGGTGGGGAGGGGGGGTGCATACATGCTCTAGGATTTCCCTCCTGATTTAGTTTGTAGATTCTTCCTTTCAAGTACCATGTTTTAGCCTCTCTTTTGAAAAAGTTGAATCTAGAAAAGAGAGAGGCTTAGAAGGCCAGACTTTCCAGTGGTAAATTTTTACTCTTTTCTCAATGATTCATGTTTCAGTCCTCCCTTCCCCCCCCCACCTCTCTCTCTCTCTCTCTCTCTCTCTCTCTCCCTTTCATGGGTATTTTAACATTTGAAAATTTCTCCCTAAGGAACAAGGACATGTGAGTTTGCAGGGCATTCCCTTCTGGAAAGACTCTGATTTTTATAAAAGCAAAATAGGGAGGTGTGTATAAAGTGGGGTTAAAGGAGAGATTTGCCAAGGAATTCACTCCAACAATAATACCCTGGTGGCATCCCCCATGAGGATCAGAACATGCATGTGTCAACAGTGTTTGTGCAAGAGTTTTAATTTCAATGCAGCTTCCGCACTTGGAACAAATCTCCTTCTCCCTCATCCTTTCATCTTCCCGGGTCTTTATTGTTCTCGCCTCCAGCTCAAGACATCAAGACTCACCCTAAATCCCCATACAGGGACACAACACATAATCTGCATTTTTAGATGCCAATCTCTGACGGCAGACAGGACAGAATGAGATCACACACACACACACACACACACACACACACACACGAAGAAACAAAACAACAACAACACTTGTATCCTGACCTCCAGAAGATGGCCTGCTTCCCAGGCTCCAATGGGCACTTGCAGAGTCTATTTGCCACATGGAGGACTCTTTTTAAAATCATTCCCTGAACTAGAGGCTGATACAAAAAAGGAGGAGGCGGAGGAACTGGACTGGAAGAAGACTGTTCAAGAAGAAAACAGTTGTTAATGTTGACTCCTTCCTTGCGGTGCAGTTCAGGTGGGCATTGCAAAAGGGAATCCATGTATATTGGGAGATTTCTCCAACACCCCCGAACGGTTGACCCCAGACACCTTCATGCTAGAGGCTGGCAGAATAATCACCACCCACTGAGCTGGCTCTTCCAGGCCAACTCCCCTCCCCCCCCAACCCCTACCCCCTCCTCTCCCAGCCACCCTCATCCACATATGCTGATCTCTCCCTATAACAGACTCAAAGAAGCCATCTCAGTGCCTCTTCAAGACTACATTTTTAAATCCCATTTTTCCCCAAAGTTTTCCTTTCCCTTTCGCATTCCAATCCAAACTTCTCTGTTTCCGCGAGTTTGTCTAATAATAATGCCTATCATTTATTAAGTTTAGTACGGTGCTAGTTTCCATGCGAGAGCATGATGTCTTTCCTTTCCACCACCCACTGCGGGAGGCACAGTGATCTCCTCTTGTATCTGAGTATCACAGGCTTCAATTTACCCAAAGTCAGATTGCAAGTAAAGGGCCAACACTTGCTCTCTGCTGAAAATCTGAGCCTTTAACACTCTTGCCTCCCCACTGATAAGCAGTGGCATGGAGCAGGTTTTATGGAAGAGTTTGCAGAGTTGGGGTTCCAACTGATTTTTTAAAAATTTTTACCAATTCACTTCTGAATTCACACTAAACTTCACACAAATTTTAAAGCTATAGTCAAATCCAAAATAGGAAGAAATGAAGGGAGGGGGTAAGAAGTGGGGGAGAAAGGGAGGGAGGGGGGAAGAAAGGAAGGAAGGAAGAGAGATAGAAGTCTGAGTAATTGTTATTTTAAACCCAAGGAAATTCTATCAATGGCCTGAATTTCTACTCACCTTCCCTTATAACGGATCACAAATTGGATGATAATTCCTCCAAATAAACAGAATAAAAGGAAAATCATCCTGTTGTAGGTTTTCCCACTGACTTCACATCTCTGAGGTAGAGGCTATCAAATTGGCACAGGATCTATTTTTTTATGGCTGATTGAGCCTGGGGCAAATAGACCACAGTGAAGGAGAGCATTAAATCAAGCCAGTGGCCAGCCCCCAGCCATGTTTGATGGCAGCCAGGATGTCACCTAAGTGGCAGAAGACTCCAGAATGAGTAGAGGAGCACTATCTGATTCTGGCCCCTGATCTCCACAGGCCAGAGCCAAAAAGATAAAATAACTATCTAAAACGAAAAGTTCCTGATTTACTGCCTTTTTTTTTTTTCCATATTCACAGAATGGAAAAAAAAAAATGCCTTGGAGAAATTGCTTTTCATTGGCTTTAGGAGGTAGGTTTATAACATATCACTTTGCAATCGTAAGCAAAGTACTAAGATATGAGCCCCAGAAGAGCTCCAACAGGCTTTTTTCACGGGAGTGAAAACTATGAATCAAAGAGAGAAAGGGGGTGATTTGTCATGTGGATTTCAGCAATCTCCTTCTATTTGCCCCAGCCCACTTCCCCGCTCACTCAAGCTACAGGGAATGTTATCCAGGGTGCTGATGGGCAGGAGGAGGAGGAAGAGATGTGAGGAAGTTCTCAAGACCTGTTTTGAAAGATAGTGATAAATTGAGAACATAATATAATTGCTAACATAGTAAAACACTTTCTGGTTTACAAAGTGTTTTCACATGGAGTATAAATTCATTTGGAGTCGTATTTATGATTTTGGGATATGCAGCTGCGGCAGCCCTCCCCAGAGCTCCTGTTCTGCTATATACCATCTAAGGTAGGGTTCTCCCAGGACAACCTGAGCCAAGGATTCAGGCACAAGTAACTCATTGAGGGGTGCTGCCAGAGAAACCCATTAGGGGTAGGGGGAACCCATCAGGGAGGACAAGCCAAGCCAATATGTAATTGCAGCTAAAGCCCCCAATTCAGCCCGATTCCAAAGGGGTCTTTGAAGTGCATGTTATGCCTCAGGAATTATCCCACCTTTCAGCAAAGCAGACTGGCTCTTATACCAGGGGCCTCTTGGGGCCTGGGGGGTAAGGGGCTGCTTAAACATCCAGGTGCTTCCATCTTTGTTTATGGACAAGAGAGGGCAAGTGCCCAGAGGAGGGGGCAGAGGGTAATCATCTGAAGATCCCAGATGAGCCTTAACTATGAAGTGCGAGGGTACAGACATTGAGCTCACATTGCTGGAAAGGGGTGCTCCCTACTGAAGAACTCCTACCCTTTCTTTAAAACCCTGTCCAAGTGCTAGTGATACATTGTCTGATAACTGGTAACCCAAATGGGGGACCTTTTCTTTTACACTCCTCCAACACCTGGAATATCCTTCTAGAGTAGTACTTGTCATTACAATTTAATGATTCTTTCCCCAAGAGCCAACAGGGATCCCTGTTAGTAAATCTGATCCCAGGGAGCAGATATTAATGCATCTCCCCAAGACCCTAATTATCCCCAGGGAGGCAATGGGGAAAAGCTAGCCCACTAGCTGTGATTTACTAATGTAGTGCTCAATGACTCCAGCTATAGTAAGTTTGTTTGCCAAGCCATTCTTTAAAGATATAGAAGGGAACCATATGAACAAATCCCTTTAAAAAAAAAAACTTGATATCAAAAGCATTCTACAGAGAATAACACATTGTGTTTCTAGAATCTTATAGAGAGAGTTTCTCAAAAACCTGAGATTTTCTTATTTTCATAGGTAATTATGTAGTGATCACATCCATTATGGGGACACTCCATGGATATTGGGGTTTTCTAGAGAATATAAAATACCAAAGATTAAAGCAATGTCATGGTCAAGAAGATTCACTCACTTTGACTCCATATTTAGGTGTACATTCCACTGATGCTCAAAGCAGAAACACATTTAGCAAATAATTCAGGTCTTTGAAGAAATTCTCTTCTCAATTTCATCAGGCAAGCTCATGGATATGTTTTACAAGGCACGTAGAAAAAAAAAAAGATCAATTCTACTGCTGAGAGAGAATCTGGGTCAATTTTATAGATTCACACCCACATGAAATCCACATAAGTACAAAATTTGGGAGACATTGGTTAAAGGAAAAATCATACCAAGTATCAAAATAAGTTAAATTGCTGTATGTTTACAGTTCCATAAATGGCAAATATCCTAGATCTTTACCCAAATCAATTTCTAAGGCATCTTACAAAAGCTTCCATGAGATTCTAGTAGTACTTTAAAAAATCTTACACAACAGTGTTCTTAGGCAAAGAGAGCAAAAACTAGCAGCCAAAATTTCCATTTTTGCTCATCAAGATTTCAGTCAATTTTACTTGAACAAGCTGTTTCATTCAATTCACACTGATTAACCTTAGACCAATCACTGAAAACTTTGTGGTTCTGGGATACAGGTTTTAATTGTCTTCTTAATATACTTGGAAGGTCACTGGGAAAATTAAACACGAAAGTTTTCCTGTACAATGCTGACAAAATAAGGAATCTGGGCAGCATGAACCTCAGGAATCTCGATCTCAAACTGACCCTCGTTGCGCCTTCTCTTTCCTGTTAGAATGTATGTCTCCCTATTTTTTTCCTTCTTTATTTTGCCAATATTTATGTAGATGTCAGCTGTATCCTTATCTCTCACTAAATATTGCTTTTCTCTAGGGCTCTAACATGAAAACAAAATTTCATTTAAATCTCTGATACTTTTAATCCTCCTTCAATGCATAGCAAGGAGGGGACTCAGGTACAAAATTGATAGGTTACAAAAAAATTCAGTAATGAAGATAAATAATGTCTTAATGCAATCTTTTTAAAAATGAAAATGAATATAAAAAAAGAATTCATGATGAATAAAATATTAAAATTTTAACAACTCAGCCCCATTACTCTACCCTAGTCCCTGCCCTGATAGGGACTCTGTGGTGATTGTAAGTGGTTATTATTGCTTCTGGGAACATGGTGGGATTGTGGCTCCTGGCTCCCCTGTGGACATGGGTAAGGCCACGTGACAGGTTTGGATCGATAAACAAAGTGAGGATTGCCAGCTTTGGGCAGAAGCATGTGATTGCCAGTTCAAGACCCTCTTGAGTGCTCTTCTCTCTCACAACAACACTCACAACAACTGGCAGCTTTTCTCTCACTCACAACAACTGGCAGCTTTTCAGACCACAACACTATACTGACCAGGTCCCTGAATGACTATGTTGAGCAGAGTGCCCCTACGAACCCACAATAGACATGTAGCATGAGTGAGAAATAAACTTTTGTGATCTCAAGATTCTGAAGAGTGTTTGTTACAGCAGCTAACTGAGCCTCTCCTAACTGATACAGAATAAAACCAAAGCTCTCACTATGAGAATCCTCAGTGTTTCAGGCAAGAGAAACAACGCTGTCCTAAAACTCCCTCTTGCCTAGAAAAAGCAAACTGCTTCTTTTCTTCCCAACTCTCCTATAGATTTTATTCTTAGAGCCCAGCGCTTTGTAGATGGACAAATAAAGATTTGAAAAACTGTTTCACCTCCTACAGTCTCACGATTACAAAGTTGAATTGCCAGACCAGTGAAATAAGGTTAGAAAGACCTCTGAAATAAGGTTAGAAATACCTCCCATGCATAGTAGTTATGGAATTAAATGAGATAATGCATGAACACACCTGGAGCACAGTAGATAATGAATGCAGTTTAATCTAATTGTGCTCAAATCATACCTGAGATGTTTGCTAAAATATAGACCTCCACATCACCCCAACTCAGGAGACCTAGGACCGAGGAGTCTGCATTTTAGCCATGCCTCCTGGGTTTTGCAGCGGACCTCACCTTAAAAGCCCTAGGTTCTTCCTTTACCCCATGGTCATTACTTCCAGGCATACTCAGTAGCCTGGTTTTTGTCACATGTGTAAACTTACTTACTTGTTAAGAATGATCCTAAAAGGAGAATCATTGTCAAGTTATTCTGTAACAACTTTAAAAAGTGGAGGAAAAATCAATGTGGCTTTGGAAAAAAAGAGTTCTGCCAGGCTTTATTCCTTACTAATGGTAATGCGTCTAAAGTAAAGGTAGATTGAAAATTCCTGAGATCAGGGGCACCTGGGTGGCTCAGTTGGTTAAGCATCTAAGTCTTGATCTTAGGATTGTGAGTTCAAGCCCCATGTTGGGCTCCATGCTGGGCATGGAGCCTACTTAAATAAAAAATAAAATTCCTGAGATCAGCAAAGTGTGTGGTTCAGTTGGACAAAAATTCTCTTTGTCATTAAGAAACCCATAAAATATGCCCACACAGCTAAAAGGTTGGTACCCAACTTTTTAGAGCATCATGCTGGTATAAAAGTATCACTTTTCCATGTTGAGTCAAGGAGAGTGAACATTCTGGTGACTCTGAGCCAAAAGGGGGCATCCCAGGATCTATAGACTTTCCTTAGTATCACTCAAACCTTATTCTAATATGGGTAATCAAATTCCTGCCTTCAAACAAAAACACCTTGAATATATAAAGAGGATAACTGACATTTACATGGATTTGCCACAATAACCAGTACGCAGTGAGGTACAGAGCAGCACACCAGGAAAAGAGAATATTGGGAGAGGGTCAGTTGGAGATAGGAAATGCGAGATGGGAGATACCAACTTAAGTGACAAAAAAGTGCTAATGAAGAGCAGAAGAAAGCTTTATGTCAACAGGTTGGAGCCATCACATTCATTGGCCACTTTGGTCAAGATTAACTGCTACAAGGTCCTTTCCATGACCCCAGATACCCTACTTATTCTTTTCCTTACAACTGGTAACTCAGGCGTAAGAGGTCAGGGACAGCTAGAGGATCTTCTCAGGTATAAGCCTTGGAAGAACTACCTGCTCAAAGGAAGAAGAGGTACCAATATCTGTGCCCACTACCCTGAGAGCCTAGTAGGTGGGTGTCTTGCAATTATTTATGTAGGAAACTGTGGTCATCCTCTCAATTCTCCTTCATCAGAGCATCAACCTACCAGTGTATCCAGTCATCTGTTGAGTTGCTACTAGGAGTCCCCAAAGCAAAATAAGAAATAGGAAAAACCTTTCCTCTCAACCCTCGGAATGTAGATCATGCTGTTCAGCATGGCATATCCACCTGGGTGTTTGCTATAATATTGTTTGCTTACTATAAGAGCAACAGTGTATGACTGGGGACCTATTGAGACGCACAAAAATGAAAAGTTCCTCTCAGGAGGGTCTGTCGAGGAATTAAACTCATATTGTTTACATTGTAGAGCAGAGACCGGCTTAGCATGCTAACATGTGTTTTCTGTGCAGCTCAAGTGAGTCGAGGAACCTCTAGGGTTCAGAGAGGTGGTCCATCGGGGTCCCCATGCATGAGGGACTGGAAAGCTCCAGAAAAAGAACTCAGGTTCATGGAGGAGAGGGCCAGGGTACAAAAGTTGGATTTATGGGTCAATATAAAAAGTGTCCGTGATTTTGTGTGAAAATGGTCTCTGTAACTCCAAGCATCTCTTAACCCGGGTCCTTATGGATTCATGCCCGAGTCCTGGCAGGAGGGCTGTGACAGAGGGCAGGTGAAATATTTTGTGAGCAGTTTTGTCAAAATCTCCATACGACAATGAGAGCATAAGGCAGTATCTCTTAAGGATTTCTGCTCAGTGAAGGATGCCATAAACAAGGAAAAGAGACAGATGGCCCACTCAAAGAAGATACTTTCACTGTATAAAACCACACGAGATTAATGTCTAGAATAAACAAAATTCTTTAAATTAGAAAAAAAAAATCATGGATGGTTCGCAAAAGGGGAGACACCAATAGCCACAAGCACATGCAGAGATGTTAAAGCCCCAAAGCAATGATGAAAAACCATCATTAGAATGGCAAAAAAAAAAAAAAAAAAAAAATGGAAAGGAAGACCATCCTTGATGTTGGTAAGGATGTGGGGACACAGGACCATTCGTGTGTCACCAAGCTCTTGGGGAACTAGTGCAGCTCCAGGGAGTAACGTGTAAGACTCTGTACAGATAAGTCTGCAGGTGCCTGAGGATCTGCTCAGGATCCACTCCCAACCGTCCATCCAGAGAAATCATCACACAGGTCCCAGGGGCCGCATACAAGGATGTCCATTGAGCTCACACCTATGGCCATGCGCAAGAAGAGGCAATCGAAGTGTTTCTCACTGGAGAAGTGGCTAAAATGTGGGGACACACACAATGGAATCTCCATGGGACAAAAAGAAGCATCTTTCTCTTCTTTTTCCTATCTTCCTCATATTTAATCCTCACAACACTCTGGTGAGGTAGGTACTATTGCCCCATCTTACAGATGAGGAAACTGAGGCTCACACATGCCCAGGGCATACTGTCAATGGAAAACGTCTGCAATCCCAACACCAGGGTCTCCCCTCACCAACCACGCCCCACCCAGGGTGGTCAGAATTCTCCTACAGTGGCCAGAGGACAAATCTCATGGGGACGTGAACACACACACACACACACACACACACACACAAGCACCGAGAAAAGCCACCACTGTGTCAGCATCTCCATGATGCCCCTGCAGTTCTGGTTCAAGAGCATTTGGAGGACACCGCTGAATGAATGGATAGCACCAGGGGCAGATCTTGGATAGAGAGGGCTAGGTGAGAACAGGAGGAAAGGGTGTGAGCTGGAAGAGCCACACTCTCCAAGTCAGCTAAAATACACACCCATGCACACACACAGAGCACTCCACAGTCTGTGTGGATACTGTCTTAAAGTGGGTCCCTAGATGCAGGGCCTGAGACAGGATGCAGATTTAAGTGATGCTTTGAGGGAGGCTTTTGGGAGAAGAGGGGGAGGAAGCAGGATCAAGCAGGGGAAGCTCAGTGAGGATATGAGCTTGGGGAAAGTCTAGAAAGATTGGGGGGGGTGTCTGGGGCACCAGGCACACCCTTGAGGCAAGGGGCTGGCCTTTTGTACTCCCTTTGGGACAGTCATTGGCTGGGGCTCCCCCCACCCCAGGGGTGTGGGAACGCTCAGCCAGGAAGCTCCCCGCCTGAGAGCAGCTCTCAGCACGCAGGGACTGGGCCACTGGAGCTGTCAGCCACCAGCAGTCACCTCCGGAGGGGGTCACCCACCCGGGAAGGGGTCCAGGGAGGGTGCCATTAGCATCCACTGCAGTACAAACACGTAAGGAATACACTGGAACAAGTACCTCTAGAGGGCGGGGGAGCAGAGAGGGGGCTGACAAAGAAAGAGCAGCTTTTCAGAGTGACGATGAGAATATGCCGGAAATAGGAATATGATTAACTCAACCTCTGAACCTAAAGCCCCTTCTTTGTGATTTGTCAGAGAGAGAGAAGAGGCGCACACAGGGATGGACTGGCGCTTGAAGCACACCCTTAGAATCCGTGATAAAAAACGAGAAGGATGGACACTCTGCCACCTGCTGGTAAGCAGACAATGTGTAGGCTGCCGAGAGGTGGTGGCTGGGGCCCAGGTCTGTCCGTGAACAAAGAATCAGAAGAATTCAAATCCCCTCTCTGTGAAGTGGAATATCTGTAGCCAGGAAACAAATGATCAGAGAGGTGAATAGAACAACAAAAGCAGAGAAGATTCAAAACTTCCCTCTGTGTCATCGACAGGGGAAAAGGCAGAGCAGATGGAACCCTGGACTTTGCTGGGCGGGGGGAGAGCAAGGTGGGAGAGAGCAAACCCCAAATTGCCAGGAACCGCAAATGAAGATGTGAGGGCTCTCCCACAAAAATAGATTGCTGCACAGAAGGAAGAATTCAAACGGGAAGGACCAGCGCGTGTGTGCGTGTGTGTGTGTGTGTGGAGGGGGTGTGGGTGTGGGTGCGTGTGTCTTGGGGTGGGGCTGTCTTGCCCTTTGTGCTGCTGTTGGTGGATGTGTCTTGCCTGGTGATGCAGAGGACTCAACCAGCCCGGGACTGCACGTGTGCACGCACACACGCGCATGCACATGCACACGCACACACGCGCATGCACACGCAGATGCACACGCACACGCACACACGCGCACGCACACGCACACACGCGCATGCACACGCACACGCGCACGCACACACGCGCATGCACACGCAGATGCACAGGCACACACAGGAATGCCCAGCTCCTCTTTTCTAAGTTAAGCCAGTCCCTCCTGCCCAACAGAAGTGTTTGGGGGACCTCCCCGCACTCACAGAGACCTTCAGCTTCTGCCCACAGCTGCTCACTCCTCCAGGGCGTAGCCACGGGCCAAGGGGCTGGGCCCAGGCACAGACCTTCCAAACCACACCAGACAGGCTTCCTCACCTCCTCCCAGCCCTCAGCCCATCACGCAGATTCTTTCCATCCCTTGCTCAACTCGCAACTCGTACGTGCAAATTCATTTCTGCAAACCTGTCCTGGTACTGTCGCCCTCTCAGGCCATCCGTCTTGTCCATCGGCCCACACAGCCTGGGTCCATGAGCCTCGGAGAGCGGTCCCTCGATCAGCATCAGCCCCCGCAGCAGTAGCAGCACCTGAGAGCTTCACAGAAATGCTGATTCTCGGGCTCCCCCCAGACATACTGAATCAGAATCTCTGGGGTTAAACCCACGGACCTAAGCCACTCTCCAGGTGCGCCCTCTGCATGCCGCAGCTTGAGAATGACTGCCCGATGCTGGATAGAGCCATGGGGAAGAAAGTCTGCGCCCTCATGGAGTCATGATCTGGTCTGGGGTCCACTTCCCTGGAAGCCACGCCTGAGATGGGGGACCGGCGCCCAGAAGCACTGGAACACTGCACTCAAGGGGAGGGAGGAAGGCAGCAGGACAGGGCCAGAGAAGCAAACAGGAACGTGGTCTCTGACCCCCGGGGCAGGAAGAGCACCGCAGAGACAGTCTCATTCGAGGCAAGGGGGCGCAGCATTGCTCCCCATATCAGTGCCACAGCTGTGAACTCACCTCCCTCCAGGGATGGTGCAAGCCCCCCTGGGTGAGAGACACAGCTTCTGTTCTGTGGGGGACAATTTTCAAAGAGCAGAATGGCTCTGAGCCTTCAGCAGCCCGGACCCAGAGCAGCTGGGCGGGGAGGGGAGGAACCAGCGCACTAAAGGGGATCGGCTTGGGGACCATTCTCTATTTAGCCTCCTCTGGATCCCTGAAATGTCACAGCCTTCAAAATATCCGACCCTGGGAGTGAGGAGAGGGAAATGGGGCAGGAGGGAGGGTCCTGAGTGCGTTCCTTTCCCAGGGCTGCTGGGACAAAGCAACACAAACTGTTGTTCCTGTTTAAACAACAGAAACTTACTCTCTCACGGTCTGGAGACCAGAAGTCTGAAATCAAGGGATCGGCAGGGCCAGGCTGCCTCCGAAGGCCCTAGGGGAGCGTCCTGCCTCTTCCTACTGCCTGGTGGCCCCAGGCATTTGGTGCTCCTGGGCTGGTGCACACACCACTCCTGTCTCTGCCTCGCTCACTGCGAGGCCTTCGCCCTGTCATGTCTCTGAGTGTCTCTCCCGGTCCCATAGGGACACCGGTTATTGGAATCAGGGGCCACTCTAAGGTGCTGTCATCTCATCTCGGTCCTTAACTACGTACATCGGCAAGGACTCAATTTCCAAATAAGGCCACCTTCATGGGTTCCAGGAGCCAGGACATAGCTTCTGGGGGACACAACCCACAGCCCACTGGGGGTGACTTGGAGTGCCCTCCAGGCCACCACTCCCAAGCCGACCTTCAGGGAACTCAGTGTCGATTCCTTGAATAGGAAGCTGCTACTGGAAAATATGAGGGCCACCTTCCAGAAGCTGAAAGAGCAGGGATGACCCGGAGGCCAACTGCCCTAAGGAAAAAGAACACTCGCACAGCCCAGAAAGTTCCTTCTGCTGCTTGTGCTTCTCAGTACACTGGGTGGCATTTGGCCCTGGCCAAGGTGACAAAGTGCCAGCAGAAGGACTGGCAGGGAGCCCGACAGGACACTTCCGTGGTGGAGAACAGCCATGGTGCTCCCTGAACCAGCTTAGGCTGTGAAATAGTCCCCAGGTGCTTTTCCTTCCTGGTAACTCTGCTCTGTGGTTTTCTTTTTTCGCCCTGCAACCCTTACTCCACTGGAACCACACTGCGAGGTCCCAGGGAAGAGCTGGTCCCAAGGAGGCAGCCAGAACTAGTGATGGGACTCTCCACCGGGGAGCTCTAGGCTGAACTTCTGGGAATCAACAACAGAGGCTGGTCTTGGAAACAATAGTTTTCTGCTATAAGAGCCAGACAGGTGAGAGAGGAAAGGGTTTTCATTATTATTCAAGTAACATCAAGAGCCAGCCTGGGGGTGTCCAGAGCAAAGAGCTTGACCCGCAGCTCATGGGGAGGACAAACAGCCCTTCCTGAGCTGGGCGCAGAGCTCATGGAGAGGAGAGCAAGCCAAGGAGGGGAGGGTGAGGCCCTGTACCTGCTCTTGAGATCAAACTACCCCATCCCACAACGGGTTTGCAGCTGGACTACAGAGTGGACTCATCTGAGAATTGGGGAAGCTACTTCCCACATGTTCTTTACCACGTGGGTGGTTCTTGTAGCCTGGAAATGGGAGCACAGCTGGCTTAAAAACACGGGATGCTGAGACATCCCCATCCCCTGGTCTCCCTTACCCCCGCAGGATGTGGAGGAGTCAAGGGTCCTTGAGTGTTGCAGTGAGATGTCTTAAGGAGCTGAGCTGAGAGCTGGCATGCATGCAGGGAGGTGACTGCTATGGGATCAGGGACCTGTTGGCTGCCTAAACTGGGGACTTGATGGACGGCATGGCCGAGTTTCTAGAAGCTGAGCTGAGAGCTGAGTGTGGACATAACCAGCAGCAGTGGCTGCCCAGCTCAGCTGGGTCAATCACAGAGGTCTGTGCCAGGTCAGAGGTTGCTCCCAGACCACACACTTGGCCTCCCGAACCACGCTTGCTAGAACATAGACCACCCCCAGGGCAAAAGGATAGGGTGAAGGGATTAGGAATCCTAAATTAACTAGGTACTCCTTCCAAAAGATACCACGTTTCAAACAAGGACTGACAGAATTACCTGGAATTAGCAAGATTAAGTTCTCTGTCATTAGCTGAAATGAGGGTTTGTGAGCTAAATTAAACTCAATTATAAAACAATAAAGAAAGTTACAATTCTGCACACCGGAGTTTTATGGTTGTGAAATTTGTACCCACCATATGAGAACTGTAATTGCAATTCAAGGGAATATGTGATATATGCCATATCGATTGTAGAAGCAAAATGTTTTATGATTTCAAAGAAAGGAAAAAGCATGCCTAGTGGAGTTTTAGAACTGTTTGTAGCTCAGCCCCTACCCCCAGTTTATAGATTGCCTGACACCTGAAACCCAACTTCCAATAACTGTATTAGTTAACGATACTTTCTGCTGCAAGTGACAAAAACCCTAACTCAAACCCGCTGAAGAAAAGGAAAAGGAATTTCTTTGCTCACAAAACTGAAGAATCCAGAGGGAGCTCTTGCTTCAGGTATGGTTTGATCCAGGTTCAAATGATTTCACTGAGATGGAGCTTCTGTCTCTGGATTTCTCAGCTCTGCTTTCCTGATGTTCAGTCCTCACTCGGGACCCGTGTGCTCACAAGATGGTTGTCACAATTCCAGCGCCATCATCTTGTCACCTGTGTGCCAACAAGAATAGGAAGTATGCTTCCCTGGGATGCCTGGGTGGCTCAGTCGGTTAAGCGGCTGCCTTCGGCCCGGGTCATGATCCCAGGGTCCTGGGATCGAGTCCCACATCGGGCTCCTTGCTCAGCAGGGAGCCTGCTTCTCCCTCTCTCTCTCCCTCTGCTTGTGCTCTCTCTGTCAAATAAATAAAATCTTAATAAAAAAAAAAAAGGAAGTATGCTTCCCTGATGACAACAAAAGGCTGGGAATTGAATCTCCTTAGCCATGATAGGCAGGATTTGTGTCTTGTGACCATTAGGAAGCCAGCCATTCTGATCACAAGGATGGAAGATGCCAATCAGCTTACACGTGGAGTCATTATGGAAACTTGACCCAAAATAGAGCATTGGAAAATGGTGAGACAGTGGTTGCACAGGGCAAAGATAGAATCTTGGGGGCCAAAATGACAAACATCCAGGATTCTGTCTCAGATTATGGCACACAGTTTGGTCACCTGTCCTGCCAATGTGGACAGACTGTCCTGAGGCTGGGAAACATTCCATTTGTTAACGGTCCTCACAGAGTATGAGCTTGATGAGCTCTTTGGATTAATTAATGTCAGTGGTTACAAGTAATACAAATCAATTTCTATCTGTCCATTTGGGCTGCTAAAACAAAATACCATAGACCACCTGGCTTAGAAACAACAAACTTTTATTTCTCACAGTTCTGGAGACTAGACATCTGAGATCACGGTGCCAGTGGGATGGTTTCTGGTGAGTCCTCCCTCTGTTCTCTGCACAAGGTGCCTGCCCGCTGTGTCCTCAGTAGACTTTTCTCTGTGTGTGCGGGCACAGACAAAGACATCTCTACTCTCTCTTCTTTTTCTTACAAGGATGTCAGTCCTATCAGATTAGTCCCCACCCTTAGGACCCAGTTTAATTTTAATTACCTCCGTAAAGACACTATCTCCAAATATAGCCACACTGGAGGTTAAGACTTCAATATACAAATTTGGGGGGACATGATTCAGTCCATAACACCATTCTAGTAACTCACATAGTTAGAGTATCTCTTGATGAAAATCTAAACTCCAAGGAAAAAAATAATTTTCTTGGCTCAGCTTGGGTCATGTTTCTAAACCTGCTCTATCCAACTGTTGCCAGAGGGTTTTGTAATACTATCATGGGTATGAGCTGTTCCAGCAGAATGGGCGCCACGGAAGCCAGGCAAACATAGTCCATATGCAATTTATCCCGTGTCAATGCTTAGATGTCTTCTCTGGCCTTTCCTGGGGTAAAGAGTAATTCTACTTGGTTTACATTCTCAGTGTGTCAATGAGCCTTGCTAATCTGGAGCTAAGAATATAATATATATTATAGTGGGTTGTGTAAGGACAGGTCTCTCTGACAGCACCTCCACTACCAGAGAATAGGGTTGTTTTTCTTTGGAAGGTTGCCATGTTTCACTCTGAATCATCAGCATGTTGTCCACTGGTGTCCTTGGCTTTCTTGGCCTCCTTCATGAAGAAGCTTCACAGCACGTGATGGGATCCCTATTATGTACAACTAAATACTACTGATGGAAAGGCAACTTACGTCAGCCTCAGGGACTGTGGAGGAACTGCAGACAGTCTTTCTCGAGTCTGACCCACCCTGTACATTTATAGCAGGCAGAGTATACTTTTAATTGTCAAATTCCAAACACACTCAACCATGAATAAACATGTAAATAGTGCCAGAGAAGTCTTCATAGGTCAATAGAATTTGTCTTTTTATCTTATCTTATGGACTGAATGTTTGTGTACCCCCAAATTCATATGGTGAAGGCTAACTCCCCAGTGGGATGGTCTTTGGAGGCAGGGCCTTTAGGAGGTAATTAGGTTTAGATGAAGTTGTGAGGATGGGGCTTCCATGATGGCATTGGAGTCCTCATAAGAATAGGAAGAGCTCAGAGTCTTCTCTCTGCCATGTGAGGACACATCAAGAAGGTGGCAGTCTACAAGCCAGAAGGAGGGCTCACACTAGGAACCAACCATGATGGCAGCCTGATCTTGGACCCCCAGCCTCCAGAACTGTGAGAAATAAATGTCTATTGTTTAAATCCTCCAGTCTGTGGTATTTATGGTATAGCAGCCTGAGCAGACTAAGACATCTTGGCCTAAAAATTTGGGAGAAGAGTCTTCCAAAGAATGAAGATAAACAAACAAGCCTTTTCCTCAATATGAATATTTGCCAGGTCCACTTGGCATATAAATCTATTCATATATACTTGGGAAAGTTTTCTCAGACACAGCTTGTACTCAAATGTTATTTACTTCATCAAAATGTATTCAGATTTTCAAATCAGCGAGGACTGCAGCAAGACTAATATAAACAGGGAACAGGTGCAGGATGCTGTGAGTGATAAGCAGAGGCAAGTGACTTCGTACATGAGGGACAAATGGAGGGGGTATAAAAGGAAACCCACAGCACAGACTGGATCCCACCATGTGTCAGCTTTTTTGCCTCTAACCTTAATGATACAGGTGTCCTGAAGAAGTCTGGCCCATCGTTGTGGAGCTAAACACACACTAGCCCAGAAGAGCAGACAGAGGCCCCAAAGCCTGGGCGGCTGAAGCAATGCAAAGCCCTGTTCACTCAAATGTCTGGTGGGTGATGCTGGCTGGAGGCTGAGGGCCCAGCTCCTCTCTTCTCCTGGTTTGGCCTTCCTCACAGAATGGTGACTGACTTCCACAGGCAAACATCTGAAAGAGTGCCGGGTGGAAGCCGCAACCTTTTTATGACCGAGCCTCAGAAGTCATATAACATCACTTCCACCATTTTCTCTTGGCTGGAGCAGTCCCGAGCCAAGCCTCACCCAGACTCACCAGGAAGAAACTCAGATGCCCCCTCTCACTGGCGAATTGTGACTTTGTTTATCCCATATTATAAGGAAAACCATCCCACTGCCATTTTGATGAATTTGGACATCAATTTTATTCTGATAATGTAGTTAGATAAAAAATGGAATCAACTCTTACTGAGGGCTCACCATGTTCCAGAACATTCTAGCACAGAAACTATCCAAAACTTCCAGAGGCCATGAGGGGTTAAAAATTAAAGATTATACTTTGCAGATTCATCAAGACACTTTTTATTGTCAGTGTCAAATACCCGACTCAAAATGGCTTCAAATACAAAAGAGACATTATAGGCTCATATAAACAGAAAATCGAAAGAATATTTCTGATTTTGAGTAGAGTTTGCTCCAGGGAATAAGAATTCCTACTGAGACTGTATCTCTTGTCCCCACTTAGCTCCATAATTTTCAGTGAAGCTTCTAACCCAAAACATCCCATCCCAGTCTGCACTCACATTAGGACTTACAATGCCTGATAAAAAGAGCATTTTTCCTGATCATGCTGGCAAGTTCCCTAGGAACACTCAGATTAGTCTAGCATGGGTTATATGCTCATAACTGAACTAAACACATGACCAGAGAAATGAGGAACTCTTATTGGAGCTCCCTGGGGCTAGCTGGAGCTCACAGCTTCACCCACATGACGTGGACAGAGTAGAGATTATCCTGTGGTTCAGCAATGCTTCCCAGATGAGGAGATGTGGAGCAGACCAAAAATAGCCCAAAGCAGAAAGATGTAATCATTGCCCATATTGCACTGGTCAATAGCTAATCACTTGTGTTCTCTAATTAAATTTTCATGTGGCTACCTACAGGAGTCACTTTAAAATAAAAGAGCCAATCAATTTAACTCCAAAAAGAACTCAAGGGAAAGGCTCCTTAAGTAAATATATGGAACACTATTTAGTGCTCCGAAGGAAATTTTACACTACATTAGTAGTAACCTAGTCACGGAGGAAAAATCACACCCCATACTCTCATGCATTTCAGCTCAGGAACTTGGCCCAGGTATCAGTTTCCCATGACTGCAGTAACCGGGTACCACAGGCTGGGCAGCTTAAACAACGGGCATTTACTGTCTTCTAGTTCTGGGGGCCAGAAGTCTGAGATCAAGATGTTGGTAAGACTGGTTCCTTCAAGGGCTGGGGGAGAGCATCGGTTCCATGCACCTCTCTGAGTCTCTGGTGGTTTGCTGGCTATCTTTTATGTTCATTGGCTTGTAGACACATCTCCCTGATCTCTGTCTTCATCTTCCCATGGCATTCAGAACAGACTAAGGGTTGCTGGAGGGAGGTGGGTGGGGGATGGGCTGGATAGGGGATGGGCATTCAAGAGGGCATTGTGATGAGCACTGGGTGTTTATGTAAGTGATGAATCATTTTATTACACTCTGGAAACCAATATTGCACTGTCTGTTAACTAAGTAAAATTTAAATTAAAAAAAATATATATATATATAAATGTTTTTCTCTGTAGTCTTTTTATTAATGAAAATTGGTTGCAGAAAAAAGACAAGATGCATTCAATTTTATTGTTAATTTTCTTAGGTGTGATAAGTGTATAGGTGTGTTTCTCTGTGTCCAAATCTCCGCTTTCTCTAAGGAAAGCAGTTATATTTCATTAGGGTCCATGCTGATGCCCTTATTTTCACTTGAAGATCCCTATTTTCTAAAAAAAAGATCACATTCTGAGGTGCTGGGGCTTAGTACTTCAATATATCATGTTGTAGGGACTCAATTCAACCCCTAGAAGCCTGATTCCGTATCAAGTATTTTAAGAACACTTAAAATCCAGTTGGCACTCCCTAAAATTCATGCCTTATGGTAGCATCTTAGCAAAGGCCATTATTCCCTTTTGGAACACTTCTGCTGTTGATGGGGTTTTGGAATATAGATGAGGTCTGGTGAGGTGAGGTCCGGAACCGACAACCAAGAAATAATTCTTGAGACGTCTTTGGTGCAAAATGGTGGTTTATTAAAGCACGGGAACAGGACCCGTGGTTAGAAAGAGCTGCGTGGGGGGTGGCTGATTATATACTATGGGGTTGAGGGAGGTAAGGAAAAGGGAGGTTTTCAAAAGGATTTTCATATGTTAAAGAAGACTCACAGGATACCGGAGGCCTGGCCATGGTCAAGGTTGTTTTTCCCTTCAGCAAGGCATTTACATGACAATAGTTGGGATAGTTCCTGGAGGAACATCACACTCTGCTCCCTTCAAGTGTCTGTCAATGGGCTGCAGGTTATAAGACATTTAAGTGTATCTACATTTCCTTCTGGAAGCTAAGTAATTGATAAAAATGCTCTGTTCTTGTAGATCGCTAAAACATTTATAAGCTGAGGGAGACTCCTGTCTTGCAGGATTGTGATCTCTGTAAGTTAACTATTTGCCTTTCCTTAGCTTTAGGGCAGGAGTTCATGAAGAATGTCACGTATATCCCACCTGGGGTGGGGTGGGGTTGTGGGGTGTCAGCTTCTGCTTTGTCCTCAGCTAGCCTTCTGTTCCCTCATCACTATGGTTGAGGCTTTCCATGAAAGCAAAACATCTTCCAATACTACCACAATATGATTACTGGCTATTTCTGGGTCATCTGGATATTCTTGTATAAAATGTTACATAACATTTTCCTCTCTCCATGAGAACTAGGAAATGACCAAACACAGTTCCAAACCTGAAACTAAAGAAGTAAACATTACCTCTGTCAGAGACAAGAGAATATTAATTATTATTATAAAAAGTAATTTAAAGAAAATCCTGTCATTAACAGCAATATTGTCAGGCAACTTAATCAAGTATCATCAAATATTTGGAAGAAAGTCTAGAATGTTGGAAAACTTTATCCACACAAAAAGTTTTGAAGCACTAATTGGCTTGAAGGAAATAACTATGAAGCAAAGTTTACACATTATTTTTTAAAGATTTTTTAAGTTACATTTTTCTGTTGTCAGCAAAAATAGAGATTTCTTTCATAAATGGGAAAAGAAAGCCATAATCTGTCACTAGCTCACCGATATAATTGGATCTTTACTGGTGCACAGTCTTGAAAACGGAGGATGAAGTCCCATCTATTAACTGTTAAATTTTGGACCTTTGTATGGTTTCTTCTTTATTAAACTGTTAAATCTCTTGGTTGGGGATTGCATCTGTGAATTATTGATTAGCCCTAAATTAAGCTGGACTGTTTGGGAAAAAGTCCAGAGTTCTAATCCATAGAGGTTGAAACTATAACTTTCCATCTTAATTTTCCCAGTCATACCATGGGCATGCTCCAATTTACCTTAGTAAGAGAGTGAGTTCCAATTTTCAAACTATTAAAAAACTAGTCTTTCTTCCCATCAAAGTAGCAAATACTTTCCAAGTAAAAAGAAAGACTAAATACAGTATTTACATATCACGAAAAAAATATAGAATACTAGATTATTAGAATTCAAATTCAAAATGTTTTTCTCTAAAAAAAAAGAAGGAGGAGGAGAAGGAGGAAGAGGAGGGAAGGAAACAAACCATAGAGACTTTTAACTATAGAGAACAGACTAAGGGTTGCTGGAGGGAGGTGGGTGGGGGGATGGGCTAGATGGGGCATGGGCATTCAGGAGGGCACTTGTAATGAGCACTGAGTGTTTATGTAAGTGATGAATCATTGAATTCTACTCTGGAAACCAATATTGCACTGTATGCTAAGTAAAATTTAAATTAAAAAATATATATATATATAAATGTTTTTCTCTATGGTCTTTTTAATAGTCAAATAAGGACGGAGAAAAAAGACAAGATGTATTCAATTTTATTGTTAATTTTCTTTTTTTTTTTTTTTATTTATTTGACGGAGAGAGAGACAGTGAGAGAGGGAACACAAGCAGGGGAGTGGGAGAGGGAGAAGCAGGCTTCCCGCCGAGCAGAGAGTCACACGTGGGGCTCGATTCCAGGACCCTGGGATCATGACCTGAGCCAAAGGCAGACGCTTAACGACTGAGCCACCCAGGCGCCCCTATTGTTAATTTTCTTAGGTGTGATAACTGTATTGTGGTTATAGAAGATATTGCCCTTATTTTAAGAAGGTGCTTCCTGCAGCACTTAGGGATAGAATATCAAGATATTAGCAACTTACTTGCAAATGATTCAGCAAAACCATACATACACATATATATACACCGTAGTTGTGTATATACGTATAGAATATTAGCAATTGCTGAGCTTAGAATTTACATCTTATTGTACTATTCTTCCCATTTCTCTGTATATTTGAAAAATTTTATAATAAAATATTGCCAAGGAAAGGGGATGGCAAAGATGGGGAAAGTTTTCTTCCTGTGGTTAAATTTGTTAAATTTGTCCCTTAACACTTATCCTGTGCCCGCCCCATCCACGCTTCAACTCACTGCTCCCCCCATCCACCACCCCAAAAGAACACAGTTATGGCTCCAAATAAAATATTGTTGAAGAGTGAAAACATTTACCTTTACAAACTATTGTCTTCTTAATGGAGTCTTTGAGGATTAAATGAGCTCTTTCGAGTAAGGTGCTTAGGACAGTATCTGGCACAAATTAAGTGCTCAATGCACATTTGCTGTTGTGATGGTTATTCTCTAAAACAACAGTGCCTACTGATTGCCTGGTGCTGGCAGTTAAGTGCCACGAAGGCCATTCTGCTAGGAAATGACAGGCATCAGTAGGAAGAAAAGATCCCTACTGGCTATGGAGGACAGGGGAGGTAAGACAGGCAGGACTGGGTTTTCCACATGCAGGGAGGTTAGAATTCAGAGATGTGGAAGGGATGCACACATTCACATGCATGCACACACATATGCACACAATCAGTAATTCAAGAAAGGAAAGGAAGGCAAGGGAGAAAGAAGGAAAAAAAGAAAGACGACAAGGAAATTTTATTTTTATTTTATTTATTTATTTATTTGAGAGAGACAGAAACAGAGAGAATAAGAGCACGGGGGGAGGGAGAAGCAGACTTCCCACTGAGCAGGGAGACCAACACGGGACTCAATCCTGGGACCCCAGGATCATGACCTGAGCCAAAGGCAGACACTTAACCGACTAAGCCACCCAGGTGCCCAAGACAAGGATATTTTCTATTAAACTGTGAGTCTTTAATTGGCCCTACCCTAACGGTAACCTAAAGTGGCTGTGGTAAATCACACTTGTCATGGTTAAGCAAGGATACTTCGAGCCAGAAAAACTACTCATTACAAATGTTCGTTAACTTATGTCATTACTAACATCTACCTTTCTTTACATACAAAACTTCAAAATTTCTTTGCAAAACTTTAAGAAGTTAAAAGTTGCTATGTGAGCCATATGACATCAGTAGGTTAACGTTCTATTAAACAAAACAGGACTACATTGTTACAATTAATATGCATGGTACGGTGCAATGTAGAAAGCGATTCTCCAAATATTATCTCCTTTCAGCCTCCAGCATCTTACGGGATGGTCAGGGTATGAGCCCAGGTTGTGTGATCCTGCCTTCTGTGGGGAATTAAGGGAAAGGCAGTGTGTTCTCTAAACTTCTAATTTGAACATCTGGAGCATGATTATAATCCAGTCAGGAGATGGATTCCATCTGTGAGCTATATTAGCTGAATAACCTTGTGTGAAACTTTTAAAATTTCTGAACCTCAGTGTTCTCATCCTTATTTACCATCCAGAGTATTATGTTGATCAAAGAAGGTATATGAGGGGCACCTGGGTGGCTCAGTTGTTAAGCGTCTGCCTTCGGCTCAGGTCATGATCCCGGGGTCCTGGGATCAAGCCCCACATCGGGCTCCCTGCTCGGGCGTTAACCTGCTTCTCCCTCTCCCACTCCCCCTGCTTTTGTTCCCTCACTTGCACTGTCTCTCTCTGTCAAATAAATAAATAAAATCTTAAAAAAAAAAAAGATATATGAAAGCACTTTATGAATTTTAATGCACTATATGAATGTTCTTGATTGGTATTGTTCTAAATGACCAATCTAAATGACCAAGTTCTAAAGAACTTACAGAGCAAAACTTAATAAAGAGCAATTAAGAATTTCACTCTCTAACTCAGCATATATATAATACAGGCCACCACTTGCTGAGTGCTAACAATAGACTAGGTGCTGTGTCCAGCTTTTTCATGTATTATCTCAAGTTAACCTTCAGAAAAGTTCTATGAGGGGTGCCTGGTGGTTCAGTTCGTTAAGCTTTAGACTCTTGATTCTGGCTCAGGTCATGATCTCGGGGTCTCAAGATCAAGCCCCAAGTAGGGCTCCCAGCTCGGCAGGGAGTCTGCTTGAGATTCTCTCTCTCCCTCTGCCTCTGGCCCTTCCCCTGCTCTATCTCTCTTTCTCTCATAAATAAATAAATCTTTTTAAAAAAACATGAAAAATTCTATGAGGCGAGTGTTATGATCATTCCCGTTTTACAAATAAAGAGGATAAAGAGGTATATAAATGCCCTACCCAGAACCATGCATCCCAGAGATAGCGAGTCAGGCTTTGAGCTTAAATGTTTGGGAATCCAGTCCCCTGCTGTGCCTCCTTTAAGGTTTGCATTCCCAGGTTATGAACATAGATTTATCATAATACGATTAATTTTACTAAGTCTACGTCTCACAGAGTTACCTCTCCAACCACCTCAGATGTGTGGGCAACATTCATTGTTGTACGCCTCTGTGGTTATTTGTTACACAGCATTACTGTGGCAAGACATAACTGCATTCCAGGGCATTCCAAGGTGCAGCCAAAGGGGAGAATCCCTGCCTGGTTCATCTAGAATATCCGAAACACAGCCTTCTCTGCCCTAAACACGCTGGCTAATTCATACCCCACCACCACTGCATGCATACCAACTCTCCAGGTTCTATTTTCTTTATCTTTTTTATGTGGGCTCCATGCCCAGCATGGCACCTAATGTGGGGCTCGAACTCCTGACCCTGAGATCAAGACCTGAACTGAGATCAAGAGTCGGACACTTAACCGACTGAGCCACCCAGGCGCCTCCCCCCACTCTCTAGGTTCTTGATCTAAAAATCACTCTATCTGGAAATATCTTCCTGGATGACCTCCCTCCCCTGCCTCCTGGAGCAACTTTAATGCTTCTCTCCTGTGCTCCCAGGGCACCAGATACTTTTCAGAATCAGCACTTCTCCCAATTCACTGTGTAGCAGATGGAGAAAGCTTTATTCTCAGGAGGTGGTAGAAGAATTGAGGGCCTGGCTTAGTCAAAAAAAGAACTCTGCTAAGCCAAGGGGCTGGGTAATAAAGAAGGGCGAAAAAACAGAAGGGGGGATGGTATTTGGTGAGAAAATGTTGGATACGGCCACAATCTATGTTTATCACTCTGCAGAGGAAGGATTTAGAAAAGAAATTGGTGGCAGGAGAGGAGAGGACATCTCATGATCACTAATAATGATCCCAAACAGAGCTCTTCACAGTTTACACAGTGGCTTCCACGCACAAATTGCTCCATGAATATTTAAACATGGTAAGGCTACCTTACTACCTATGTCTTTCTTGATTAATTGGGGGAAAGTTCTACATGCTGGTAAGTATGCTGTGCTTACATGTTAGCTGGATTTATGACTCTAGGCCAGCGCCACATCTAAATCAAATCATTTGAAATGACAGAATCTAAGATTTCTTATAAAAGAAATTGTCAACTATATTAAAGTACCGCCAACTCAGACCCACTAACAAAGTTTATTATTGTAAAGGACATTTCCTGAGATACCTTGCTTTTATTTCTAGATAAGACCTGTTTGCAATTACCTTATGAGTTGTGTATTGAAATGTAGTTTCTAGAGTATCTGATGGCTAGATCTTGAGTCTGAAATATACTTCTCATATTGAAATATTAATTGACATTACCTGTGAAGAAAATGCTTGCTCAATAAGAGATGTGGATGGAGTTCCAGTCTGAATGATTACAAATTTTAAATTGATGAAGTCTACACAAATGAGGTATGTTTGCCATCAGAGATCTTAACTTTCCAGAAATTATGATTTAAATTATTAACACAAAATACATAAAAGGAAAATTATACTCTTTATATATTTTTAGTTATGCCAGTAAAGGAATGTCAGGGATCCAAAACTTGGGTCATATTTACCAAAAAAAGCTGTGTACTATGTTCTTCATTAAACCTGTTCTAGAATGTTCAGGTGAGGACTATTAATAATAGCCCAAACAGGAAACCACCCAAATGCCCATCAAGTGTGGAATGGATGAAGATAAGTATTCTAGAATATTTGTCTAGTCTATTAGTTGGGACTCCACAACAATATATTATTTTACATATAATAATAACATTGTACTAAATAATGAAGTCCACACCATGGAATATTATGCAGCATTGAAAACAAATCTTCTACAACTACATTCTACAGCATGGATGAGCCTCCCAAACATATTATTGAGCAAGCGAAGCCAGCCACGAGAGATTTCATTACACAAAGTATGAAAGTAGGAAAGCTAATGTATGCCATAGAAATCAGGCCAGTGACTACCCTGTGAGGGAGTAGTTTCTGAGAGAGAACACAGGAGGGTTTCCTAAGTGCCAGAAACTTTCTGTTCTTTGCTCAGAACCCCAAATACAGGGGCATGCCCCACTGTTAACAGTTTGCCATGTGAAAATTTTCTGTATACAGGATACACTTTGAGAAAAACTTTTTCTTTCTTTAATTGGAGTGATAAAATAAAATAATACCAAAAGAAGAGGAAGGCAGAGCTCACCACAGAAGATGTTCACAGTCTACTGTTACTGAAGTTGCTTAGAATTCTGTCTTATAAAAAACAAATTCAAAATCAAAGACAGTAAACAAATGCTAGGATAGCTGGGGGACCCAAGACACTGTAAAACACTGAAGAATGATAATGGAGACCATTCGTGTGGCTTTGCTAGCCATTATAGAGAGCAAAATGCACGGACAGACCCGAAGAAACCAAGTGTAATTCCAGGGGCCCTGGAATCCAGTTAGAATATGATAATGCACTTGAAGTTCAGGGAGGAATTCTGCATCTGCAAATTATATGACACCGGGCAAATCATAATTTCTCAGTTCCTTCATCAATCAAATGAGGCTAAGAATACCCAACCACACAGGCTCATTCTAAAGATTAAATGAGGGGCATCTGGGTGGTTCAGTTGGTTGAGCATTCAACTCTTGATTTTGACTCAGGTCATGGTCTCAGGGTCGTGGGATCAAGTCCAGCATGGGGCTCCATGCTCAGTGAGGAGTAGGGTGGAGCCCCATGTGGGACTCCACGCTGAGCATGGAGGCTGCATGAGATTCTCTCTCTCCCCCTGCCCCTCCCACTCATGGTCTCTCTCTCTTTCTCTTTCCAAAAAAAAAAAAAAAAAATCAAATGAGAGAAAATGTGGGACGACATTTGTCAACTGCAGGGTCCTTCACAAATGGAAGTTATCAGCTTTGAGTGGTTTCTTTCAGCATCTTGTACAAACCAGCCACAAAAGTACTACCTCTCCTGGCTATAGTGAGGCTACAGCCTGAATACAGGGGCGCATCTGTACTTCAAGTCACAATTATCCATCCAGCGCAACCCGGTGCCAGAAACCGGAATTCTGGTCCATTATTCACTTACTACACTTTTATCTAAAGCACAAGACCCAACAATTCAAAACGACACCATTTTAATTCAGAATTATCCTTCATAATCCTTCCAAAAAAAACAAGAGATTGCCTCATTATCCAGCATTATAAGACCAATTTTATCACTTTGTGATCATCTATTGCTAGCACTTTTCATTTTTATGAGGCCTTCTTTCCAATGTATGTGACACCTAAGCCTAATTTGTTCTAATTTTGGATCCACAAATATAAACTTCACATAGCATTTCACTTACCTCTGAAATAAAGTTATCACTGTAGTTTTAAATTCTTTCCTCTAACACATTATTGTTTGTTGAATTATTGATCTTACATGGAAAATTAAAATATTAGCTTTCAAGTCCTTTACATTAAAATGTCATTTGTTAATTTGAATTAAATAGCTGGCATCATGGGCCCACTGAGAATTAACTTTGCTTCTAGCTGTTACTAATTATTAGCATTTTTTATCCTTGGCCTTCAAGTATTTGTTTGGATACCCTACTTTCGTAGTTGTTCCAAGTCGTAAGTCATCAGGGAGGAAGCAATTAAGCCACCAGATTGCCCTAATGGCGTTCATCCTGGGAGACCATTCATATTATGAACTAGAGTTTGTGTTTTAACAACCGGTAAAGATCAATCTGTTTAAATATTAAGAATTAAGATACAAAGACTTCCCGATTTTATGTATAAAAATCCAGAGTCTTCTCCTTGACCTGGGACTTCTGGCATAGAGAACTGAACTGAGGGGGAACTGGACTGAGGAGGATGTCCATTTCTCCCTCAAACACAGAGAAATCCTGGGTAGATATTACAAAATACTTTGAAGTACACTGTCAAGTTCAAACATAAGAGAAATTTTCCCAGGCTGTCAGAAACTAAGTGTAAGCCTGCAGAGACATGATACTGTGTAATGTGGATCTTGAACATGGACCCTAATACCTGAGGGTCAGGGTTCTAATGACCATGTTGGGAGAAATAGTGAGGCCTTGGACACCTGGGAGCTAGAGATAACTGGAAGTGCTAGCATCTTTGGAGCTCTTCTGCTCCCTCAAAAAGTTATTCTGTTATCAGAAATGGGGTAGATTTAGTTATGTAGAGCGTCTAACACATTTCCCCAAAACGTTTTAGCTTAAAACAACAAACATTTATTATCTCACAGTTTCTGTAGGTCAGGCATCTGGGTATGGCTTAGCTGGGCCCTCTGACCCAGGGTCCCTCACAAAGCTGCAATTGAAGTGCCAAGTGGGGGTAGATCTGCCTCCAAGCTCACTCATGCGGCTGTTGGCAGGATTCAGTTCCTCATACACTGTTGGCTTGAGGGCCTCAGTTTATTGTTGGGTATGGCCTCATCCCCGGGTCTCCCTTTAGGACAGCTTGAAACATGGCAGCCTACTTCCAACAGAGCAAGCAAGCAAGAGAGTGAGAGAGGAGAAGCAAGATGGAAGCCGAAATCTTTCTATAAGCAATCTCAGAAGTGGCATCTCATTATTTTTGCTGCATTCTGTTTGTTTGTTAGGTCCAGCTCATGTTCAAGGGGTGGGAATTACACAAGGGCGTGAATACCAGGAGTCAGAGGTGATTGGGAGTCATCTTAGAAACTGCTTAACATAGTTATTGGTCTGGACCCATATGTTCTTGCCCAGAAGTGGGGTTATTAGAACCTAAATTTTGGAGGAGGATCCTTGCAGACCTAAGACACGGAGGTTGAAGGAAGAAGTGCTACCCAGCTGATATTGGTATCTTGGGAGATGCTGCACTGGTGGTAGAAAAAGACGCCAGAAACTAGAAGCACTGCATCACTGAGATGATGAACCATTGCCAGAATGATGCTTCAGGAACAGCGAGCAAACAGGAAGCCTTTTCTCTCTCCTCCTGCCTTCTATTCTCACTGTGACGCCCCTTTGGCGAAAGCTGAAAGATAGCCAGATGGCGGAGGGGAACTACAGCTTGCAGAATCCCATCCCTGGCATCAGAAACAGAGTATGGAAGCAGGAGGTTAAAGCCAAGAGCCCATACCTGAATAACCGGCACAAACGGCAATAAAGAATATCTTCTTACTGGCCTAAGAAAGTGGCAAGGCTTGTGGCGCCAGGGTGGCTCAAACAATTAAGCATCCAACTCTTGCTTTTGACTCAAGTCATGATCTCAGTGTTGTGAGATCGAGCCCAGCATCAGGCTGAGCACGGGTTCCACGCTCAACATGGAATCTGCTTGAGATTCTCTGCCTCTCCCTCTGCCCCTCCCTGCCTCGAGCACGAGAGTGCTCTCTCTCTCTCTCTCAAATAAATAAATAAATAAATAAATAAATAAATAAATAAAAAGTGGCAAGGCTTATCTCTACCTAGGCATCTGGGTGAAAAATAATATTAAAGTCTCCAATGAAAAATCAAAACAGTAATTTTGTACATGGCATAGATGTGGGGTCTAAATGTACACTATCCAAATAATACAGGGATCTCAACAAATAACAAAAATCTCAGAAAAGTGAACCCCATGGTTACCAGCAGGAACAAACGTTACAATACTCAGCAGGGGCTCTTCTATAACTCAGGGCACTTAGGCCTCCTACGGAAAGAAATAAACCTCCACTACAGATGAGCTCATTGTCAAAAATTAAAGAACAGAAGAGGATCTGGTTCACCATAATGGTGATTCAGCAATCACGAAAGCAGAAGAAAAGAAAGAAAGATAACAGAAGCTGCAGAGTCAAGAGCGTGAGAGATTAGAAAAGTCCTAAAGAGATCATAAAGCATATCTGTTAAAAAGGATAAAAGAGAAGACAGATGAAAGATAAAGAAAATAATCATAGTGAAAAACACAGGAAAACATGGGGGGAGAGAGGTAGATTTTTCCGAGCAAAAAGGAAAAAAAAATATGACCATTAAAATTAAAGTTAGTTGTCAGGTTAAATAGATAAAACTGAAGATAGAATTTACCAACGGAAAGCTCTAGATCCGAACAAATTATTCAGAATGCAGCACAGAGAGATAAAGAGGTCTTTTCCAGAAATGAAGGGGGAGTGGATCTCTAGTTGAAAATGGCAGCTTTAATATAAACAGCTTTAATACAAACATTTATCACCTCTGCTTCCTGAAAATTCCATTCAGGTGGTAGTGATAAAAAAAAAGGAGGAATTCAAAAGGACAAATGGAATGGGAGAGAAGATGCAGTAATAAAACATGAATAATAAACATTTAGCCCATGGAAAACTCAAATCTAAGCTAACAATGGCAAAACCTGAATGCAGGCTGGTTCCTGCTGCAAAGCCTCTGGTACCTCTGAGAGCAGGGGTGAGTGTAGACCGCAGAATAGAACTGGCAGGAAGACTGAATCAGAGGAGGTTGGATCCAGTTCTCCTCTCATTCCTTTGCAGAAAGCTCTGAGACTCTGGACTCAGCAAAACCCAGCTCCACCTCGGGCAAGGACCAGGCTTAATAAATGAGGGAGTAAGTGAAATTCTGCATACTGCAAGATGGGCTCCAGGCCCCCACCTACATTTGAGGTTAAGAACCTTGACAGTGGAGGTCTGCCCCTCGGAAGGGAAAGTGCACAATGTGCCCTTTGAAAAACTGAGCAGCCTCAGAAAAAGCATCTACTCTTTTTTATACAAGATACTTTCCTCCAATGTCTGGTAATTTTTGGCTGGGTTCGTATTTAAGACTGACGGTTTAAAAGTTCATCAGAAGCTCTGTGTGTCAAAAAGAGGAGAGGAGAGGGGATGAGAGCAGGGGAAGGAAGGGAAGAGTAGGGAAGGCTAGGGAAGGGAAGAGAAGAAGAAAGCAATGAACAGAAGCAGAAGAAATAGAAAAAGAAGAAGCAAAAACAAAACCCACAACTATAACTAATATCCTCAGAGTTATAAGAGAAAACAGCACATACATTAAACAAGAATGGGACACAATCAAAAAGGAAACAACCAGGGCACAAAAATAATTTCTTGGAAAATGAAAATATGACAGTAGAAAGAAAAACTTCCATGACAAGTTTGAAAGATAGTGGAAGGAAGAGAAAGGCATCAAGGAAATTAATTTTTTTAAAAAAGAGCTAATTCCCTCAGGTGGATATTGTGTTGTAGCAATACGGAGGCAAATATCAGAAGAAAGAAATAAAAGAGTTGGAAATGGTTGGCGCGCCTGGGTGGCTCAGTCGGTTAAGCGTCTGCCTTCGGCTCAGGTCATGATCCCAGGGTCCTGGGGTCGAGCCCCGCATGGGGCTCCCTGCTTGGCGGGGAGCCTGCTTCTCCCTCACCCACGTACTGTTCCCCCAGCTTGTGCTCTCTTGCTCTCTCTGTCAAATAAATAAATAAAATCTTAAAAAAAAAAAAAAGAGTTGGAAATGGTTGCATTTGGAAGCTGAAATCTACTGTGAGGCAGGGACTCTTCCCTATGTTGTCACGAGTCTTATAGAACCATTTTGCTTTAAATATTGTACATATAGTACTTTAACAAAAATGAATTTTTAAAAAATGAATTTTAAACTACATATATATATGCACATGTGCATCCATGCATATGTGTGTGTATACATATGTATATAAAAGCATCATTAGAATTCATGAAGAATAAAATGAGAAAGTCCAACATGCCTAGAAAATAGTTTCAGAAGAAGAAATAGAGAAAATGGGGCACATATAACATTTTAAAAGATACTAGGTAAGAACTTGGGAGTTTTTAGAGATATTCATGCCGTTTGGATTAAAAAAGCTCTCCAACTCTCCAGCAAGATGAAGTCAAGTGCACATATTGTAAAAGATCGCTTTCCCTGTGTTCTGTATTTTACTTAATCGTGAGCTTGTCTCCCGTGGGACTCCCACCTTCTCTGGGTTGTGGAAATGTCCCTGCAGAGTGGTTTAGCCTTTGTTTTGCTGAGAATCCCGAAGGTTTGCTGCCCTGGCATATGTTTTAAACTAATCTCTTGGCTTGGGATTCCTCAACCACATGAATAGTGTATGTTTGGACGCTGTGTCAGGCCACTTTATGGAAAAGATTTACTTTCTCTTAGGAGGCCTATAATTTTTTCCATTCCCCACGCAGACGCCCAGGCTCGGTTTCAAAAATGAAGGAGTGAGTAACTATGGAAAATATTGTAGAAATTTGTGGAAAGGTCAAGTAAGAGGAGTCTTGAGACCATCGGCTTACCAGATCTAGATTATTGTTGAACTTGTCCAGCAGACGCCTGCACATACAGAAACTCTAACATAATATAATATATGATATAATATACAGACGGTTTGAAAGGAAAGGGATGGAAAAGACACACCAAGCTAAAAATAAGGAAAAGGAAGTTGGCATGGCAATGATGATATCAGAAAAGTAGCCTTAAGGTGGACTTCTGTCCGGAAGGCATTGATCGCCCAGGAGCCCCAGGAGATGGGAATGCCCTCCATTTATAATCCAGCAAGTGTTTGCAGTGTCTGCCTGACCAGCCTGCCCCTCACTCCCAGCCGGGTCTCTCTTCCTTCTCCCCTCTGTCCGCAATACTGACATCTGTTTCTGTGTGCACCACTCGCCTGAAACCCCACACCGATGCCTCAGTGCTATTAAATACAACAGCCTATGGACTCTGAGAAACAAACTGAGGGTTCTAGAGCGGGGGGTGGGGTGGCAGAGGGATGGGTTAGTCTGGTGATGGGTACTAAGGAGGGCATGTATTGAATGGAGCACTGGGTGTTACATGCAAACAATGAATCATGGAACACTACATCAAAAATTAATGATGTAATGTATGGTGATTAACATAACATAATAAAAAAAAAAAAAAAAGAACTATAAATACTACAGCCATTCTTCCTTCCTTGTCTCGTCTGTCCTGGAGGCAGGGTTTGGCCGTCATCTTCCTCTGTCTTCCATGGCTTTGGTGCCTCCACTCTCTTCCCAGTTTTCTCCCTAGCTCTCTTCAGTCTGCTTCCTTCAATCCTTTTCTTCTGCGGGCCTCTTCAAAATGTTGCTCAGCCCCCTTCCCTGGAGCCCTCTGTGCTCAGGGGAGGAATTCCGTACAAACCCAGGGCTTCCATGAGCACTGAACGCTGGGGTCTCCCAAACCTGGATGTCTGTCCGGGACTCACCAATAAAACCTTCTTCCTGGATGTTTTAGCAAGTATTCAAACTGACTACATTGTTTGTGTCCCCCAGCCAAGTTCCCACACCCTCCTCCCCAGTCCTCGGGGTCCACCCAGCCCCCAAGCTGCTCTCTTTTCTGTTCTTGGTTGGAAATGTCCTACCTTCCTCCTAGAGACACATAAAATGAGGGACCTGGGCATTCCTCAGACTGCTTCTTCATCAACACACATCCAAGCTGGGGGATCAGATCCTTACAATCTACCTAGTTATAGTTCTTACAAATAATATATAATACAAATAAACAAATAATATTAAAAATAGAAAATACGAAAGCCCAACAGAATGATCATTATTAATTAAAAATTTTTAAAGAGGAGGGAGAGGGGCTTTCATTAATAAATATTAAAACATATTTTAAAGCTATAATAATTGAAAAGCATTGTATGGTGCAAGAAGTAAACAGATGAGTGGAAAAGGAGAGGTAAACGTGAAACAAATCCTGGAAATATACAAAGGCTATCGATTTTTCAATAAATGGAACTAGAAGAAAATCAGGTACAGAAACCCTCATACAAAAATACGTTGCTGATGTCTTCAAGAATTAAATATGCAAGAGACACGAAACTCAAGAAAATATGGGAGAAAAATTAGTCTGCATGAAGAATCGCTTTCTAGTCAATGAAAAAGCAATTGAAGAAGTTTCAACAACACAATCCACAGATTTGATGTCATAAAACTGTAAACCCAGCATGTCGGGAACTCAATAATATAATTCACACATAAACAATAAGCTGGTTTTTTAATAAGTAGGAGCCAAAGGCCAAAATACATCCGAGCTCTACGTTGAAAAGACCTGCCTGTGGGCATCTTGCCGTGGTGGGATCCCTCAGCCTATTCGCCCCTGGCCCCAGGTGGCATTAGCCTCACAGTCTCCAAACTAAATGCACAGACTGCCCTGCGGAGAGTGAGCCCAGAAGAGAGATTGCCCTAATAAAGCTGAGCCGGTTTCCCTTGGGGATTATTTCATCCTTTCATCACTGAAATGTTGAAGAACTTTCACACTGGCTTCTGGATCAACGTTTAAAACTTCTCAGCCTTAAGAAAAATACAATTAAAATAGCAAACCAGGATCTTCTTTCCTGAAAGCTGGCATAGTACCCATGACCCCTCCCTCTGCCTCGGGCCACCTGCAGGTAGGGTCAGTGGTTGCATAACCGCTCTGGACTCCCTCCCCACCTCATCCCCACGCCCCTGTCTCAATGCCAGTGCCCCTCACCTTTGTCCCTGGCTCCGCAAGCCTTTCTCCTGCCTCCCCCCATTGCTGACAGGAGCCCCGTTAATGTGCACTGGGCACTATTACCAAGTTCATGGACAGCATAGGGATTAAGAGCATGGAGTCCGGAATAGAATGTGAGAGCTCGAATCCTGGATCTACCTCTTACCAGCTGCTACCGAACCCCCTGTGCCTCAGTTGGCCCATCTGTGAACCAGGGGAAAAAATAGTGCCTGCTTGGTGAAGTCGTCATGTGGGTTACATGAGCAAATACTTGTAAGGTTATCAGAGGGGGGCCTGTCACAGAGCATGCCATCGCCACATGATATATGTCGGTTTCTATGTCAGCCATCGCTGATTCTTATAATGCAAATGGGACAACATCAACCCTCTGGTCCAATTTAACCTCCCCGGTCTGGCACCCAAGCCTTCACCGTCTGCCCTCCCTTCTGGCCCTAACCCCCCAAATTCCCACACAAGTACATCTTCAGCCTCAGAGAATTGCCCTGCCAAGGGCCTTGTCCTTAAAAACAGGTTAGGTTCCAAAAAGCATATATTCCTAAATCCATCGGTCTCCGGGAGCTGGGTGGCCCGGGCATATGGCCGCCGGTGCCACCAGCTAAAGGCCAGCAAAGCAGAGGCATTTCTTTCTGGATTCAACTTTGTCCATTCTATAAAAATTCAAGAGTGGAAAGCTCACACTTGGGGCACCTGAGGCTCCCTGAGGACATCTAGCTCTTTCCTACCCTCAGATCTTCCTGAGCGCTGTGCCCTGGCCCAAAGTGCCCTCTCCCCTCACTCAGATAATTCACACATAGACAATGTTCCTATGGTTCGTTGTTTATGCCGTGTTAGTGTTTATTTTTTATGTTATGTTACTGTTATCTGATTCAAGCAAGGAGCACATTTTTTAGAAGCTTCCCTAATTCCTCCATTCATTCACTTACCTGTTTACCAGTTAGTGAGATCCTGTGCTAGATCCTGAGGACAGGGAGGGGAAAGAGACAATCCTCGCCTTCAGAGGTTTCCAAGCTGACTGGGCTGCTCCCTCCCTTAGGGGTACTGGAAGCAGAATTTAAGGGTCTGTCTGCCCTACCAAGCTGTGAGTGCCCACGGGCATTGACGCAGGCCCTACTTGATTTTACCAACATACACCTAGTTAGCCTAGTTACTTAGCACCAACACATGACAGTCCCTCTGTTTTACGTGCAGTGTTTTATTTAGCCCTGGTGACAATCCTATGCAATAGGCACTATTATGATACCCATTTTACAGATGAGGCAACTGAGTCACAGAGCAGTTGGTCAACCTACTTAGGAAGACAGAGGATATAGATCCAGGGCTTGAATCTAAGTCTTACCAGTCCATCTAGACACCAGGGTGTCTCAGCCTCAGCACGACTGGCATTTTGAGCTGGATCCTGCTTTGTTGTGGGGGCTGTCCTGGGCACTGTGGGATGTTTAACAGCATCCCTGTCCTTGGACCCCCAGATGCCAGTGGCACCGCCACCCAATCATGGCAGAAATGTCTCTAGACATTGACAAACGTCTACCGAGGGTAGAGGGGGCAAAAAAAATCCCCTTGCTTGAGAACCACTGCCCTGGAATATTTTCCTGTATCCCCAAACTAAAGACTACAGCCATCTCCTTGAATCCATGAAAGAGCCATCAAGAAACGGGCTCAGGGGTGAGAACCATGGCTCTGCGGTCTCCACAGGACTCCGAGTCTCTCTCCACCTCCATCCTGTAGGCTTTAAAAGGAAAGTGGATCAGATATCATCCGATGATTCTACCAACTCTGAAATCACGTGGTGTTCTTACAACATGGAAATAACGTTGAGGGTGGAGATCCAGAAGCGGTGTGCGTCTCTGAGGCACGAATTGCAGCTGCCTACTCCACCGTGCCCCTGGTTTGATGGACTCATCAAAATGGCCCCATAATGGGAACCCCCGGAACAAATGGTCAGTGAAGCAGCTTGTTCATCCTCTCATTTGTAATCTGGTGAATTGGACAGCTACTCCATAGCACTCTATGAATTTACTCAATATACTGCAACACCCAAAGGAATAGAGAGCAATAAATAGTATTATAGCACTCAATTATACTCGGAGAAGGTAGAGGATAACTAGAGAATTCTAAAACAGAACCGTTCTCCTTTGCCTGAAATGATGTGTTATCTCATTTTTTTAACAATATGAATTCTTTAAAAAAAAATAACTTGTTTTCTAAAATAAAATCTGTGTTAAATTTAACTGTTTTTCCACAGACCTTTGAGGTTCTCAGAGTATGAACATGTAGGATCCTGTGATGCAGTGTCGAGTATTTGCACAGCGCTTTATAATGTGTGACCCTGTTTTGTTACCCACATTTTATTTTCCCAACTCTGTGAGTTGAACAGAGCTATCTGAGCTATTGTCATTCCTTGATGAAGAGCCTGAGGCCCAGAGAGTGCCTCAGGTCACACGGTAAAACAGTGCCAAGGGGACAGCCACCACGTGACCCCCAACAGAGGCGTCCATCACTTGACAAAGAGCGTGCGTTGACCTGAGAGAGGGTCTTCTCTGTGTGCTCCATGGTGCTCAGGTCTGCATTCATTCGATGCCCGATTTCGAGACTGCTACTCAACAGAGACAGGGTTGGATGGTGGGGAAGTGGTGAATTCCAGCTGAATTTGAACAATGAGACCTAACAGAACACCTTAGAAAAAAGAAAGAGGGCGAAGATGGGGAAGATAGGCAGAACACAATTGTCCAGACAAAACCAGAATTAAAAAAAAAAAAAAAAATCTGGCTACAACAAATATCTGCCAATTATCAAATCTAGACCAGAATGAGAACATTGACAATGTGTAAGTTTGCAAATAGGGCCACAGTAAGCCCCCAGCAAACTTGTAGATGCAGGGTCCTGGGGAGAATTCTCAGGAAGAAGTAGCTGGGGGACAGCTAATAATTCATTGCCTACCACCCTCCCATCCCTCCGAAGGGGCATCCCCTCTGTGCACAGCTTTGGCAGGGAACATAGCCCCTGGTGTTCATTTTGCCCTCGGACATTGGAAACGACATATTGCTGTGAAAAGAGCACAGGACTGCAAATCAAGATTGCTGCTCCTTGATGTACTTTGCCATTGACCATCCTGACAACGCTCGGTGAGGTGTTGACCTCTGGGGGCACATGATCCTCACTTGTGAAATGACTATATTGAACCAGCTGGCCTTTAAGGTCACTTTTTGCCTTAAACATCAATAAAGCAGGGCAGATGAAGAGAAAAGAGCTAGATCCTTGAAGTTTAACTGAGATCCGTACCATCTCTACCTTTCCTTTTCTCCCCCACTCTGTCCAGGCAGTGCCTTTATTTTCCCCCATTAAAACAGGATAGGATCTGATTCCATCATTTGCACGTTGGCATGGCACCTTTTATACCAACCCATGGTCTCCCATTATACTTATATAACAAGGCTTTGCGTCTACTCTAGTCCAGATGAATGGAGTTTCAGCTGAAGCTGAGAGTGGAGATTTTATGTGCAACAAGAACATTCTTCCAACACTTGTTAAGCAAGTACTTGGATAACCTGGCTGGAATCAATTCAGAAAGTCTGTGTGGATGGGTCAAAAGAGGAAATGTGGAAGACTGCCCTTTCTTCCTACCTTCTTACCCTTCTGTTCTCTTAATCCCCCTTCCTTCCCAAAGGCTTAAGAGGATAGGACATATGGGTAAAGTTCTGGACATGTGAAGAATCTTGTTGCCCTTGGACCCTGAGCCTGCAAAGTCCATCATCCCTGGGGTCCACCCGTCTGGGAGACTCAGTGTGCTTTTCCACACACGCAGGAGCTAGGTGTGTGTAGAATGTTCTCCTGCAGACAAGTAAACTTGCTGCAAGGTAAATCTAAAACACTACACCTATGAGACATTTGGGCTTTGTGATAACTAGGAACAAACAGTAAGAAGTCCATTGGTTTAGTTGTATGAGTTTTGGTTAGTCTGGGGCTTCTCACTTTGCTGGCACTCTCTTTCTCAGTGGACATGCATTCCTACACCCCCAAACACACTCAGGGGATTTACCTCCATGCAGCAAGCATGTCCTTCTCCTGGAAATCTTCTCCATGAGATGATCCAGGTTCTGCCTGCAAGTCCCACCCTTCACCTGCCCGGATCTCCAGAACTCTGCCCCCACATCCTCCCTATCCATCCTCTCGCCTGGAGGGTCCCCCACCAGCAGTGAGTGCGGGCTTTGATTACTAGATGAAGAAGAAGAAAACAAGAAAGCTCAAGAGAGAGAAGAGAAGACCCCAAACATTCAGAGACACAGAGTGTCTCATTTTCTCTGATCCCTCCAAGGCCACTCCACTTCTCAGTTTATTTTGTGTCTCTCATTTTTCTTCTGAATACAGTGGTTAAAAGTAGATGGAGGACGGGGCACCTGGGTGGCTCAGTTGGTTAAGTGACTGCCTTCTGCTCAGGTCATGATCCTGGAGTTCCAGGATCGAGTCCCCCATCGGGCTCCCTGCTGAGCAGGGAGTCTGCTTCTCCCTCTGACCCTCCCCCCTTTTGTGCTCTCTCTCTCTCTCAAATAAATAAATAAAATCTTTAAAAAAAAAAAAGTAAACAGAGGAAATCTCTAAAACAGAAACACATGAGTAAGTAACAAGAGCATGAAACTGAGACTCTAGCATCTGATGATTCCTGTGAACACTGTCCCTAATCGGTATCCCTTTTAGACACAGGGGCTCAGCCACGCCATGGCATTTAAAGCCCCTCATGTTGTGTATGTTTCTAATGTCCATCTGCACAAGTAGGAAAGAAGAGGGATACAAGTTCATGGCCCAGATCAAGGTAGGTTGATCTGCAGGAAAACCAGAAAGTCAGGAAAAAAAAAAAAAGAAGGAAGGAAGGAAGCTGAAATTTCAGGAGGAGGTGTTCTTCACCAAAGAGTCAAGCAACTGAGCGTAGAGTCCCTTGTTGTGCCTCATTTTGAGAACTGCAGTGATAAATGTGCCTATGGATGCTGCAGGTTGTGCGCCCAGATATCTTGTCAATAAACGGCAAGCAAGACTTCCACTTAACACTGGTTTCTCCCTCCTGCTAGAAATAGAATGTCTAGTGTACCCGCTCTTATGGCAGGAGAGAAGGGAAAGAGAGAGGAGGAGAAGGTGAATATTCAAGCAACACGGCCCCTCACTGGGACACCGTAAAATGGAGCAAAAATATTGACTCCATGTATTAATCAAGTGGAGGAGCAACCCACATGCAATTTCCCAAATAAGAGGTAGTTATGGTTACTGTGCTCTGGAAAGCAGGAGTGGAGGGGAAGTGTCCCTTCAGATAACTGCAATGTAAGGAAAACAACAGCTTAATAAAGTGGCAGGAGCTCCCTCACAGTTTAAAAACAGATAGGCTTCGCTACCCAAATTTTTAGCCACGCTGCAATTTGGAGAGTCTGTCATCGCCTTTACTGAATCTTTAAAACTCCAAGAAGCTTCAAGAATGATAAAATTTCACTCCAGAAACTTGGGTGCTGTATGTCTCATGTGGCCAGCAGTAGAAAACCTTCATCACTTTCAAATCATGATACAGAGGACAGACATTTATTATGTATTTGCAAACTTTGAACAGGATTTTGGCTAAAGTATTTTTAGAATCGTTTTTGGTTTTTGCCATCCAGTTATCTAGGATGCTAACAAGCTGGTTGACATTCCAAGGTTAGACCCATGAATCATACGTGTGTGCGTGTCTGTGTGGGTGTGTGTATGTATTCCCAGTGCGAACTGTAGATTTCCTTCCTGCCACAGATAGGGTGAGCACCTCATCCCAGTATGTTCAGAACTTTCCCAGTTTTAGCACTGGGAAGTTCCAGTTTCCTGGGAAATTTCTCAATCCTAGGCAAACCAGGACAGATAGTTACCCGAGCCACAGGAGCCTTTGGCTCAACCCTTCCAGATGCTACGATAAGTGGTAGTAGAGTCTTTTTTCCTTTTCTTTTTCCGACTTTATTGAGATACAATAGACATAAGTATTGATTCGATACATTTACACATGGCAATGTGATTACCACCGCAGCAATAGCTAACACCTCTATCCTGTCACATAATTGCTAGTTCTTTTTGTGGTCAGAACATCTAAGATCTACTCTCTTAGTAACTTTCAAATATATAAATATAGTATTCCCATCTATAATCACAATGCTGTGCATTAGATCTTCAGAGCTTATTGATCTTCTAACTGAAAGTTTGTACTTTTTGGCCAATGTCTCCCCATTTCCGCCACCCCTGGTAGCCACCATTTCTACTCTCTGTTTCTATGTTTGGCTTTTTAAAATTCCATAGGTAAGTGGTGCTACACAATAATTATCTTTCTCTGGCTTATTTCACTTAGCATAATGCCCTCTAAGACCATCCACATTGCCCTCAAAAAATTAAAAATAGAACGACCATATGATCCAGCAATCCCACTTCTGGGTATACCCCAAAGGAAGTGAAGACAGGGTCTCGAAGAGGTGTCTACACCTCCATGTCTATCACAGCATCACTCACAATAGAGCTTTTTTTCTTGATATAAGTCTATGGCACCTTAAGGAAGCCATGGAAACCCACTCATCCCCTGATCCTGATGTAAGAACTTTGCTTACTTTCCATTTGGAACTGGAAGCCAAACCATTGAAGACAGAGTACCTTGTCCGTAAACCAGTCCCACAAACAAACTTGGAATTAACAAGACTTCCAAGTGTTCTTTCATCACGGGCCCTGTAGGATGTTTAAGAGGGGTGACCATAGCATTTTTTTTTAAAGGTGGAAGCAGACCTGGCTAGTTCAGGAGACAGGTTCTTGTCCTGGTGCTGCTCTGACGGACTGCATAACCTTGAGAAAGGAACTTCACCTATGTGGTTGACCAGCCAACTGGTTGACCAGCCAACTGGTAGGTTGGGCTGGGGTTCTTTTCCCAAGGGTCCAACTCTCTGTATTATCCCCTCCCAGCTGCATGCTGTTAACCCTGCTCCTCTCTAATGACCTTCATAAGCTTGTGTGTCTCAGATACTGGGCAACATGAGTCAATAATATAGAGCATCAATAGGACATTTTTCTTCAAGCTACCAATACAATAAGGTTAGTGAACAACAGTTTTCTAGAACATTTACTCCCTGATAGGATTAACATCTCTCCCCAAACTCTGAAACACTTTTAGAATTTCTACCATAGGGAATCAAGTTACTAAATGACACTACACCTTTATGTTTAATTACTAATGAAAAGAAAACAATACGGCATCATTTAACCAAACCAATAGATAAGATGCCTTTATGGGATAGAAGAAACTATGTTACAGTATTAACCTGTCTCCTTTAAATAGAGAGATCTCACGTATTTTTATCAAAATGCTGTGCCCTTCTTCCCATTAACACGTGACTCTCGTTTTTGGTTGTTATTCCCATAATGGCACTTATTTAAAAAATAAGATCTTTTCATACCCACACAGCCATGATAAGATAATAAGACAACATTGTATCCATTGTGGCTCATTATGAAAGTTGCAGAGCCTAACACAACAAAGCTTTGTCCCAGACTTAAAGGAACAGATTTGTCTCCCTCATCTTCACCTTTTAACCCTGTAAGGCACGGTCAACAAGCCCAATTCTTTATATGATCACACTTTTTTTGTTACAGGAGGAGTAGGTCAGTAAAAATTAATTAAAAGAGTTGCTTGAGCAGAAAAAAGAAATTTACCAAACAATTTCCCACTTCTTGGTGAAAAGCTCATCTCAGGTAATAGTGTCTCCTGAGCAAGTGGCTTTATTTCTGATTTAACAGTAGGATATTTCTTAGCTCCCTCATCCCATCTGCATCCATTTCACAATGACTGAACAAATGCAATTAGCCTGCAGTGAGCCAAGTAATGGTTTTCTTAAAGGACTGGGAACACTTTCTTAGACTAATATGTACAGATGTCTGCCGCAGCTTCTTCCAGACAGGCTCCCATCAGCAGCAACCACATGTTCTCCAGTGCACCAGGGCAGACGTTTTTTACAAGAAAACAATGCCCGGGCATTGAAGAGCTAGATGAGAGTGTGAATGGGGAGAGGAGGCTCACTGCCTTTCCTAGCTTGTGAGCTCTCCCTGGAAAGAAAAGCAACTAACATTCCTGGCATTCCTACTCAACACTGGGTATTGCACGAATGCCTTTCACGTGCGTTACACAGCATTCTGGAACTTCAGTTCTATGACAGCAGAGACGTCATCTGTCTTGCTCAGGGCTGTATCCCTAGCACACGTGGGAGGCACGCAAAAAATATTTGTTTGGGGAAGCAACCTGAAGACCCCGAGGAGTCATCTCCATCCTCGGATGGAGGAGAATCCAAGGTATTTTCTCCCTGCTGGGTGGTCCTAGAAACCAACTGGCTTCTCAGGAGTCCTCATACCTGGGAATCTCCTGGAAACCTGAAGGAAACCTTTCAGAGTTAGGGAAACATGGAAACATGTTTAGGAGTACATTTTATTCAATGCCGAGTCCATAAGTGGATAGTCCATGAAGGACCACTTATGGATAAAAGTATTTGAATGAGGCTATTAATCTACTCTAGGAATGTCTCTCTATCTGAACTAATTAAATTAGCTAACACTAATCTCCAGAATAACTGGGTCGTCTAGTATTCTTCAGCTATAGTTCTTCAATATTTTTCTTTAATAACAAATACTTGAGAGTTTACTATGGGTGTATAAGGCACTGTCCTAGGGACAGTGGGAATTCCAAGCTGAAGCAGACGTAGCTACATTTGATCAGCTGGCCAGCATTAAGACTCCTGCATTCCCAGGGCACCTGGGTGGCTCAGTTGGTTGAGCCTCCAACTCTTGATTTCGGCTCAGGTCCTGATCTCAGGGTGCTGGGATCAGCAGGGAGTCTGCTTATTGCACTCTCCCTTTCCCCCTGCCCCCCCCCCCCCCTCTCTCTCTCTCTCTCTGAAATAAAAAAAAAAAAAAAAAAAAAAAACTTAAAAAAAAAAAAAAGACTCCTGCATTCCAGCCCACTGATAACCATATTTCAACAAATCTAAGAAACGTTGATTGTAAGACACATTCTCATTTCAGAGATGGTATTTTTAACTCTTCCTGCATTTAGTCCTGCTCTGTCTGTCTTCTATCACTACACTGTCACTGACACACACAGAGGAACAGGATAGGAAATCTGAAAGTGCTTGCTGGTTCAGGGCAGACCTGGAGCTCTTCTCACTGGAAAGTATGATATAGTGTGAAACCCATTAAACTCTTCATACCAAGCCTCAGTGTCCTTCTATTACCACAATCTACTATATCATTTTCATTTGAATACACAGTTTGCACATGCACACAATTTAATTTAAATTGGAATTGACGGTAAAAATACATTTTTAATGACAAAGGGAAGTGATATGAGAATTGAAAAAAAACAGATTCTTATGCTTCTACACTCTTTGGTAGATCCATATTTAAATTCAATTTAATTTGCTACACATTAAAAATCTAATTTTTTCATAATCAGTGCAAAACTATTTGGCAGGCTCGATTCTGCATGCTTCAAGTGTATTTCCAACTAGTTACTCTAACATTCATATCTTCAGACTTATTTCAAAACCTGAAACCAATATTGCTTATGTTTTTGGAGCTAAGAGGAACTTGCCTAAACAACTTACTTTAAAAAAAAAAAAGAAAAACTAAGGGAGCCTGGGTGGCTCAGTCAATTAAGCACTTGCCTTCGGCTCAGGTCATGATCCCAGGGTCCTGGGATTGAGCCGTGCATGAGCCTGTTTCTCCCTCTCCCTCTGCCGGCCACTCCCTCTGCTTGTGCGCGCTCTCTCTCTCTGTCAAATAAATAAATAAAATCTTTTAAAAAATTAAAAGTAATTGTAAGAAATCATTTCTATCTTTTTTGGTTTGGGGGAGGAGGAATGAAAATTTACCATTGCTAAGTAGATTTTCCCATACAAAATAAATCAGGACTTCCTTATTGTAATGACTTCTAATACTGAGTCTTGGAGATTTCTAACATATGGAAACTTGATCGGTAAAGAAAGCATAGTTCCCTGGAAGACTCCCTCTTTTGTAAACTTACCATAGCAAAGACATTCAAATAAGGAAGCAAAGGGCATAAGTATGAATCCCCTGAACCATCAGCTTCTCAAAGGGAAGGGATGGACACCAAGTTTCAAAACACTTGGCAAGTAACAGACTCTTAATAAATGTTTATTCATTGAATGGATAGAGAGATGGATGGATGGATGGATGGATGACTTCATAACCATGTAAGAAGCAGCTATGATAAGGAAAGAACTCCAGGCCTATAGGACATTAAATACCAGCTATAAGAAACCAGTGTGGAGATCTACTTAATAGGACACATTATCTGAGAACAGGTTAGGTAAGATGGAGATCGTTGTTTGTTTCTAGTAGAGGTCATGGATGTATTCTAATCTGTAAAGCTAGAGAGATTGTGCACATTTACACAGAGCAGGGAGGCAACAGAGCCCAAGTACAGCTCTGTTGGCTGCCCACTGTGGACTCTGCAAGACCTAAATAGAGCTCCTGTGGGTTACTTAAAAAATTGAATGACTTCCTTAAAAAACTGAATGACTTCATGAGTCATTTCTTAGAGATTGCACAATTTATAGGCAGAATGCAGGAGCAGTGGACCTCAACCCCTTGCATGCTCAATCTGTATCCAGAGCTGGTTCTCTAAAGCATAATGCTTTCTGGAATCTCCAGCAAGAAGGCCAGGGGCAGGACTGATGGATTTATGTCTTGAAAACCACTGATACGGTGGCCGAAGGTAAACAGAACAGTCATTTGACCCAACACTTGCCTTGTCACATCTTCTAATCAAAGTGAGAGGGCAGATTCTGATACGGAACACTTTTGCCCACTGTGATTGAAGCTCTTCCCACCGGCCCCAGCCCAGGGAGCACCTTGCTCTGACTCACGCTCTGCCCCGCGGCTCAGCAGCCGCAGAACTGCTGAGCTGGTTTTTACTTTGCCTCAGGTGTCACTGGCAACACTGTCAGTTCAGCAGGGATTGCTGAATCTTTATTCCCGGCCCTGAGGTGAGAAATAGCAAGTGCACAGCTGGATTTTCTGATCACAGGTTGGGTTTGTGGAGGCTTAGGCTTGGGGAGCGGGGGGAGTCATCTTTTCATGTGCTAACTGAATAGTCAAGCTGGAAGTAAAAATCTATAAAATTGAACAGGAAATCCTATATTTTGTCTGTTTCCAGTTCTCAGATGGGGCTATTCTTCAAAAAAAAAAATTGAAAAAAGAAGCAATTTTCTTTTAGTGATTACATGAAACGAGTAAGATCCCCCCCCACAAATAAAAATCATTGGATTTAAATAATTTAAATACAAAATCTGTCTTCTCTTTACAGCTTGTCTATAAACATCTTGTGAGTAGAGACCTTGTCTTTTACCTCTTTTATGCCCCTGAGTACAATTTATGGCGCCAAACACATGACAGGAAGTGAAAAAATACTTTTGGAAGGAGTGAGAGAATCCAGACTTAACACAACTTCACTCTCCAACAAGCAGAAATATGCGGGCCTGAAAGGAGGCATAAATGGGACGTGTAGAATAAAAACTTTGCAACTAAAATATTTGGAAGGAAATACCCCTAGTAGAGACAGGAAGAGCTTACGAGCGAGAGAGTAGTTGGTTTCCAGTCCTGGCTCCACCACCTTCTCTCTGTGTGACCATCAGGAAATTAGTGCATTTCTGGAGCCTGAATCACTGACTTTGCAGGGTTGTTCTGATCCTGTGAAAAACTTAAGTCAGCTTAATGTCACCTCCTCTGTTCTAAGATCTCCCTCCAACAGCTTCCTGTCTCATGCCAAGCAAAAGCCAATGTCCTTATGAGAATATTCTCCCCACCCTGACCTCAACCTTTACTTTCTAGAGGAGCAGGGTGAAGATGGATCTTATATATTTTGTTGATTTATGTCATTTATTTTCTGTCTTCCTCCTACAATGTAAGCTCAGTGAGGACTGAGAATTCAGACTTTATCCACAGCACTTTGAATGGTTCCTGGAACTCGATAAATATTTGTTAAATGGATGGATGAGTTTCTAGCACAATATCTGGCATGTGGGAGATGCCCACTAAATGGAGATTTTCACCATTATTCTTATCATTGAGGATCTTCAGGATAAGCTAAGCTATGTACTGTGTGCTTTACATTACACACAAAAAGCAGCCTTTCTAGGAACAAAACCTTAAACATGTACAGTAAAGGCGCCTGGGTGGCTCAGTTGGTTAAGCGACTGCCTTCGGCTCAGGTCATGATCCTGGAGTCCCTGGATCGAGTCCCGCATCGGGCTCCCTGCTCAGCAGGGAGCCTGCTTCTCCCTCTGACCCTCCCCCCTCTCATGTGCTCTCTCTCTCTCATTCTCTCTGTCTCAAATAAATAAATGAAATCTTTAAAAAAAAAAAAAAATGTACAGTAAAAAGTTTTCATATATTAGTATTAAGACCTCATTTCCTGGATGGGATTTTATTTTTTTACTTAGTCCTAATTATACTCCAATGTGCTCACCAATGGAATTATAAAGGAGAAAATAGGGAAAATAAAAGCATAAGACCAAAAAGGAGATTGAGAGAGAGCAATAGAAAGAATCAGAGACACAGGCTGAAGAGTAAAGAGGGGCTCCAAGAAGAAGCCTAACATGGGAGAAAGCTGTAAGGGTCTGAGCAGGAAGAGCCTTCCTGGATGTGTGTTATTATATAAGAAAATGGGGTAAAGGACAGAGAAAAGGAAGAGCCGTCAGAGAAGGAAGAGCCATTGGAGAACAGCCATCAAAGAGGTGGAAAAAGCACATTTCTGCAATGCTGTAGCCAACTTTATAACTTTGAGATGCCAGTTTTGAACACTTAAAAAGCTATATTTTTTCCTTGCAGAATTTTCCTAGTTGCTAACAAGTTGTGGAAACTACACTGATGCTACTCACACAGTTCGTAAGAGGTGTACTCTCTCATGAATTCAGATTTCATACATTTCCTCAGAGTTGCTAATATAAAAAAAATGTTCACTTCATAATTACATATCCGGAAAACTGAAAAGAATCAAAGGAAAAGCTATTATGACAATTAAAGACTTTTGTAAGGTAGTGATTTTTTTTAATTAACAAAGAAAAATACCCATTAGATATGATAAACAAAAACTAATACAAAGATATAGAAGAGCTCATTTATGATAGCAAAAAGAGAAGAAAATATTTAGGCATAAATCCTGCAAAAGAATGTCTGAAACCCATGTGAAGAAAACTAGAAAACACTCCTAATAGACACAAAAAGTAGCCTCGAACAAATGGAAAGACATTCTACATTCTTGGGTAGGAAGATCTGGTATCAAAAAGGTATCAGTTTTCACTAAACTAATGTACAAATTTAATGTGATTTAAGTATGAAAAATCATCCGATTTTTTTCTATGGAGAGACAAGTTGATTACAGAATAACGAAGAAGCAAGCACAACACTCTGAAAAAGAACAGGAATGAGGGAGGGGAGGGTGGACCTATCAGATATTAAAACATACTATGAAGTTTCTATGATTGTAAAGGCTTTCTAGGGGCATGGGTGGCTCAGTTGGCTGAGCGACCAAGTCGTGATTTCTGCTCAGGTCATGATCTTGGGGTCCTGGGATTGAGCCCTGCATCTGGCTCTGTGCTCAGCAGAGTCTGCTTGTCCCTCTCCCTCTGCTCGTCCTCCACTCACTCTCCCTCTCTTGAATACATACATACATAATAAAAGGCTTTCTATTGGTGCTTAAATAAATATACATGACACAGGATAGAAAATCTAGCAACAGACACACATGAATATGAAAATTTAGTATACAATAAAGACAACATCTTAAGACAGTAGGAAAAAGATGGACTTTTTCATAAAGGGTGCTGGGATAACTGCACAGCCATATGGGGAAAAAAAATTCTCTACTCATGCATACACCAGAATAAATTGCAAATGGTGTTTATTTAAATGTTAAAAAAATAAAAACACAAAACTCTAGAAGAAAAGATGGGTGAATTCCTCTTTAACCTCAGAATGAATAAAACTTTCTTAATTATGATTTAAAATCTAGAAGCAATAAGTGAAAAGATTGATTAATCTGATTATAAAAGGAAAAACTTTTTATGGCAAAAAAATAAGCATAAGCAAAGTGGAAAGACAAATGACACACAGAAAAAAACATTAGAGAGTCAGTAAGTCTAATATATAAAAAGGTTCTAAAAACAAGGGGGGGAAAGGGCAATGACTCTACCAAAAAGGAATCTAGACATATAAATGAATAGTTTATGGAAAAATAAATGTGGCTGACTCTTAGATAAAAGGATGTTCAATCTTGCTCATAATAAGGGAAATGCAAATTGAAATTATACTGAAATACCATTGGATTGAAACACATCAGATATAGTTACAACTGTATGTTCGTAACGACACAAACAGGCAAAAAGTCTTCGTTGTTCCTCCCTGGAGGATGCCTGAGAAGCAATTCATTACTGGGAAAATAAGCAAGTGAAGAGAAAGAATCAAGCATTTATCCTGCCTTTCCTAAATGGACTGTGGTTCAGTGTAATCAAAGAAGTGATAACGGGAATTTTCTCTTTACAGAACTGTCCCAGCTAATACATGAAGAATGATGGAATTGAAATACCACTCTTTTGCAACCCCTAATGAATTAATGTATTGGCAAAATTCCCAAATTTGACAATATGTGCTTCTTCTGTACCCTACCTATCCCACTTTTAGGATCTAGCCCAATGATACACTGGCAAATATTTGAAAACCTGTATTCAAAAGGTTATTCATTACAGCACTATTTGTGAGATTGCACAAAACTTGGGGGAACTCAATTGTCCATCAGTTAGATGCAAGGTGAATTAACCAGATACATCCATAAAGTTCCAGGGTACTTTGCAGTATTAAAAAAAATAAAAATAATGAGGAAGATTTCCATTATGAAGTGATCTCTAAGATGTATGGTCAAATGAAAAAAGCAAGGTGGAGAATAGTAAATATGATAGGCTAAGAAAAAATGGGAATATGACTATATATAGGAATTTGCTTAAAATTATAAAAAAAAAATTAATGGTTGCCTATAGAAAGAAGAAGGAATAGGATAGAGGAGATGGAGACTAAAGCTAGACTTCTTTGACTAAATCTTGTTAGACTTAATCTTAAGGCCATAGTTACAAAACAAAATTAACTTAAAAAAATCCCTAAGAATCAAAAATAAAGTGAATCAAATGAACTTAAATGATACTGAGTAGATAGTATAACCACACAAAAAAACTAATTCTGTATGTTGTTAAAACACATTCCCAACTGTACATCTCCCGTGACAACTCTCTAAGGGAAAAATAACTTCAAACAAATCTTAAATTGTTTTCAATAAATAAATTGCTCCTGTAAATGTTGATATAGTGATTTGAAATGTGTATGTGTGTGCTATGGGATAATGCAAATGATTAATTGCATTGGTGTCACTGAGATCCTGAATTTTAACACAGAAGAAAAGATTTGAATGTAAGATTGATGAGGCTAACCAAAAACACTATGGCCCTAAACTTTGAATTGGGAGTTTCGGCATGAACTCTGGATAGAGTTTATCTTAAACAGCAAATAAACACACAAAAATATTTCCTATCTCTGTGTATTCCAAGTCCCAGAATCAGTGACCAGCCCAACAGCAATAAGAATCCCCAGTGCCCAGTTTTTGGTCTTGACCTCAATTTTCCCATTTAAGGGAATAAGTGCTCCTTGGAAAATAGGCTCTTACAAGTCCGGGGCTTCTATGAGTCCAAATATCTTATCATACCAGAAAGCAAGGAAGCTATCAAAGACTGCTAGGGTTCTATCAAAATAACTTGGGGTCCAAGTGAAAACAACCAAATGTCCATCAAGGGATGGATGGGTAAATAAAACGTGTATACCCATAGAATGAAATATTATTGAGCAATAAGAGGAAACAAAGTATAGATACCTGTTACAGCATGAATGAACTTTGAAAACATTTTGCCAGGTAAAAGAATCCACACATCGTATCATTCTATTTATATGGAATGTCCAGAATAGGCTTATCCATGGAGACAGAAAGTCAAACAGTGGTTGCCTAGATCTGGGGGGTGTGAGGGAGGAGGACACAGGTGGAGGAAAACTGGGAGTGATTGCGAATGGATACAGGGCTTCTTTCTGGGGTGACAAAAATGTTCTAAACTTGATTGTAATAATGGTTGTACAACTCTGAATTTACTAAAAACCATTGAATTATAAACTTTAGATGGGTAAATTGTATGGCATGTGAATTATATATCTCAATAAAACTATTTTAAAAATTCAGGGACCAACCTGGTCAAGGACAACCAAATTCGATTTCCAATAAGGACAATCAATGCATTGGATTAAAATATGTGAAATATGGTTAAACCCATAAATTCATAATGATACTAAAAAAAGTGTTGACTGTCTTTGAAAAAAAGTCTAGGGACTCATTATTATTAAAATCAGTAAGTAAAGAGAAAAAATTCAAGCATTTATCCTGCCCTTCCTAAATGAACTGTCCCTCAGGGTTATTAAGTCAGTGATAAGGGGTAACTTTTACTTTATAGAAATAATCCAGCTAATAAATGAAGAGTGAAGAGTGAGACCATCACCATTTTGCAATCTCTAATAAAGTAATGGATTTAGTTAATTGAGGATTGTTTCATACAGCCCCCAAGCTAAGACTGGTTTTATATTTTTAGAGAGTGATCAAAGAAAAAAACAAGAAGAATGTGGTCCTCCACAGTGTCCAACACCAGAGAGAGCCAAATAATTTTTGCTTACTTCCGGTGGAAGGGAGCTCACCCCAGCACACAGGAGCAACCTTGCCAAATAAACCAAATCTGAATCTGATCCTCCATCCTCCTACCACTTCATAGGAAGGACAGCAGACAGAGGGACGTGTTCAATGTCCCAAGGAGGACGAATCAGCAAAAGCCAGACTGCTGGAGAATCTACAGGATAAACCCTCAGTTGCACTGGCAAAGAACTGCAGGGAAACCCTGCGGATTAAGACTGACGTGAGAGAGATGTCACCCAGTGTGCCTTGTTAGCATCCTGATTGAAACAAACAAGAAACACACATCTATAACACACACGAGGATGGGGGGGGGGGACACCCACGGAGGACAACCTGGGAATTTAATGATACTAAGTCAGTCCTGATACAAAGCCATTCCCATTACTTTTATTTAGGTGTAATGATAACACGATATACAATACACACATATATACTTTACCTATTTTAAACACCTAACTAGTAATTGAAGTTGCTCAGAAGCCAACTCTATTGTAGCAATGAGCACCTCTGCACTGCATCGCCCCGTCTGCGTTGGTCCCCTGCTGGCCTTTCCTGCACTTGCCCCCACATGCCCCATCCACTGTGGTCTCCTTTTCACCAAATAGGAACAGAGAAAGGCCCCCGCGAAGAGAGTCTTTTCTCTGCAAGAATCAGATCCCCAAGACTAAGGTGTCTTCAATCAGAAATGCTGCTCCTTTTTCTCCTGAAAGAAGAGAGAAGCAGTTTCTACGTTCTCGGCATCAACTAAGGAGCTTGTGAAAACCTACTTGTGCCCACTGTGCCCAAGAACTTCCCTCAGACCCTCAGAGGTGGCCATGGTTCCCGGCGTCCCGTGCTGACGAACTTTGTCCTGAGCAGAGCCCATCAGAAAGCTTCAAGTGTGGATCCGCATGACCGCTGCCAACATCTTCTCGGTCACCTCCCCAGGATCCGAGGTTCCTGGGCAAAGACAGGAGCCAGAGGGGGAGCCGAGCACAGGCAGCCGATGGAATTGGGGACCCAGGCAGCTCTACCCACACAGGGAGAGATCTGATCCCTTGTTACTCAGACTCCAGTTCAGCTTATATTGCGACTTTATTGGAAATGGGGTCCTTACAGAGGGAATCAAGTTAGAATGAAGTCATTAGGGTGGACCCTAGTCCCATATGACTGGTGTCCTCTAGAAAGGGGAGATTTGGGCGCAGACACACGGAGAGGCAAGAGGAGGTGAGGAAAGGCAGGAGAAGACACAAACCACAGAGAAAAGTCTGGAACAGATCCTGCCTCACCCCCCTCAGAAGAGACCAACCCTGCAGACACCTTGATTTGGACTCCTGCCTCCAGAACCGGGAGACAAGAAATGTCTGTTGTTTAAGCCCTCTGGTCTGTGGCTCTTTGGTGACAACCCTAGCGCACTAACACAGCGGGTAACTCGCTCCTGCCCCTTCTCCTGAACATCCCTGTTGTCCGAGCAGATGTTACCCCACCACCGCCCCTCTCACAGCCAGCGATCAGCGACCAAACATGGAAGTACAAAAGGCTGGCCTTCTTGCCTCAAAAGAAAGCAACTGTGTGGCATGACTCATGCTCGAGAGGCTTCTGTGGGATCAGGTTGAAGCTGGCCTCCAGTGGAGCCCACATCCTCTCTTAGCTGTCCCTTCACCCCCCTTCCCTTCCCCAGCCCCTCCCTCCCTTGTCCTGAGAGCCCTTCTTCAATAAACCCCTTGCACAAGTTCTCCTGTCTCAGGTTCCGCTTCTGAGAGCCTGACTTTAGACACTTAGCAACTGAGTAAGAGTGTCTAGTAGGTGGGGATCTTTCTGGCCCCTACCACAACTTCATACCACAGAGGCAGGTCCTGACTCCACCCCCGTTTCCTTGTCTCCAGCTTGACTTCCTTCCTCCCAGAAACCTCCTGGCTTTGACAGCTGGGAGACGGGGGCACCCCAGAAATCCAACACCATCAGGCATGTTCCAGGGACACAAAGTCCCCCCTTCTCTACACTGAGCCGCAAAGCAGAGCCCCAGGGACAACGGCCCATTTAATTCCCCACTGCTGCTAGGGCTCCTTCCCCATGTACTTGGCTTCTGCATGCGTTTTAATGTGCCACTGTTTTGGGGAGGCCTGGGGATCATTACAGAAGCTGCTCAAGTCCTCGTCAGCAAGCCTCGCTAATGTAATGGATGAAGGGAGAAAGAAAGAAAAAAAAAAGGGAAGGGAGAAAAAGCCTTACAGCTTTAAGATTCACTAGGGAAAAAAAATCCACCCATTTTCCCACTAGATTTCACATGGCTAACAGCTTCATCTCCCAGTTTTCTCTTGCAATGAGAAGAAAGTATTTTTCTCTCATTTTGCAGGTGTCTGGGGGAAGAGGTGGGACTCTCGTGTTTTGTTTTCCTTATTTTTTTTAAACTTTTGATTGAGTTCCTCACTCCAGTACAGCCCCAAAATCACATGGGAAAGGAGAGATTATATAAATCACTTTCCCTTTGATCGTGTTTCAGCAGGTCCAGGCCAACCCACACTGACAATTTATAGATGGCTTCCACATGTTTGCATAGTAGATGGTTTTGAGGGCGTATGCTTGCTCTTGGAAGCCTGCTCCCCGCTGAATACCGCTGTTCACACTTTAGCAAAGCATCTCAAAGGCAAGTCAATTCCAGAGTAAAAAGACTTCAGAAGCTCCTCCGTCCAGCCAGCTTTCCAAGGCAAAGCTACTGGGGAGTTGTCTCCAGAGATCAACTGTTTTCCTTTCAGAAAACATTCCAGAATATTCAGCCAAAGTTCTATCTTAAGTCATCTATATTTTAAAATACAGCTGCAATATCAGGAGAAGGAACTGTCTTTTTACTGTTGAGGTTTCTCTCCACCAGGATTTCTTCACTTCTTCCTCTGGGTCATCCCAAAATTGACACCATTTTAGTCCATCTTTTTTATTTCTTATTTTTTAGGGACATTATTTTCATGTCTGTGCCCTAATTTTGATCTTATTTTTCAATCTGGCCTGTCATTGTAATTCCACTCATATTTGTGAAAATATGCTACTTGTCTAACCATCCTAGATTGAAGACTGAAAGATAAGCAAGATGGAGAACCTATGCCTGAGAATTTTAGTCAAATCAAAAACCACCTCAGTAGAATGTGGGGCAGAATACGATGCCTATCACAACAATTTTGCAAAGTGACGCAGGGGTGGATGAGAGTGACCCACTGGGGGCATTCAGGCTGGGTTTGAGGAATAGCCATGATTCCAACAGTTAGAAGTGGGAGGGACATGGTTGGGGAATGCAAACATATTTTTGACGGAAAGGACAACCTGTTCAAAGGCCCAGAGGTAGGAGGACACAGGCCTTGTCCACTGCATGGAAGCCGATCCAGTGTAAGCAAACATAGAGGATGGATAGATAAGCAGTGAAGACAGCAAAGGTAGGTTAGTGCCGGGTCATGAGGCCCCTTAAAGGCCTGGGAGAAGAATTTTTACCATAATGTTAAGAAATTAGAAGCCATTAAAAACTTTTTGAACAAATGAGGGACTTGATTATATGTAGTCTGTGTTCATTTTCTAGGGCTTCTGAAGCAAAGTACCACAGATTGGGTGGTTCAAATAACAGAAACTTTTCTCACAGTTCTAGAGGTCTGACGATTAAGCTGTGGGCAAAGTTCGTTTTTCCTGAGGCCTCCCTCCTTGGCCTTTCTCCTGCCCCAGATGGCTGTCTTCTCCTTGTGTCTCCTCATATGCTCTTCCCTATGTGTACCTCTCTGTGTCCTAATCTGCTCTTCTCATAAGGACACTGGACCTATCGGATTAGGATCACCCCAACAGCCTCAGTTTAACTTAATCACCTCTTTCAAGACTTTATTTTCAAACACAGTCACATTCTGAGGGCACTAGGGGTGGGGGCTTCAACATGTGAATGGAGGTGGGGCACAATTCGGCCCACGACATAGTCTACTTAAAAAAATGCCCTTAAAGAGGATGGAGACCAAACAGAGCAAGAAGGCAGTGGGGCACGGGAGGCTGTTGGAAGCTGGCACAATGGGTCAGTGAGGAACAATGAATGGACCAAGGGAGTAGGACTTGAGGAGGTTTTGTGAAAATCAATGTTGGGGAGGGTGGTGAGGAACCAAAGATAACCCCATGAATCTCTATGAGTAGACCTGAACCTGGCATGGACTTTTGCATATAATAACTCATCAGTAAGTAGGAAGGAAAGAAGGAAAGTAGGAGGGAAGGGGGAAGGAGGAAGGAAGGAAGGAAGGAAGGAAGGAAGGAAGGAAGGAAGGAAGGAAGGAAGGAAGGAAGGGAGATGGAGGAGGGAGTGGGAGAGAGGGAGGGAGGGAGGGAGGTGGAAGGAAGGGAATAGAATAGTGAGAGAGAGCATTTGGGCGAAGACTAGGGTGGAAGGCAAACTGACTTTTAACAGTACTTTTGTTGTGCTTGGATTTTATAAAAATTATGTGTATCAATTCAAAAAATTAAAAACAAAAATGAAAAATCAATAATTGTGCAACTTCAAAGGACTTTCCATTATGGGCTGGTTTTCCATATTACTGGACTCTCTCCCTGACACCCAGGCATGTATGCTCAGGATGCCATCCCAGAAAACAACCCAGGGAAGAAATCATAGTGGCGAAAGGTAAGGTCAACTTCCAGAAAGAGAAACTGAAATTCGCCAGAACCACAATAAAACAGTCAGTTAGAGAGAGCAATTTGATATAAGAAAGGTGAGTCTTGAGCTCTCCCAAGGAGATTCAGTTACTAAAGGTCCCTCTGTCTTCCCCCAAAAAAGTTCATTACAAGGAGGCTTCAGGCTGTTGGGATGAGAGAATGGGATAACCCCTCTACAGTTGTTAGCACCCTCCCAGGGCAGAATAACTGCCCGATACTTGTTAGCTTCCTATCTGTCATGGATCACACTTTAAGGAGCCTTGTCCATGGGTCACATGGACCAAAGGGTACAGCTATCCCTTTCTGATGCCCCCAAAACTCTTCCCCCGCTTACATCAGAATCCCAACTGTGTTCAGGGGTTAGAAGGCCCTGTGCTTCTGAGGACCAGGCTCTCTCTCCAGTCCCAGGATGAATCTTGATTGGTCTAAGCCAGTCACTACCATTTTATACCTCTTGTAGGTGACTGATTCAGGTTTGGAAAGGATGCCGTCATAGTCAAGTGCCACGGGAGGGGGAATCTGCCGGGAAATATCTGTGAAATTATTCCCTGCTCATAAAAAAGGACAGAGCTACCATCTGTGTGGCATGGCTGGAATTGTAGCAGCCTTCTTTAAACTGTGAGGGAAGCCAGCCTAATAGGACAAGCCAAGCCACCAAGGATAGCAGGGAGAGCAGGTGGGGTGAACTGAGTTCCAGTTGATTTTGTTGTTAGTTTATCTGTGGCCTGCAGCCAAAAGTCCCCTAATCTATATAACTCCTTTTGGTCCATGTGGAAGGGTTTGGTTACTCTTCATCTGGCACATCTCTGTTTCCTTCACCCAAACTAGGAACAGAGTCTGGAGGTCCCTGGGCAGGGCTCTGTACACCAGCAGTCATCCAGAGCAGATTACCCATCCCTGAAACAGCTTCCTCTTGGAAGAACCTGGGGAAATAAGTACAAATTCCTGGTAGCCAAAGCTCACACATTTCATGCTGACTCCCTCCCAAGTTGGGCCTTCTGTTCTGGAGTGACTCGCATTGCTTTTCCCTGGACTCCTTCCAATGATTTCGGCATCCTATGCTCATGTTTCTAAACCCCAGTGCAGAATTCCAACTGTGGGCTCGTCAGCTTTCTCCAGACTATGTTCTTAGTGTTTGCCAGGCTTCTTTTCTGATATGAGTCATAGTGCTTTTCCTACTTTATCTGCCGATAAAGAAAAAATTCAGCCTCTCCACCCTGCAACCCTGGGCTTTCTGCCATTCTCCCCAGATCCAAGCTCCTTGCTGGACCTGAAATAGTAGCCATCATAACAGTGCCTTACATCGCACGACACAGTTCTCAATAGTTTACAAAGCATTTATTTCCACAGGTGTCATCTAATCTAATCCTTGCAATGAGGTATGAAGTAAGTAAAGCAGACAGAAAGAGAAACACATTGAGAGAGGATGACCGGTCGGGCCAAGGTCAACTGGCAGATAGCTGGCACAGGTAGGATCCAAATCCAGTTAGACTGAGTGTCTCTCCATCTAATTCAACTCTGTTCCACAGGTATTTACTCAGTTTTCCCTTTGTGCTTGGCACTTTGGGGCTTGCCTGGGACAACCGTGAGGATGAGGACTATGTCCGTGCTCTGCTTAAAAGGCAGGGAAAGAGATCAAATTGATGCCAAACACCAGTGCCTGGAAGCGAGTCACCTTTCACTTTGTATTTGTCATGTAAATGTAATGTAGTTCCAGGAATGTGCTATACCCCACTCTTTCTACTAGGAAGTTCTTTGGTGTGTTTTTTTTTGAGCACTACATAGGGAAATGAAAAGGGAATGGAGGATGGTCATTGTCTATGAAGCTGGTGCTTGGCACAGAGAACAGAGGTAAACGGGGACTGGAGAGGAAAGTCACACAGGAAGGAGGGCTCACAGTGGAGCAACCAGGACTTCCTTGGTGAGCTGATATAAACTGAAAATATTAGCAACATTTACCAAACACTTATTGTGCTCAAAGTGTATCAATTAGTTATTGATGAGTAACAAATTGCCCCCAAAGTCCAGTGCCTTAAAACTACAACCATTTATCATTTCTGAGTTAGCTATGTGGTTCCAGTGATCTGAGGTGGGCTGTTGTTGGTTTGGCATGCTCGTGAGTCTGTGATCAGTGGGCAGAGTGACTGGGGACAGGCTGCCCTGGGATGGGCAGGATGGCTGGGGACAGGCTGCCCTGGGATGATCTTGGCTGGGACAATCCTCCAATAGGCTAGCCTAGGCATGTCCTCATGGCAAAATAGAGTAGCACGAAAGGGAGCAGAAGTACACAAGGTCCCTGCCACCCTGTCACATCCACTGTGTCTTTGGGCCAAGGCACGTCACAAGGCAGCCCACACTCAGGGGTGGGGAAATAGATGTCACACCTTGATAAGCAGTCACTTGACAAAGGGCTTGGGAAAAGGGAGAGGTAAAGAATTGAGACCTATTCCATGTGTTGAATTTAGAGGGCTGAGATAAAAACCATTGATAAGTTTGTCTTAATTCCACCATGTGGAAAATAATTACAGGTTGATCCCATGACCTGTTAATGCACACCAAGTAGGACCACTAGAAAAGCATCATTTGAGATGTTGTTGGTGACTACGAGGTCAAAGGGATATTTTTGCATGAGAGAAGATGGCAGTCCATGCACCTACAAATAAAAGATCCGACCAAGAACAATGGCTTTCGTCAAGGTCACGGCTATCAGCACCACCCGGGACAATGCTATTTGGGAGGTTTTGAACACTCACCATATCCAATAGCTCGTGCTCACCATCTGAAGACGGCTTTACACACATTGTTGTGTGTAATCCCCACAACATTCAAAAGTAAGGAATATTCTGCGATTTCTTACTGAGTTTTATTCAGCGTACTTCTGAGAACTCTGATGGAGAGAGCAGATGTCAGGTGCATCTGAGATGTATTGTACAAGAACACTTCTTCTAGAGAGAGGGGGGAAAGATGGCGGAGGAGTAGGGGACCCTATTTCAACTGGTCCCCGGAATTGAGCTGGATATCTACCAGACCACTCTGAGCACCCACGAAACCAGCCTGAGATGTAAGATCTGGATCTCTACAAACAGAATATCGCAGGCGGTTGGTTTTGAGGTACGAAGGGAGAGCCGTGATTCTGCGGGCAGATATCGGAGGATAAACGGCAGCAGGAGGGAGCCTGGTGGTGGGGATCCTACACCGCCGGTGAGCGACAGCCTCGCGCTCTGGGGATGGGGCACAGACTCGCAGACCGATAGCGGTGGGAAAGGACTTTAGGGCAGCCCCCGGGGTGGAAAACCAGACCGGCGGGGTCATGCGTAAGCGAACTGCAGCCCCCCGGAAAGAAACCTGAGCGACGGTCACGCGCACGTGAACTGCAGCCTCCGAGACGGAAACCCGGTGCGTTGGGGTCGCGCCGGTGAACTGCAACCCCCGGGGTGGAAACCCCGAGCGGCGGAGTCGCGCGCACGCGAACTGGGAGCGGCTGGCAGTTTTAGAAGCACAAAGGGCAGAGATGTGCCCCGACCTGGAGGCAGGACTGGGAGCGCTGCGGAGGGGCGCACAACCCAGGCCGCTGCAGTTTATAGCAGCACGGACAGAAAGAGACGGTGTGGCCTGGAGAGCTCACTGAGGAACAGACTGCGGTCTCTCTGCTCTGAGGCAGAGGGTTGGAAACGGTCTCTTCTGCTCTGACTCGCGGAAGAGACGCGGAAAGCCGCCAGGGAAAGGCGCCAGAGAACAAAAGCCCCAAAGACTGATTCCCGCCGAGCCCATCCCCCGCCACAGGGGCGCAGGGCAACTCCGCCCAAACAGGGTTGCCTGAGTAACAGCACGGCAGGTCCCTCCCGCAGAAGACAGGCTGGGAAAACAAGAGGCCAGCAACCCTAAGGTCCCAAGAAAACAGGTGCATCTTGCTTGCGTTCTGGTCAATAATTTGGACTCTATACATTCCCTCAAACACCCAGCAACAGAATGACTAGGAGGAGGAGCCCCCAAAATAGAAAAGACTCAGAGATTATGACTTCTGCTGCAGATTTACAAATGGATGCAGATATAACCAAGATGTCGGAGATGGAATTCAGGCTAGCAATTGTGAAGACAATGCCTAGAATGGAGAAATCAATTAATGGCAACATAGAGTCTCTAAGGGCAGAAATAAAAGGTGAATTGGCAGAACTTAAAAATGCTATCAATGAGATCCAATCCAATCTAGATAATCTAACAGCTAGGGTAACTGAGACAGAAGAGAGAATAAGCGATCTGGAAGACAGTATAATAGATAAAAAGGGAAAAGAGGAGGCCATGGAAAAACAACTCAGAATCCATGAAAATAGAATCAGAGAAATAAGTGACACCATGAGGCGTTCCAATGTCAGAATCATTGGAATCCCGGAGGGAGTGGAGAGAGAGAGAGGGCTAGAAGATGTATTTGAGCAAATCGTAGCTGAGAACTTCCCTAATCTGGGGAATGAAACAAACATTCGAGTCCTAGAGGCAGAGAGGACCCCTCCTAAGATCAAGGAAAACAGGCCAACACCCCGGCATGTAATAGTAAAACTTGCAAATCTTAGAACCAAGGAAACCATCTTAAGGGCAGTTAGGGGGAAGAGATTCCTTACGTACAGAGGGAGGAACATCAGAATAACGTCAGACCTATCCACAGAGACCTGGCAAGCCAAAAAGGCCTGGCAAGACATATTCAGGGTACTAAATGAGAAGACCATGCAGCCAAGAATACTTTATCCGGCAAGGTTTTCATTTAGAATGGATGGAGAGATGCAGAGCTTCCACGACTGGCAGAAGTTGAAAGAATATGTGACCACTAAGCCGGCCCTGCAAGAAATATTAAGGGGGTTTCTATAAAAGGAGAAAGACCCCAAGAGTGATCTACAACAGAAATTTACAGGGACAATCTATAAAAACAACGTCTTCACAGGCAACATGATGACAATTAATCCATATCTTTCAATAATCACTCTCAACGGGAATGGCCTAAACGCTCCCATAAAACGGCACAGGGTTGCAGATTGGATAAAAAGACAGGACCCATCCATATGCTGTCTACAAGAGACTCATTTTGAACCTAAAGATACATCCAGACTGAAAGTGAAGGGATGGAGATCTATCTTCCATGCCAGTGGACCTCAAAAGAAAGCTGGGCTAGCAATTCTTATATCAGACAAATTAGATTTTAAACTAAAGTCTGTAATAAGAGACACAGAAGGACACTATATCATTCTTAAAGGGTCTATCCAACAAGAAGATCTAACAATTGTAAATATCTATGCCCCCAACATGGGAGCAGCCATCTACATAAGCCAACTGTTAACCAAAATAAAGAGTCATATTGATAACAATACGTTAATTGTAGGAGACCTCAATACTCCACTCTCAGCAATGGACAGATCCTCTAAGCAGAAAATCAACAAGGAAACAAGAGCTTTGAATGATACATTGGACCAGATGGACCTCATAGATATTTACAGAACATTCCACCCTAAAACAACAGAATACTCATTCTTCTCGAGCGCACATGGAACTTTCTCCAGAATAGACCATATACTGGGTCACAAATCAGGTCTCAACCGATACCAAAAGATTGAGATTATTCCCTGCATATTCTCAGACCACAATGCTCTAAAACTGGAACTCAATCACAAGAAAAAATTTGGCAGAAATTCAAACACTTGGAAGCTAAAGACCACTCTGCTCAAGAATGTTTGGGTCAACCAAGAAATCAAAGAAGAACTTAAGCAATTTATGGAAATCAATGAGAATGAAAACACATTGGTCCAAAACCTATGGGATACTGCAAAGGCGGTCCTAAGGGGGAAATACATAGCCGTCCAAGCCTCACTCAAAAAAATAGAAAAATCCCAAATTCACCAACTAACTCTACACCTTAAAGAACTAGAGAAAAAGCAACAAACCACGCCTAAGCCACGCATTAGAAGAGAAATAATTAAAATTAGAGCAGAAATCAATGAATTAGAAACCAGAAACACAGTAGATCAGATCAATGAAACTAGAAGTTGGTTCTTTGAAAGAATTAATAAGATCGATAAACCACTGGCCAGACTTATCCAAAAGAAGAGAGAAAGGACCCAAATTAATAAAATTATGAATGAAAGGGGAGAGATCACGACTAACACCAAGGAAATAGAAACAATTATTAGAAATTATTATCAACAACTATATGCCAATAAACTGAGCAATCTGGATGAAATGGAGGCCTTCCTGGAAACCTATAAGCTGCCAAGACTGAAACAGGAAGAAATTGACAACCGGAATAGGCCAATAACCAGTAACGAGATTGAAGCAGTGATCAAAAACCTCCCAAAAAACAAGAGTCCAGGGCCTGATGGATTCCCTGGGGAATTCTACCAAACATTCAAAGAAGAAATAATACCTATTCTACTGAAGCTGTTTCAAAAAAGAGAAACAGAGGGAAAACTTCCAAACTCATTCTATGAGGCCAGCATTACCTTAATCCCCAAACCAGGCAAAGACCCCATCAAAAAGGAGAATTTCAGACCGATATCCCTGATGAATATGGATTCCAAAATCCTCAACAAAATCCTAGCTAATAGGATCCAACAATACATTAAAAGGATCATCCACCACGACCAAGTGGGATTTATCCCCGGGATGCAAGGGTGGTTCAACATTCGCAAATCAATCAATGTGATAGAACACATTAATAAGAGGAGGGAGAAGAACCATATGGTCCTCTCAATTGATGCAGAAAAAGCATTTGACAAAAAACAACATCCTTTCCTGATTAAAACTCTCCAGAGTATAGGGATAGAGGGAACATTCCTCAAGCTCATAAAATCCATCTATGAAAAACCCACAGCGAATATCATCCTCAATGGGGAAAAGCTGAGAGCCTTTCCCTTAAGATCAGGAACACGTCAAGGGTGCCCACTCTCGCCACTGTTGTTCAACGTAGTACTAGAAGTCCTAGCAACAGCAATCAGACAACAAAAATAAATAAAAGGCATTCAAATTGGCAAAGAAGAAGTCAAACTCTCTCTTTTCACAGACGACATGATACTTTATGTGGAAAACCCAAAAGACTCCACCCCCAAATCACTAGAACTCATCCAGCAATTCAGTAATGTGGTAGGATACAAAATCAATGCACAGAAATCAGTTGCTTTCTTATACACTAACAATGCAACTGTAGAAAGAGAAATTAGAGAAACGATTCCATTTACAATAGCACCAAAAACCATAAGATACCTCGGAATAAACCTAACCAAAGAGGTAAAGGATCTATACTCTAGGAACTACAAAACACTCATGAAAGAAATTGAAGAAGACACAAAAATATGGAAAAACATTCCATGCTTATGGATCGGAAGAATAAACATTGTTAAAATGTCTATGCTACCCAGAGCAATCTATACCTTCAATGCCATCCCGATTAAAATTCCAATGACATTTTTCAAAATGCTGGAACAAACAATCCTAAAATTTGTATGGAATCAGAAAAGACCCCGAATCACCAAGGAGATGTTGAAAAAGAAAAACAAAGCTGGGGGCATCACGCTGCCCGATTTCAAGCTATATTACAAAGCAGTGATCACCAAGACAGCATGGGACTGGCACAAAAACAGACATACAGACCAATGGAACAGAATAGAGAACCCAGATATGGACCCTCAACTCTATGGTCAAATAATCTCTGACAAAGCAGGAAAAAACATGCAATGGAAAAAAGACAGTCTCTTCAATAAATGGTGCTGGGAAAATTGGACAGCCACATGCAGAAGAATGAAACTCGACCATTCTCTAACACCATTCACAAAGATAAACTCAAAGTGGATGAAAGACCTCAATGTGAGACAGAAATCCATCAAAATCCTAGAGGAGAACATAGGCAGTAACCTCTTTGACATCGCCCACAGCAACTTCTTTCAAGATACATCTCCAAAAGCTAGTGAAACAAAAGCAAAAATGAACTATGGGAACTTCATCAAGATAAAAAGCTACTGCACAGCAAAGGAAACAGTCAACAAAACAAAGAGGCAACCCACAGAATGGGAGAAGATATTTGCAAATGACACTACAGATAAAGGGCTGGTATCCAAAATCTATAAAGAACTTCTCAAACTCAACACCCAAAAAACAAATAATCAAGTCAAAAAGTGGGCAGAAGAGATGAAAAGACACTTCTCTGAAGAAGACATACAAATGGCTAACAGACACATGAAAAAATGTTCATCATCATTAGCCATCAGGGAAATCCAAATCAAAACCACACTGAGATACCACCTTACACCAGTTAGAATGGCAAAAATGGACAGGGAAAGAAACAACAAATGTTGGAGAGGTTGTGGAGAAAGGGGAACCCTCTTACACTGTTGGCGGGAATGCAAATTGGTACAGCCACTTTGGAAAACAGTGTGGAGGTTCCTCAAAAATTTAAAAATAGAGCTACCCTATGACCCAGCAATTGCACTACTGGGTATTTACCCCAAAGACACAGATGTAGTGAAAAGAAGGGCCATATGCACCCCAATGTTCATAGCAGCAATGTCCGCAATAGCCACACTGTGGAAAGAGCCGAGATGCCCTTCCTTCAACAGATGAATGGATAAAGAAGATGTGGTCCATATATACAATGGAATATTACTCAGCCATCAGAAAAGATGAATACCCAACTTTTACATCAACATGGATGGGACTGGAGGAGATTATGCTAAGTGAAATAAGTCAAGCAGAGAAAATCAATTATCATATGGTTTCACTTATTTGTGGAACATAAGGAATAACATGGAGGACATTAGGAGAAGGAAGGGAAAAATGGGGGGGGGGGCGGAATTGGAGGGAGAGATGTACCATGAGAGACTATGGACCTGAGAAACAAACAGGGTTTTAGAGGGGAGGGGGGAGGGGGGATTGGTTAGCCCGGTGATGGGTATTAAGGAGGGCACGTACTGCATGGAGCACTGGGTGTTATACGAAAACAATGGATCGTGGATCACTACATCAAAAACTAATGATGTATTGTATGGTGACTAACATAACATAATAAAATTAAAAAATAAAAAAATAAAAAAAAAAGAACACTTCTTCTACTGAAGCAAAGAGAAAAGGAATCTCTCTTCTATAATTTGTGTTCCACAAAAGAACATCATTATCTCCAACCAGGCCCCTCAGAACTATAGAATATTTTAAGGCTTGACATTCTTCTGTTCAAACCTAAAATGAACCATTAGAAAAATTTAATATCTGAAACATTATTCTGAATATATTTTTGTAATCATCTAAATACCAATAGTCAAAATCTTCATGGAACCCTAAGATCAGACTCAATGTGACATCCATGAACAGTAAACAAGTGGGCCAAAAATGGACATCTCTTAATGCTAAAAATCAAAAATTTATGAAATTCATAAACTTCTAAGATTTTAGCATATTCCCCTTTACTAGCAGGCAGTGAAATGGTCATGCTCAAACAAGCAATTCCCATTAAGAAAAGGAATACAACCAAGGCCTTATTTGATCATTGCTAGGGTCAGACTCATTGGAAGCATTCTCTGCTCTGGGGAAAAAAGCCAATGAAGGCAGCCGGACCGATGAGCTGTCAAGAGTGTTGCTGTTCATGCCTTCTTTGCTTTATTCATCTGTCACCACACATTCTGAGCATCTGCTTTCTGCAGGACATGGCCTCAGAGGTAAGAATCCCTCGCTAGCCTCTGCCATAGCTGTGTGAGGTCTAGGGTCTCTGGGGAGGACAAGAGGCCCCCCACCCCAGTGGTCACTGGTTTTTGGGTCATGTCAATGATGTCTACACTCACGTGGGCTTCTGCAGCCCCATCATGCACCAGGCCATTTCTGCACCTCTCTTCAGGCATTCCCTGTGTTCCTTCCATGCCAATAATCTCCTGTACCCTTCAAGGGATTCCATGCTCCCACCCTCCGCCCCTAGCAGAGTCCAGTCTATACCCTCAGGTGGAAGGAAGGGTGTTGACCTGGTGGAGCCTGCAGTCCACATTCTACATTGGGCAAATCTCTGCACTCCCTTGGCTTTAGATTCCCCCACAGTAGAACAGGGGCTGGGTGGAGGGATGGACCCCCTCCCATAGCTTTGTCTGTCAAGTCTCAACAGGGGACCATCTCCCATCAAAGTTGGGGCATGGAGTGGAGCTAGAGGCAAAGGCCCCACAGTGAAGCAGACCCCTGAGTAATGGATTCCACACCAAGACCCTCATGTTGGCCTAGGAAAGAAGGATTCTAATGGTTATGCTTGACATACAAAATGGGTTGAAGGGAGAATCATGTTTAAGATCACAGAAACCTGCAAATAAGCTGAAAAATTACTTCTGGCCCCCAGACAAAATAGAAATGCGACTTAGAGTCTGGAACTTTGGCTTTCACCTCTGCTTCTGCTACTTGCTGGCTGTTAGACTTGGGGTAAATTACTTCATGTCTTGGCATTTCAGTCTGCCCAACCGTGAAATGGGAATGTGAGGGACCTACCCCAGTGGATCCCTGTGTAAAGACTGTAGAGCAAAGAGGCAAACCATAAGCACATGGAGGGGCTGGAGCAAGCCAGCCTCAGGGCACAGAGAAGAAGCCCTGGATCCTTCCCACATCTCTAACTCTGGGTGGTCACTCAGGCCTAATAGCCTGAACAGTAGCTACAGTGGCCAAACAACAACCAAGAACTGCACAAAGCCACAGGTCCCTGAGTTCAGTCTTAGTTCTCATTGGGGAGGAAGAGGAGGCCCAGCTGGAAGGTTCTAGAGAAGCCCCAAGGCTCTGACATATGGCCATCCCACAAACTCCCCCTGTTGCCAGGTAAACAGGCAGCATTAGCGCTCCCTCCTCTGTCCTACCCCACCAACCACCCCGTTGGGCACCATTTCCTCTTTAAAAGTTCCTGAATGTTAAGTTTAACAGACAGGAAAGAGCAGTAGTCAAGAGAAAGGGAAGGATGGGATAGGAGTCGCACCCATCCTCAGATTCTCCTAGAGAGCCATTCCTCACCCCCACAAAGCCATGTACTGCCCTGAGCAGCTGTTTGCCTCGGCTAACAAATGCCCAGCCGCATCCAATGGGGACTGCTTTGCGAGCTTGCTGGCAGGAGCCTCTGGACACATGTACACACACACACACACGCACGAATACACACACACATGCACACACAGGCTCAATCACACACATGCACGCATGCAAGCATGAATGCACACACATGTGCACATACACACGCTCAATCACACAGATGCACACATAGGGACACACACATGCACGAATACACACACATGCACACACAGGCTCAATCACACACATATACACACGCACACATTTGTACGAATGCACATACACATGCACACAAAGGCTCAATCACACACATGCACGCATGCATGCATGAATGCACACACGTGCACACACAGGCTCAATCACACACATGCACGCATGCAAGCATGAATGCACACACAGGCTCAATCACACACATGCACGCGTGCATGCATGAATGCACACACGTGCACACACATGCTCAATCACACACATGCACGCATGCAAGCATGAATGCACACACATGTGCACACACAGGCTCAATCACACACATACACACATGCACACATTTGTACGAATGCACACGCACGTGCACCCACAGGCTCAATCACACACATGCACGCATGCAAGCATGAATGCACACACATGTGCACACACCGGCTCAATCACACACATGCACGCGTGCAAGCATGAATGCACACACATGTGCACATACACACACTCAATCACACAGATGCACACATAGGGACACACACACACAGGCTCACACACAGGTACAGCAACAACTTCCAGGTGACTGATGGTGGAGATGGTGGCAATAGGAGTGCCCGGCTTACTCGTCTGCTGGTAAAGCCCCAGACCAGGTTCCCAGACAGTGACTTTCTCTCTTGTTCTTTTTTAATATAACTCATTTATAATTAGTATCATTGTGACAAAAATATTTCTGAAGAAAGCCAAATATTCCAATCTAAGCCTACAGCTACTAAATTTAAGTAATATTCTTCTGAGTAACAACTAAAAAAAATATTTATTTTTATTTTTTGTTTCAAGGTGTTATTTAAATTTATGTTCAATTAAATTAAATTTAACATATAGCGGAATATTAGTTTCAAGGGTAGAATTCAGTGATTCATCACTTACATACAATGCCCAGTGCTCATCACAAGTGCCCTCCTTAATGCCCATCACCCATCTAGCCCATCCCCACCCACCTCCCCTCCAGCAACCCTCAATGTGTTCTCTATAGTTAAGAGTCTCTCATGGTTTGTCTCCCTCTCTGTTTTTACCTTATTTTATTTTCCCTTCCCTACGTTCATCTGTTTTGTTTCTTAAATTCCACATATGAGTGAAATCATATGGTATTTGTCTTTCTCTGCCTTATTTCTTTTAGCATTATACTCTCTAGCTCCATCCACGTTATTGCAAATGGCAAGATTTCATTCTTTTTTATGACTAATATTCCATTGTATATATACACCACATCTTCTTCATCCATTCATCAGTCGATGGACATTTGAGCTCTTTCCATAATTTGGCTATTGTTGATAATGCTGCTACAAACATCAGGGTACATGTACCCCCTTTAAATCATAAAGGGGAACCCTCTTACACTGTTGGTGGGAATGCAAACTGGTACAGCTACTCTGGAGAATAGTATGGAGGTTCCTCAAAAAGTTAAAAATAGGGGCGCCTGAGTGGCTCAGTCGTTAAGCGTCTGCTTCGGCTCAGGTCATGATCCCAGGGTCCTGGGATCGAGCCCCATAAGGGCTCCCTGCTCCGCGGGAAGCCTGCTTCTCCCTCTCCCACTCCCCCTGCTGTGTTCCCTCTCTCGCTGAGTCTCTCTCTGTCAAATAAATAAATAAAATCTTTAAAAAAAAAAGTTAAAAATAGAGCTACTCTATGACCCAGCAATTGCACTACTAGGTATTTACCCAAAGGATACAAAAATATACATTTGAAGGGGTACATGCACCGTGATGTTTATAGCAATATTATGAATAGTGAAAATTTGACTTCTTCCTTGCCAATTTGGATGCCTTTTATTTTTGTTGTTGTTGTTTCTGTCTGATTGCTGAGGCTAAGACGTCCAGTACTATGTTAAATAGTAATGGTGAGAGTGGACATCCCTCTTTTGTTCCTAACCATAAAGGAAAAGCTCTCAGTTTTTCCCCATTGAGGATGATATTAGCTGTGGGTCTTTCATATATGGCCTTTATGATGTTGAGGTATGTGAGTGGAAGGGGAAGAGGGAGAGCAAGAAGCAGATGCCTCGCTGAGCATGGAGCCTGATGTGGGGTTCCATCCCAGGACTCTGAGATCATGACCTGAGCTGAAGTCAGACACTTACCCGACTGAGTCACCCAGGTGCCCCCCCAACCCTATTCATTCTTTAGTAGGATGTTCTTTAAACTCCATGTATTTGTGGTCTTTCCAAATTTTTTCTTGTGGTTGACTTCACGTTTCATATCGTTGTGTTTGGAAAATATGCATGGTATGACCTCAATCTTTTTACACTTATTGAGACCTGATATGTGACCCAGTATGTGATCTATTCAGGAGAATTTCCCAAGCACACTTGAAAAGAATGTGTATTCTTCTGCTTTAGGATGAAATGTTCTGAATATATCTGTTAAGTCCATCTGATCCTGTGTGTCATTCAAAGCCATTGTTTCCTTGTTGATTATCTGCTTAGATGATCTGTCCATTGCAGTGAGCGGAGTGTTAAGGTCCCCTATTAGTATTGTATTATTATCAATGAGTTCCTTTATGTTTGTTATTGATTGCTTTATATATTTGGGTGCTCCCAAGTTAGGGGCATAAATATTTACAATTGTTAGATCTTCTGGTTGGATAGTCCTCTTTATTATGATATAGTGCCCTTCTTCATCTCTTGTTACCATCTTTGGTTTAAAATCTAGTTCATCTGGGGGCGCCTGGGTGGCTCAGTCGTTAAGCGTCTGCCTTCGGCTCAGGTCATGATCCCAGGGTCCTGGGATCGAGCCCCATAAGGGCTCCCTGCTCGGCGGGAAGCCTGCTTCTCCCTCTCCCACTCCCCCTGCTTGTGTTCCCTCTCTCTGTCTCTCTCTGTCAAATAAATAAATAAAATCTTAAAATCTATTTCATCTGATAAAAGTATGGCTATTCTGGCTTTCTTCTGACATCCATTAGTGATAGGTGGTTCTCCATCCCCTCACTTTCAATCTACAGGTGTCTTCAGATCTAAAATGAGCCTCTTGTAGGCCTGGACAGTGACTTTCTGTCCAACATTTATAACGTGTCTTCTAAGGTTTGTCACCAAGGTTCAATAGTCGTAGGCACTGGAGAAGCATAAGTATTAAACAGTGGGATCTCAGGGTGGGAAAGGGGCAGGAAGAAGGCCCTGGTTTGTAGGATTTGTCAATTTCTGTGGTGTAAATACTTCCTCAAGGCCGATTTCAAGCTACCAACATGGCATTGCTGAAAGCCAGGTTGGGGGAGACAGCAGCACGGTGAGCTCTGATGAGCCCCATCAGCTGCTCAGCTGCTAGGGAAGCACCAGTATGAATCACAGGCACGGCTTACCTTCCCAGTCCAAGACCAGGACACCAAACTCCAAGAAAAAAACAGAACCCAAACACCTACAGGCCAAAGATTATTTGTTCATTTGACAATATTTACTCAAACAAACTAAAATTATGGAGAAATATTGGGGGGGGGGGAACCATCCTTTTGACTTTTGGCAAAATGTATAGTTAACAAATGTAGAACATCTTTCTGTCCAGAAACTGGCAGAATAAATATTACTGGGTAAGCTCTAGCAGCCATCACCTTTTATGGAATTTTTGTTTGGTCTGTTTGTGTTTGGTTTAAATAACTTCAAATAGCACATGAAGTCAGAAAGGAAGGAGAACTTACTGGAAATGCACCCCAGTCTAAGTGAGGCCAGTGTGGAAGGATCCTGTGCCTTACCTGTGCAGTTTTGCTTGAGGGATGAAGGGTCATCGGAATCTTCGGGAATGACTACCTGGGGCGAAGAGACACAAACACCCACCTTCCTAAGAAGCCGCCAAGTCCTTCTGCATAATAATGGCTCTGTGCCATTATTCTGCAAAATCCTCATCAAACAACTTCTTTTCATTCCTCTGCTTTAGCTCAGTTGTTTGCTGCCCATTTTTATTCGGTTTTCTGAATGTAAACCTGAGGTGACTCCCAATGCAAACAGAGAAGTTTCTGTTACAGTCCATTTGAAAAACTGCCCACTGGAATAGAGAAAGAGAAAACACATTTTCGTATTTATCCAAAAGCAATGGAGCCTCAAACAATAAGTTAAGATAATAATATTCTTGAGAGAGGCAAAATTCTCAATGCCAATATAAACTGTACACTTGGTTATCTCTATACCATTAAGGAAGTGTCCCAGCCAAATGAACTAAATACACTCTGGATGACCGAGATCCTTTACAGAATAGCAATCAGAACAAAGGCAAAAGAGAGATAAAAATAGGACACCTTCCCCACACAGCAACTCCCCACACAGCAACCCCCAAGCAGAAAGCTATAAAGCTATTAGGAGTGTGGGTTTAACATCTCATCCTCAGGAGTTTATTAATGAGGCTGTGTGACTATGAGAGCCTGGATTTATGAGTCTTCAAGACTCATACCTGGACACTGGGACTCAGAAAGGTGAACTTTCAGCCATGTTACCACTGCAAGGGTGTGCAGGAGTGAGGACCGAACCCTCGTCCTTCTGGCTTCAAGATAAATTCTCCTTCTACCAGATCAGGAGGGTGTGGGGAGACCACACAACCAAAGCATTCTTTCCATAGCACCCCTTTAAAAAATAAAATTCCCCTTGTGAATTGGAAAAATACAAGCATCCCATTTGTGCCCTCTCTAGAAACTTGTATGCTGAGTGAACTGAGGAGCACCTGCTTTTGGGGGTAACTGGGAGTAAAAGAGAGGTAGAGGAAGATGCAGCGTAGTGTTCTCCAGAATGCTGAGGTGTGAGGGCCCTGGAGTTGATTCTTTCTCCCAACATTTTGGAGCTCTGCAATCCTGGGCAAGTTACTTAATGTCTCTGAATCTCAGTTGTCCTCTTCTAAAAAATGGGGATAATAAGAAGTATCATTGCTTATAACGGGCATAACCCCATTGAAAGTGTTTAGTGAGATAAACCAGGCATGTGGTAAAGACTCAGAGGTTGTCAGATATCATTTCTGCTCTTCATTGATCCTAAGATGCACATTTTCCCACATTTTAATATTTCTTAGTGCATCTGACTATCTACAGCATCCTAGCATTGTGTCAAATCTTAATGGCACATCTTACAATCAATGGAGTCTTGCTTTGATGAAATACGGCATTGTAATTATCAGTACTATTATCACCAGAGATTTGATCATAAAATAATAATGAGACTGCTTCCACGAGCTGTGGACAATAAGCAGCCTTATTATTTTATAATAGCACAGCAGGTTTCCCAGCTAGAAGACTCTCCTGGGGGCTGCTGTACAATGGCTAAGATGGATGAATGTTGCCTTCTAGCAGTAACAGACTTTCAATAGATCTGTCTGACTCTAAGCAAGCTCAAGATATGAAAATCCACCTTTCTATTGAAAAACTAATTAGAAGGAAATACTATAAAATAGAAGAATACGAGAAGTACCCATTTGGGCAGTGTTTCTCAACCTTTTTATTCCATAGCCCCGCAATGAGCCTTTTAAGACGTTTTAAGACATTTTTGTCCAAATCCCTTTCCCAATGAAATTTTAATATTAAAGACATAGTGCATATCTATTCATGTATTGTATGTATATCTACGCTTTACACATAAAAAGCTGTATAAACACTGTATAAAGGAGTATGATTTTTATGCTCTCTTGAGTACAATATTGCCCCTTTGAGAATGCATGCTTTAGAGACAGATCTTAAAGGATATTTGAAATACTGCATGATGAGAAGTTTTTATTTGCACTCAATTTTTCCATGATGTGCCAACTATGGAAAGGAAGAAACACAAGTAGCCCGTTTGATAAAATGTCCACAGTGGGGTGCCTACTCCACGGTCATTACCGACCAGTGTCTCTCTAGCTGCTTTTTAGACCACATTACCCAAACACACCAGGAAGGTGGCACACGTATGAGTGAGATTTGACTATTTATAATGGAAGAAAACTTGCCTCCAAGTTAAGTAGACTTTTTTTAATGTGCATGAGTGTTTATCTGCCCTGTGACAAATAGGCATGGGTGATAAGTAGTTCGTTCAAATCACAGTTAGTGGAATTATTTCTACAAGAGCTCTCAGTATTTTTTTTCTTATCTCACACTGTTATTTCTCTAGTAGATGAAATCAGCATCCTGGTCAACAATTTTCCTGAATATTCTCTACAGGTTATCCCCAAGGGCAGGATTCTCTGCATCGTTCATCCCCTTGCCCCTGGGCAGGCTGAAGTTTCCTGGACCCCAGAGGAAGGACACTTGAAGCAGCACAAATAACTGCTTCCTGCTTCCCACTTCCTGCTTTAGTTTTGGCCAAAAGTCCAAAGCAGCAGGAATGATGGACTCCTGGCACCACTGCCTCAGAGTAGATGGGAAACCCAGGCAGAGGCTTGGATAGAAGATGCACAGAAGGTTCACAGGCAATGAGCTCTGCAGAGCTGGAAATCTTTACCCAGAGGGAGGGAAGAATAGGGGCTAAAGGAAGGCTAATAAGGGGAGCCCCAGCTTCTGTGATGGAAATGAAGGGAGGGAGCCAGGGGAGGGAAATCCAGGAAGGAGGTGGCCAGCTCACAGGGCAGAACTCCAAAGAAATGGTGGGCTCCAGTCCTGGGCTGCAGCAGAGGGAACCCAGCTTCCCTCCCAGGAAGGAAGGGAGGGAGGGAGGAACGGAGGGAGGAAGGAAGGAAAGGGAAGGAAGGAAGGAAGGAAAGGGAAGGGAAGGGAAGGGAAGAGAAGGGAAGGGAAGAGAAGGGAAGGGAAGGGAAGGGAAGGGGAAAGAAAAGAGAGCCTGCAAGATTTTCCACCTCAGTAGGGTTCCACGCAAGGAGTTGGGATATTGAATGTGGCCATCAGCCCCTTCCTACTGAGCTTCAGGAAACCAGGGACCCGGTAAGCGCCATCTCTCCTCCCAGGGTCTGAGGCCCTCTTGCCCCTTGGGATGACAGTGTTTGTTCTGATACGGATCCCATCCCTGGCTGTCTCCAAACCTCACCCACAGCTCCTCTCTTCCCATGCAGTGGCCTGTTGGAGCCCCTGACTCAGTGGGCCAGCTCGGGGTCCCCAGGAATGAGAACTCTAGAGGCTCCAGAAAAATGTACCATCTTGCATTTCTGGATAGAGTCCCAGGCCTAGTACCCCCAACCCCAATTTTCCATCTGACCAGTAATGACACTCTCTTCTTCCTTGGATAAGTGGAGGAGACCAAGGATGAAGAGGGCTGGAAGGGGGAAAGTGGGCCTCACTGAGGAGATGAAGGGCAGAGATACAGGAAGAAAGACCCCTTGCTCAACTCCACAACTTCTCCTGGCTCCACTTTGCTTCCACTGATGCTCACATGACAGAGGTGCTTTCAAACAGGTCATTTCATACCCAGTATCCACAATCATGCACAACTCAACAAGAACACTGGCAAGAACCACTCATAATTTTCAGTTGGTTGAGTGCATATTTAATTAATTCTAATTCCACAAATGGGGTAAATTCAAAATTTATTTTGCATGATCTTCACCTGGCAAATGATGGGAGGTGACACAGGTAACATGGTGCCGACATAAAGGTGTGTCAAGAGAATGTAGCTCTGCTTATGGTGCATAAGCCAGAAACTGGAAAGATTAGCATTGGAGGAACCTGGGAGGAGAAGGCTTATGCGCACATATGCACACGCAGATGGACACACACACGTGCACACACACGTGAATGCACATGCACACACACCTTGTTGTCCTGTCTACTTTGAACACTGCTGTTATCACAACCTGAATGTACGTCATTGGTTTACTTGCTTGGTCAACAGAGTCTCTGGTGGTGGGGCCCAGTTGACCCACGAATAGAACGTCCCTGCGAGCCGGAACCTTGTCTGTCTAGTTCAACCTCAGGATCCCCAGGATCTAGAACAATACCTGGAACAAAAGCCCATCCCTGTTGGTGAGGGAGGGAGGGAGGGCTCAGCAGCCAGGCACCTGTCCCATAGTAAATGCTGAGACCAGCCAGGCTGTTTGGCCACACTCAATGCGGTGATGTCAATCTCTTCAGTCGTTCAGGAGGCCAAGTGTGAAACCACAAGTCTGGGATGATAACCATCTCTTGAATTCTGAAGTTATCAAAGGGCAACTACATAAGCTAAAGTAAGACGCTAAGATGGAGAAAAGGAAAGTCCTTTCTGGTTTCAGATACACAAGAGCCTTGCAGGGAGGGAGAAATCCAACACACCATTGACAGACCCTCGCTGCTGGCTTGCTCGCCATGAGAGGCCTACCTAAGGGGGGAGTTTGAGTTGGCACTGTCCCGTGAGCTGGAAACGCGGGGAAGGGTCCCAACAGTAGGGCCTTCACTCTGTCTGGAACACTAGGGCTTACATGCCTCGGTTTATAACTTTGCCCTGGTCTGTAGAGTGGGAACATGCTCTTTAGGTTGACACCAAGTAGGCATAGAGTTCTGGCTCACAATGTGTGCTTAGCCTCTATTCTGATACTCTTACACAGAAAGGACAGAAACTGTGTGTCATCTGCCTTGATGAGACACTGTACCCATGTAGCTGGGAGATTTTGGTTTACCATGAGCATAAGCCAACACCTGGAGCAGGACTGTGTCCAAACCCAGTTCCAGTCTCCACTGGGGACAACACGAAGGTGCTCATCAGCAAACTGGAGAGGTCCGAGTAGAGGCGGCCACTGCGGTTAGAGGACTCAGGGTGTGTCACCCAGGAAAGAACAAAGGTGTGTACACCAGAAAAGTGAACGCTTGGAAGGGCCTAGAAACCTTCTACAAGCTTCTGACAAAGAGGAGGAATACAGTCATTCTGCCCCCACAAAAAGGACAAAGGAATTAGACCAAGGGCGTAGGGGAGCAAATACTGGCTCAAAGCAAAGAGACTTGGGCAACAGTTAAAGCCTCTGACAACTGAATACACAGCAGAAAAAAGCATGGTGTTTGGCATCAGTCTTCTACTCCACCTACTCGTGATGGGGCCTTGGGCAAGTTAGCTAGTTTCTGTAAGCCTCAGTTTTATTGTCTCCAAATTGGGAAATGTAACAACGTCTTCAAAGTTTGCTATGATGGTTAGAATTAAATACTGGGTATTATATGCAACTGATAAACTATTGAACATACATCTGAAACTAATGATGGCTAATGAATATGTTGGCTAATTGAATTTATATAAAAAAATAAAATAAAATAAAATATATAAAATTAAATAGTATATGTAAAACACTTAGCAAGGATAGTAAGTACCCCAAAACATTAGCTCTGATCATGTTAGTATCATGGGATGCTCATGACATAGTCATCTATTATAGAAACGGATGCTGTTACGGGTCGAATTGTGTCTCCCTGAAAAGGATACGTTGGAGCTCTAACCTCCAGTGTCTCAGACTAGGACTTTATTTGGAGACAGGGTCTTTACAGAAGTAATCCAATTAAACTAAGGTCATGAGGGTGGGCCCCAATCCAATATGACTGGTGCCCTTATCAAAAGGGAAACTTGGACACAGACACGTAGAAATGGAAGACAGGGGGTGCAGAGACACAGGGAGAAGATGACCTTTGACCCCCCACAGAAAGCAGCCTGAAGCAGACTCTCCCTCCCAGCCTGAGAAGGGACCCACCCTGCGGACAGCTTGATCTTGGACATCCAGCCTCTGGAACTGGGAGAAAATAAATGTCTGTGGTTTAAGTCCCCTGATCTGTGGTTCTTTGTTACCGCGGCCCTAGCAAACTGAAACAGGTCTCCACTCACCAAGCACGAGGCGGCCTCTTGCAGGGGGAGGGGGCTAGACCAGATTAGCATGTTATAAATAGACTCCTGGGCCCCACCACCAGAGACTTGGATTCAATTAGGTCCCAACAGGACTCCAAATCTGCATTTTGAGAAACAGCACCAAGGTACCAAAAACAGATGCTTGGTTTAGAGCCTCTGGTTGGACAAGCCTCAAAGTATTCTTCAGCTCCGTTTGCCATCCACATGAAGCAAAACATGAGAAGGAAAGGTGTGTGTGCCCACATGCGTGTGTCTATGTGTGTCCGTGTGTCCACGCCTGTGTCCTTCTAAGCATATGTCCATATTCAGAAAGGAGCTTCATTGCAAGAGTCCACAAATGTAAATGAGAAAAGGTAAAGAATACAAGTCGAATGGATTTGTCTTTGCCCAAATTGGCTTCCATCCAGACCCAAGTAGCCCCAGCGGCGGTCCTGCCTCTGCCACCCTCACGGCTCCAGCTGAAAGCCTCCGAGCATCCCCGGACGCTGCCGCCACCCGACCTGGAGCAGCCACGGGGCCCCAGGGCTGCAGCCGAGCAGGACCAGCCGGGGCAGCCACAGCAGGTCAGCGCCCGCTGCTCACCGCTGCTCTGCCGGACCGCAGCGGGTTCTGGGAGCGACCAGAGCACTGGGGCTGCTCCACAGCGTGCATACAGATCAAAGTGTGGATTCTTACTAAGTCCAGATTGTACTTGTGGTATGCCATAGGTTCATTTTCCAAGAAAGAATTAGCAGCTCAATACAAAGTGAGCCTTTTCTGGCCTGTTGGTTTATATACATATTGGCCAGTTCGGATATACTGAGACCATTTTCCCACACGAGCTATGGTATCAGCTCTGTGCATAAAGATAGGTGGAGATCCACCTGCCACATCCTGCCTGGCCCCAGAGCAGAAGGCTGACCTATGCCAGGACACATAGGCTAATAGGTGGGGACATGTGAATTCATGGAAAATAACAGTACGCTTGGAAAGAGCACTAATTTACCGGTTGTATTGTATGAATGGAGGTTTCTGTGATGTGTCCCGCATAACCGACCACTGTGATCTGCACGTAGGCAGGCAGGCTAAAGCATGTTGTTTGTGAGACTCGTGCTGCATGAGTGACCTCGGGATCCTGGTGAGCTGACATTAGCTGGCCTCCAGGTCAGAAATAGCCCTTCTGATCTGGACGCCAAGAGGTGTAAATCTCGCCTTCTATCTCCTCTGGCTCCAGGCTGCTCTGGCCTCCTGGAGTAGAATCTGGGAGGGAAGGCAAACACACCTAGCCCATCATCCTTGAAAATCTCAAGACACGATAACATAGAAATGCAGCTCGCTCCAAACTGCACGTAGGCAAAGAATTGCTTAACTTCAGACCCCATCATTTGCCCTATAAAAAAGACCCGTATGGAGATGGTCATTGGAAGTCTCACCTGAGGGGAGGATGCTCCACCCAGGCTCTCAACTGGGACTCCAGCCTGCCTGTCTCCACAGGGGGCTGGGGGGCGGGGGGGCTTCCCCAGCTAATGAGGGGGTTCCCATGGGGCTTCCCCAGCTGATGAGGTTGGATGTTGTAAGCACCTGATCTGATGTAATTCTGTCTTATTCTTTACTGCTTATGGTTGCCCTCATCTATGTGCAGATTTCCCTTTTCTTCTGTTTCCATTAGATTTTTATAACATCAGTAAAGTGTTTTTCCCTTCAAAACTGTGAGTACGGCTGCTGTGAATCTTGTCTTCAGAACACCTGTGTAATATTTTCCAATTTCATTTAACTTAAAGCAGACTGAAAAAGTTATATCCACCTAAAAGTTTTATCATTTCCTAGTTCAGCTCTGGTGTTTTTTTCCTCAGTAATAGTTACCTATAGCTGCATAACAAATTACCCCCAAAATGTAGTGGCTTAAAACAACAAACATTTATTACCTCACCATCTTGGTGGGTAGGAATCCAAGGTGGTTTAGCTGGGTTCCTGGGGCTCAGAGTCTCTCAGGAGTTTACAGGCAATCTGTCGGCCAGGGCTGGGCTCTCATATGGTGTGGGGGCCATGAATCAGCTTCTAGTTCACTCACGTGGCTGTTGGCAGGGCCCAGTCCCTAGCCCATGGGTCTCCTCACAGGACTGCTTCATGGTCTGGCTCTCCTGAAGGTAAGCAAACCAGGGCAGCAAGAGAGAATGAGAGACAGAAGTCACAGTCTTTTTATGACCTAATATCAGAAACAACATCCATCACTTCTGCCACATTCTGTCCAGTAGAAGCCAGTCATCAGATCCAGCCCACAGTCAAGGGAAGTGTGTTATACAAGGACATGATCCCAAGGAGCAGGGGATGGGGGGCGTTTTCTGGGAGGCTGCTTCCCATATTTTGACTCAAAGAAGAGTTTCAACATGGCCCCTAGAACAGTGTCTTCCTACATTCTATCATAAACTGTTCTTTACAGCTCATATCACCACATCACAGGTAGGAAAGATGGCACTCCCTGCAAGGACCTACCTATGTCATGTTTCTATACACATAAGAAATAAAGGCTTAAAAATAAATCATGGAAAATCCTAAAGTGGTCCATTATCAAAATATTTACTGGGTGACAAAGCTCTTTGCTTCTACTTTTTTTTCCTGCAGTATATAGGGCTCACCAAACTTAACTGCAAAGAACCAGACAGTAAATATTTTTTGACTTAGAAAGCCACATGACCTCTGTCACAACTACTCAACCTTGCCATTGTGGCACAAAAGTAGCATTAAGCAATATGTAAGCAAATGGGCATGGCTGTGTTTCAATAAAACTTTATTTACACAACAGATATCAGGCAAAATTTTACTCACAGCTTGTAGTTTGCCAAGTGTGCAGTAGAAAATAGCTTATAGTCTATTTGAGAATAAAACAGAAATTAGCAATAAAAATACAGAACTAGCATGTTACTATTTCTGACAAAGGCATTCAGGTGACACATGTCAGGTGACACATATATAAAATGCTTCATCATAAACACATGCAAATAATATTGAGTCCATATTGGCAATCACCATCCAAGTAGAGAACATATGACCCGCGAGCTCTCCTGTCATCTAGAATATTAGTAGTTGTGCAGCTGTTGAGTCAATGGGGTGAGAGTGGAAGGTCCGAAATGAACTAAAATATTTATTTTGCCATCCTAATGATGAACTTCTACTAGTCACCTAGAACAGCACTTCCATTCATTTCTTTTGTTTAATGACACAACAAAAGAACATTGGGCTGACCGTGAAAATCCCATCTGTTGGGCGGACACAGGTAATCTAAATGAAAGGAAAACTCATAAACATAATTTCTGAACCTGAAGTGAAGATGGAAGAAGAGGCTTCCTCACGACGATTTTTCAAGTCTGAGCATCTGGAAACTAGAGCCAGACCAGCCACCAGTTCAAGGGAGCTGGATGAAATTTTTTTCGCCCATAACTGATCCACGTTCCTGGAGAAATTCCAAAAATGGGCTGAGGGCTCCCAACACTTACCTTCTATTTCATCATTGTCACTGCATTTCAGAAATCCCAAACATTTAAACTCCACGTGCCCCCTGGTTCGGGACTTTCTCCTCTTTAGAGGAGGGCAAGAGTGGGCAAGAGTCAGCAGCACCACCCGGTACTGTTACTCCAGGGAAGAAGGGCAGCCATCTGCACGCCCTTCTTGTGCCTTGCACGGCAGTCTGTAAGTCTGACTCATCCGTGGCCCCCTGGGATGGTACAGAGAGTTGTTTGTAATCACCATGCACTGCTACATATAATCAGTCAGCATCTTCTCCTCAACAGTGATCAAAAATTAATTTGAAGAGATTTCATTTTTAAAGGAACACTGATGTGATATTCATAAATCAATGAGCTAACTATTAGCTCTCCTAAGTGTTATAAAATCAGTTAATGCTCCTTTGTGCGGTGAACATCATTCTTAATCATTAATACCATTAGATATGGCTTCTCTTAAAAGGCCTCAGCCAATGCATCTCAACAGGCAATGCTCCCTTTCTAAGCAATCACATGAAAAAATAAGGAGAGATCAGGAATTCGAAAACTGCTGTGGGCTTTGACTTCCTGGTAGGTTATGTATGGTTCCCTAAAATTATAGGGGAAAATTATATATTGGGTGATTCTCAAACTTTAGCTCGAATCAGAATCCCCTGGAAGGCTCACTAAAGCACAGGTTGCTGGACCCCACTGGAGTTTCTGATTGAGTAGATTTAGGGTGGGGTGAGAACTTGCACTTCTTTACAAGGTTTCGGGTGATGCCGATGCCTCTGGAACAGGGACCACACTTTGGGAACCACTGCTCTAGAGAAGGAGTCTGCAAACTTTCTGAAAGGGCCAAATAATGAATATTTAGGCTTTGCAACCCAGCCATATCTGAACTCTGCCACTGTAGCAGGAAAACAGCCATAGACGATACATAGATGAATGCAGGTGGTTTTGTTGCAGTAAAACCTTATTTACAAAAACAGCTGGTGGGCTGGAGGTGGTCTGTTGGCCACAGTTGGCCCATCCCTGCTCCAGAGGATGAAGGACTCCCACCACCAGGCATGCCCTAGCTCCCAGGGCCTAAGCAATGCCTGGAAGGGGTAAGGGGTATACAAAGACAGTCTCTCCCACCCCACGTTTCTTCCTGAAGGATCTTACCTGCAGAGGAACAGAGAACCAGGAATGACATGACACCTGAATTTTGTCTTTTAAAATGTGTTCCAAGGAACTCTATGAAGTATTTGTTCAGAAACAACCTAGGATATTAACATTGCAAAGCTTCAGAGACTGGGGAGTTGTTCAGCATTTCAGCCTGTTTTAGAGGAGAACATCGGAAGCCTACATCTGTTGCTTGTCACTATGCACAATTTCAGCCTCCAATGGACTACAGTGTAAGCTCTGAGAAAGCTGAGACCTTACCTTCAATTTCTAGAAAAGTGCCTGGCATCGGGTAGGTCTTCAGAAATAGTTGTTGAGTGAAATAAAGTATATAAAATCAATAAACCCCTTCCTAGTCTTGAGATTTCCAGATTGACCCTCAGAGCCTGGTACCCAACTGTGCTTCCCCTGGGATGGTAGGAATGGGACAGGGACCCCAGGAGGGATGTCTTCCAGGATCACCACATGAGTTGATGATAAGGACAGGGCTCCTTTCGGTCTCTCACCTACTGTAGCAGACCCAGCTTGCTATCTAGAGTCTCAAGGAACACTCAGTTCTCCAGCCACCTCAGTGAAAGTTGGAGAAGTTGGAAATGAAGCCCAGGGAGCCTGGGATAAAAGCAGAGAGCCTAGGGAAGTGGATGGAGAGAGCCTGCAGTGAACTTTGGGTCTGATGAGATGGGACAGACTTTAGTATCAGAAGTAAACAGCAAGGTAAGAAGAGGGGGAGGGGTGGGGGGGGAGGGAGAAAGGGGTGGAGAGCAAGACTTCCCATCATGTAAAAAATCCATTACAGGCAGTGCTTTTTATTTATGGGCAATTTGTAAGTGTGCAAGGAGGAAACACTAGACCCCAAGGTCTGAGAATCTTCTGACAAGCAAGAGAATTTATGTAAGATATATATATTCTCTGGTGGTGAGTTAAACTGATACAAGGTCAGTGAGGTCATTTTGCAGCTTGAGTCATTAACAGTAGGCATAATAACGCTATTCCCAGCAACGGGTAGGTTTAGAACCTGATGCAGTTCTTGCTGTTACAGAAGGTATGAGGTTAAAGGGTTACCTTCACAATGAATAAACAATGGATAACAGGAGTGTTCCTATCTCTTGACATCAAATTCCAGACAAACCTGTCAGGAAGGATCAGTAACATTTTAAGATAGGTAACAGGGCATAGTCAAATTTAATGTTACTTAAGGTCTTCTCAGCCTGATTAGTCAGTTAACAGGGCTCCTTATTTAACTCGCTGGGTTGGAAATGCTCTAGCCCCTTCACCTTATTTAACAACACCCAGAAAGGTCTTTTAAAACATAGCACCTGAATTAAAGTAGCTTGAGACCCAAGGATGTTTCATGTTCTCTGAATCAAATCTCAAATGGAGATTGAGAATGAAACAGTTGTAGCTGAGTGTATGAGTCAAGGTTCTCCAGAGAAACAGAACCAATAGGATGTCTCTGTCTCTCCATAGATAGATAATAGATATATGGATAGATAGATAGATGATAGAGACCGAGAGAAACAGGAAGACAGAGAGTGAGACAGATTTATTTTAGGAAACTGGCACGTGCAATTATGGGGGCTGGTGAGTCCAAAATCTGCAGGGTAGGCCAGCAGGCTAGAGACCCAGGGATGAGTTGCAGCTTGAGTTTGAAGGCGGTCTGTTGGCAAAATTCTCTCTTCCTCCTGGGAGATCAGTCTTTTTTCTATTAAAGCCTTCAGCTATTTGGATGAGGCCCATCCACATCATGGAGGGTGATCTGCTTTACTCACAGTTTACTGAGTTAACTGTTAGTCTCATCTAAAAAACACCTTCACGGGCACCTGGGTGGCTCAGTCGGTTAAGTGTCTGCCTTCGGCTCAGGGTATGATCCCGGGTCCTGGGATCGAGCCCCGCGTTGCGCTCCCTGCTCTGCGAGGAGTCTGTTTCTGCCTCTTGCTCTGCCCTTCCCCCATCCCCACTCCTGTCCTCTCTCTTACTCTGCTCTCTTTTTCAAATAAATAAATAAAATAAAATCATTTAAAAAAATAAAATAAAGGGCGCCTAGGTGGCTCAGATGGTTAAGCATCTGCCTTCAGCTCAGGTCATGATCCCAGGGTCCTGGGATCGAGACCCGCATCAGGCTCCCTGCTCCTTGGGGAGCCTGCTTCTCTCTCTCTCTCTCCCTCTCTCTCTGTCTCTCATGAATAAATAAATAAAATCCTTAAAAACATAAAATAAAATAAAATAAAATAAAATAAAATAAAATAAAATAAAAAGCACCTTCACAGAAACATCTAGAATCATGTTTGACCAAATATCTGGGTACTGCAGCCTAGCCAAGTTAACACACAAAATGCACCATCGCACGGGGTCGTCCTCTCACAGCAGCCCAGACAGAAGTTCAGCCCTTGGTGGGTCCAGAGCTTCCCTGCTTTGCCTCCTTTCAGAGGCCATTGGCGCCCTCTCCTTCATCCCATGAGCTCCGCCATATTCCACAAATGTTCCAATAACTATTCAGACTAGGTTTATCTTTCTGAAAATAATAAAGAGAAGAGAGAAAGGAAGAGCAGAGGGGAGGAAGGGAGAATATCATCCTCAGGTGATGAGGAGCAATAAATAAGCCAAACCCACCCAAGCCCAGCCCAGCGTGTTACTCTCTGCTATTTGTGGGTGTGATGTCACATCAAACTTCACCTTTTCCATGGACCCTGCAAGGAATAGCCTAAGTGTAGCGTTTCTTTACCTAAAGCCTCCATGGTTCTTTGTTAAGAAGATGAATAGTCATGTTGTAAGTCTCAAGCAAGCTACTGAAGCTTGTATATTTTCTTTTATCTTTTCCATGGCCAAAGGCAGTTTATTAATTTATGTCAGTAAAAAGCTCTGAATGGTGCCCCAGAGGGTCCCTCCAAGCCTGAAGGATGGACTTGAGATTCGTTCTTATCTGGATTAATCGCAATTGTATTTCCTAAGCTCGGACCTTTTCCTAAAAATTGAGCAAGAGCAGAACTGGCTTTCCTCAAAACATGGTGAGAACCAGGACGCCCTCCGAAATCCTTCAGTCACACATATACAGCCTCCTTCAGCCTGCAGTCACACACAGAGACTTCAGCCCGAATGAAAGAATTAATCAATTTTCTTAAATCATTTCACTGGGAAGAAAGATAGCTTAAAAAGAAACCCAGGTAATTTCAGCAGGGAAATAGCCTTTAAGTTTGTTAGGGAAATTATCTGCCATCTCTAACCTCAGAATAGTGAGAGAGCATGAAACTCACTCCCTCTCACTAGCGAGAGAGAGAGAGAAGTGCCCAAAGGTATCTTCCAGAATCATGGACGTGTATTTGCTTATTGATAACAGGCTCATCACTTGAATGTTATGATGCAAATAACTTAGGAGCAATAAATAAGCCAACCCACCCAAGCCCCTGTTCATGCTGATTCCTGAGAGCTGAAATCACCAATAAATTAACTTAAACCCATAAAATAACAATACTTAAAGCCCTTTCTATCTGCAAGGTAATCCAGGTGAACATCACCTATGATAAGTCATATTGATAACATGTGCCCTTGAAATTATGTGAAGAGAATGGCATTTCACTTCTATGGTCTTCCTTCTAAAAACCCATAACCTCTATTTAACAATGAGGGAAACACTAGACAAGCATAAATTGAGGGACAGTGTACTAAATAAGGTAGTTAAAAAGAATCCTTATCTATTTTTTTCTGGAAGCCAGATGTCATATGTGGTAGATTCTAATGCTGACAGGATTATTGAGACAGGGTTATTGCTTTCACCTTTGGACACTGCTCTATTACTTAGGTCTTCTAAAGTATATTAATTTTATTTTTTTTAATGTATTCATAAAAAGTGCTTCTTACATCAAAGTAGTCCAAACATCTACTATGTAGTAGTCAAAACATCTATGCCTATTGAGATAAGTCATAACACGCAGCTTTGGAAGGGAAAGAAATAGCCAACAAGCTCTTTGAGATCATTCACCATTCCTCACTTAAAAACCTATCAATTGTTTTTTCTATTTCTGTGAGAAATGCCTTTCAAATTTTGACAGGGATTGCATTGATTCTATAGATAGCTCTGAGTGGTGGGGACATTTCAACTATATTAATTCTTCCAGTCTACGAATATGGGCTATCTTTTCATTTGTTTGTGTCTTTAATTTCTTTCATCAAAGTCTTGTAGTTTTCATTGTACACAGATCTTTCACTTCCTTATTTAGATTTATTCCAGAGTCTTTTATTGGTTTTGAGGCTGTTGTGAATGGGATTGTTCTTGGGGGCATTATGCTATGTGAGATAAATGAGACAAAGACAAATAACTGTACAGTATCATTTATATGTGGAATCTAAAAGAACTGAATCATAGAAACAGAAAGTAGATTGGTGGTTACTAGGAGCTGGAGGTTGGAGGAATTGGGGAGATGTTTACGAGTATAAACTTGCAACTAGTAGATAAATACATTCTGGAGATCTAATTCATAGCACAGTGATTATAGTCAATAATATATCATAAATCTCAAAGTTGCTAAGAGACTAGGTCTTAATTGTTCCCACTGCACACACAAAAATGATAATTATGTGACCTAATAGAGATGTTGGTTAATGCTAAGGTGGTGATCATATTGCAATATATTAATGTATCAAATCAACATTGTACTTGTACAATGTTACCCATCTCGGTTTTTTGAAAAGCCTGTGAAAACAGCTTTTTTGAAAACTGGTGTCTATAAGACTATCAAAACTCTAAGACTGCTCAAACTGCCTTTCTGAAGGCAAGCAGCACAGCAGGAGGGCTTTGTGGATCTGGAAACAGCTGTGGTAAGCAGGGAAGCCCAGACATCGGGGGCTGCGGCTGTCATTCAGGAAGACAATCCCGCACCACCCTCCCATCGGACCCGGCTGGCCCAGCACCTGCGAATCAGCTCAGAAGAGGGAGCCCCTGAGGGTCCACCTGCTGACCTGGACCACCGCTGGGGAATACCAGATGGCATTGCAGTCCAAGCCTATTGTAGGGCTGACATCCCCACTAACGATGGTGTGGTGGTTCTTTTCTTTAACCCAAATTCTTTTTTATTCTTAATCTTAAATCAATATATGTCTAAACAATGATCCCGAACAGCAATCTTCAAAATGTGGTCCAGGGACCTCTGGAGGCTCCCTATACGCATTCAGAGGAAATGTAAGGTCAAAGCTTTTTTTTTTTTTTTTTTTTTTTTATGATACTTAAATGCTTTTTGCTTTTTTCCACTTTCATTTCCTCTTGAGTGTACAAGGAAGCATCCCAGAGGCTACAAGATGTGATATTGCAGGAGACTGAATGCAAGAAGCCAAGATGAGAATCCCACTGTCTTCTCTTCAGCCAGACCTTAATCCAGGACCTCCTGATCCTCTGTTACCTTTCCGTGCTCATCCCACCCTCAAGTCAGACTGGAGGAATCACTGTTTTGCGCACACAGACCATTGCCTCCTGCCTCCAGGCTTCTCCTCTGCTATTCCTCCATATGGTATGTCCTCCTCTGCCTCCCATCGACTGGAAAGGCATTCTGCTCAACCTGCAAAGCTCGACTCCATGTCCCCTAACCCTTGAAACCAGTTCATTATCACCATTCCTACCCATCCACAAATCACTGGGAACCTCGTATTGTTCCAGAATATCCATCATGTTCTGTCTTGTATATTACATACAAGACAGACAATTGTTCTGTCTTGTGTAGGTATGTCTTGAATAGTCATCATGGTCTGTCATGTTTACTTTGCCGTTTCTCTAAAATCTCTAACAAGTAATGTGCTTTGGGTAGACTTGTGTTTAGTTCCTTAAAGTTTACCCAGCATCTTCAATATGCTATCACATACACTTCTTGTAAACTTTCTAGAAGGGTGCATTATTACTCCCATTTCTTAAGGGGAGGGAGGCATCAAAACTCAGAGACGATGGCATTTCCCCGGTGTCACACATCTGTGTGATCAGGCTGGGTCTCAAAACTTGGTCTGGAAACCCCGAGACCAGCTCTCCGCCATTTGTAGATTCTCCTTCCCAGGCCAATCCCAAGTGGAAAGTTTGAGCAGAGGCTCACGGCTGAAAGGCCGAAGCAGCCTCTCAATGTCCTGTTTGTCTTTCACTTTAGTTCTCTAAAAATGACATACTCACCCCTGAAGAAACTTCCAAATTTTTTAATGGGACAAGGGTAAAATAATGTCCTAGGACCACTGAATCCTGGATAGATTAAGAAAAAAAAAAAAATCTAAGCAATATATGTTGTTCTTCAATTTCAGACTCCCTTGAGGTGATTTTATCTTGCTGAAAACCTCTTTATTCTTGATGTCTTTGTCATGTTTATTTTTTATACTTAGAACAATTCAGATACCCTTGTAAGAATTTTATATAAGGAGATAAATGCTAAGACTAATATTGAATAACTACTTGAATCCCTGAGTGAGATTCATGTTATCGCCTCCACTATGGAACTATAATCCCAGAATGTGGATGTAGCTTTGCACAAGGTCAAATCATGACTCTGTGAAAGAGCCGGAAACAATATTATCCCTGCCCCCACCCCATGTCTCTCGCTAAAACACACTTTTCATAAACAGACTCCACAGCATTTGCAGTTCCATGGGAAATCAGCATTCGTGGCTGTAGCCCACTCATCTTTTTTGCAGTTTCTATTTCTCACTTCCAAATACAGATAAGAAGAATGTGTTGCCAAGATTCAGGCTGGGTTTTTTTCCTCCAAATATCCTTAGCTAAAGGATTACCTCCTATGTGACCAAAATTGACCTCCATGTCCTTTATTAGCTATTGAATTACTTTTGAAAAATGACCCAAAGTGCTTCTAGATTACCACGTGACCGACAAGTCGAAGCCCAATGAATCCCAAAGGATTCCTCGTGTGTGTGTGTGTGTGTGTGTGTGTGTGTGTGTAAGACATGTGATATTCTATTATTTTTATTTGACTCTAGGACATGCATATTCTCCTTAAGTACTGTACATGTATGTGTGGGGGTGTCACATAAATTATCTTTAAATTAATATTCTTTAAAACCTCCATAATATAATAAGAAATCTCTTGGATGTTACTAAGTCAAGAAGGCTGCCCTCCCTTTCTGAGCAATATCAACAAAGGAAGAGAAGTGCTGTGTAATGAGTCAGAATATAAAAATCCTCACCTGTCAGACAAACAGCGCAAGAAGACAGGATTTATGGGCCAGTCTGGAATAAGGAAGCAACGTTCATCAAACTGATTGATAGGTGAGGTACTTTCAATACACCACCCTAGGACAACTCACCTATTTCCTGAGTGCTAATGAAAACTCCCTTCACAGTAGTAACACTACATAATACAGGATGTTACGGTTTACAGAGCAGGACGGTGACAAGCACGGTGTTCTCTCGGGTCTCCCCCATACCAGCCACCGATCCCTGTGCTTGGCCTTTCACAGGCGGGGTTTCTCCATCAGTGAGGATGGAGAAGCCCTTGGGTCTCAGGATCTTGTGGACAGCTAATGTGACCACGAAGAGCTCAGCAGCCTGTAGGCAGCACTTAACCCTGAATTCACACCAGCCCTGAGGAGGTGAGTGTTCACACCTCTGAGGTATCGTGCAGATAAGGACACAGGCTGAGAGAGGTTCAGTGCTGGAGCCCAGGGGACAACACACACACGTGGAGGAGAGGATCTGCACTTTCTGTTCCTTCTTCGAATACTTTTTCCGGTGCTCACAGTATTCACATTCAGAAGTATCTTACATTCGGCACCATTTTTTCCAGCACCATCTGGGATTGAACAAGTCTACTTAGAGAATAAGGGGAAACAGCTCACAGCACTCTACTTAGAAGGCAGCCAACAGTGGGAGAAAATGGGACTGGGGCTTCAAAAAGCCAGCTTCTGGTCCCAGCGTGCACTCAAGAGTTGTGTCCCATATCAGCCCAACAATCCTTCCTTCTCCCTTTTGCTTACTTTCCTTCTCCTTGGTAAAAGAAGTGAAACTGCCTTGCTCTCAGAATTAGAGTGAGCTTCAAATGAGATTAGTCACTCGGCAATTCTAATAATATCTGGGTGTGCATGGCCACATAGAAACCTTCCAGTGGGTGGTGCGTGACATTTATCCTCAGCATCTGGGACTGGTGAGGCTTGACACACCCGCACGTACACATACACACATGCACACACAAACGTGTGCACGGTGGAAGTAAGTGCTAGAAAGGATACGTGGCCATCTCTATTGATGGTACCTACACTTTAGGTGGATTTTCATTCTCTGTGTAGTCCTTACTGGCTGTTCTTCATTTTGGTAACAGTCACAAGAAATTAAACGTATCCATGCTCTGGAATTATGGGGGAGAATATCCATGGAGTGCTTTTTATGTGCTCACTTTGGTTTTGGATGCTGCCCATGCAGTGGGCAAATTGGACAAGGTCTCTCCCCTCGTGGGGCTAACACACGATTGGTGTTACAGTCAGAGGAGACAGAGAGTTAATGCCCAGAAGATGGATGAGGAATTTTGGATGAGGATGAAGTGCTGTGAACACAAAGGGATGAGAGTCAAGTACCTGGGCTGGCTTCTTCAGGTTTGGTGGGCAAGGTAGGCCCGATGGAAAAGCTGACTCCAAATAAGAAGGAGTGAGTCATGCAAGAATCTGGGGGAGATGGTTCCGGGTGGAGGGACAGCTAATGGTAAGGCCCAAAGGGAAGGACTGGATTGTCCCACTAAAGGAGTATCAGAAAGGCCAGGGTGGCCAGAGGGGCCATGAGACATGAGCTCCCAGAGGCGGGCATGGCCCCCATCATGCAGGGCCTGGGAGGCCATGTGCGTTGGGGGCTGCATTTGGCTGCATGTAAAGACACCAACCACGGGGACTTGATCTAATAGGGGTTTGTTTTCCACACAACACAACAGTCTACAAGGGAGGTCCATTGCTCTGCAGAGCCTCCAGAACCTCAAATCCCACATGCCTCTGATCTCTGTGCTCTGCTACCCTTAGCATTTGGCATGCTTACCTTTAGTCGCCTCATGGTTGCAATAGGATTGCTCTGCCTTCCACTTCTTGTCTGAATTCAGGGCAGTATCAACAGTGAAGTCAAGGAGAGGAAGGGCAGTCTTCATATCAAGCATGCAAAAAAAATTTTTTAAGATTTTATTTATTTTATTTGGGGGGGGCAAAAGGAGAGAGAGAACCTCGAGCAGACTCTGTGCTGAGCACAGAGCCCGACACGGGGCTCAATCCCACAACCCTGAGATCATGACCTGAGCGGAAATCAAGAGTCAGACACTCAACCAACTGAGCCACCCAGGCGCCCCTCAAGCATGCAAAATTTTGCCAGTAATCTCCCAACAAACTCCCACTTACATTCCAGTGGCAGAATTTGCCCCCCACCCCCGGCTGCAAGGGAGGCTGGGAAACACAGGTGGTTTTTCCAAGCCAAGATGCTTACACAACCACATCTTCTTCAACAGCAATGCTATTGATTAGGCAGGTACCCCCCACTGTAGTTTGGATGCTATTCTAGGTAGGAAAGTATTATGGGGTAGGTGGGTGAATCAGGAATTCTGCTTTGAATAAGTAAAACTAGACATGACAATCACATCGAAGTGTCCCAGTGTAGTCCCAGAACAGGGCTTAGGCAAAAATATGGATCCTCTGACGCCTCAGGGTAGCCCAGTGGGGCCACCAAGGCCCCTGGATAGCTTGACTCCCTCCTCAGAAACCTCCTTCTTTTACCCTAGGATTCCCTAGGAATGCCACACGTCACAGGATAGAAAATATCATCACTCTTAACATGCAACTTTATGTACCAATGAAGGCAAAAATGCTGCCAATTAAACTATAACACAATGTTTTCTAACCTAGAAATTTTATACTTCTTAGAAATGGTTCTTTTGGGCTTATTAAGACATGAGTTTTTAACCATATAGTACTCACGCACATACATAAAAAGGAAAATATTCATACAATTAATTGGTTGGGTATCCTTAAAGGTTCTTTCCATTCAGAATCCAAATCAATAGTTGTCTGTGGATTTTCTCACTCTGCTGCATTAAGAGTGTCAGTGATGCAGCATCTCTTAAAAAGAGCGCTCTAGGCGCCTGGGTGGCTCAGTCGTTAAGCATCTGCCTTCGGCTCAGGTCATGATCCCAGGGTCCTGGGATCGAGCCCCACATCGGGCTTCCTGCTCAGCGGGAAGCCTGCTTCTCCCTCTCCCACTCCCCCTGCTTGTGTTCCCTCTCTCGCTGTGTCTCTCTCTGTCAAAGAAATAAATAAAATCCTTAAAAAAAAAAAAAAAAAAAAAAAAAAGAGCGCTCTACTATTTATTTTGGATTTTCTTCTAAGCTGCTGACACCTGTCTTTGAGTTTTGATGTGAATGAACGAATGTAAGGGATGACAACTATATCATGACTGCCGCCTGGCCAACAGCTATCTTGCTATTATACTGTTGAAATGTGGGGAGAAAGCCCGGGACAAATGGGTAGAACGTGCATTTCTATGTGTGCTGTGATGCAGAGCTGGGCAGTGCTCCTTAGACATCCAGAGGTCAAGGAAGTAGCCTGAAGCTTAGTGAAGGCACAGGGGTAGAGAAATGGGTTTGCAGATTTGGTATCCTTAAGCATATGGATGACGGTCATACCCATGGGCATGTAGGTGACCACTAGAGCAGAGTCCAGAGAAGAAGGCTGGTGCTGAGCCTTAGAATACTCAAATGTTTACAAATCTAGAAAAGAAGCCAACATACCTAACAGATTTCGCAGCCAAGCACCTAGCCAGAACACTGATGTCAAGGCAGGGATGTGGCCTCCCTGAAGCTAAGGAGGGGGACGGTCGTCTAGGTCAAGTGCTGCTGAGAGGTCAAGCAAGATGAGAGTGGAAGAGCGACCACTGGATTGGGCAGCATGGAGGTCATAAGTAACCTTGGCAAAAGAACCTTCCCGGTTTGGGGGCAGCCTCTGTACGGCTGGAGGATCACTAGATGGATTGGACTGGACTGAGGGATGAGAGGGAGTGAGATGCTCAACCTCTTTGATCAGTTGTATTGTCAAAAGTAGATGTAGAGCCAAGAGAGATGGTAGTGTTTCCTTTTCTAAAGACACTGGGCATGTTTGAACGCTAATTCAGCAAGGCGGGATTGATGGCGCAGGAGGGGTATCTGTAAATGCAAAGCGCTTGAGAAAGTGGGAAGGATGCGAACCAGGACACGAAAGCGAAGGATCAGCTTTGGACAGAATCGAGATCCATCGCGACAAGAAGACAGCACACGGGACACAGACGCAACACAGTCCTAGAACTCTGTCCAGGTCCCTGGCTTCACAGCGCTTTCTCACGGGCAGTACTCCCATTTGCAGCATCTCTTAACAAATCCCTCCAATCCTCGGGCTCCCGATCGGTCCCACCTGGGGGTCTCATTTCCGCACGTGATTAATCTCTCCAAGCGTGAGCTGGACGAGGGCATCTGGCAGACAGGCCGGTCCCCAGGCCACCTACATCAGCCCCGGGGGGCGTGCCACCGCCGTCACCGTCCATCTGGCGGTTGGTAGAGGGCGGCCCGGGAAGGTGCCACCCTCCTGCTGGGCCATTTCAACCTCCGCCAGCAACCCTTGCCAGCATCAGCCCCGCCTCCTCTCACCACAAACGCCCAACCCTCGCCTTCCTTCCTCCTCCCGCGCTCCGAGCCACAACTTCCAACGTGGCGCTGCCGACTGCGCAAGCTCACCACACAGCACGCGCGGGGGCCGGAGGGGCGGAGCCAGGCGCAGTGACGACAACGCGCAGCCGCGGGTGGGCGGGACGCGCCACGTCGGCGCGCGCCGGCCGCGCCCCTCCCGGCGGCCGCAGTCACCGCCTCCGTGCGCGGCCCCGCCGCCCCTGCTCCCGCTCGCGCGCTCCTCCAGCCCGGCCCGCGAGCCCGCTGTCTTCGCCGTCGCCGTCCCAGCCCCTCGGACACGCGGTCGCATCATGTCTTCGCCTCCCGAGGGGAAGCTAGAGACGAAAGCCGGACACCCGCCCGCCGGTACTGACTCGTTCTCATTTTCTGTCCTCCCGCGGGGCGCGAGGGCGGGCTCGAACCCAGGGGCGCGGGCGCGGGGCGCGGAGGGGGCGCCGGGGCGCGGGCTCTGGGGGCCGTTCCGGGGCTCTGCAGACTAACTCGGCCCGCGCTGCCGAGACCCCGGACGCGCAGGGTCCGCAACCTCGCAAGCCGGTGGGAGTTGCATGCAAATCAGAATGACTTGAAGGACCTGCTTGCACAACTTCCCCGGAAAAGTTTGCACCCAGTACTCACTTAGAATGTGCAGCTGTCTTAGGAAAACGAGTAGCCGGAACGATTAAAAGTCCATGTTTGTAGTGTCGTGGTGATGATTAATTGTAGGCTGACAGCATTTTATACCGACAAAAGAACCAAAGGAGCGGAAATAATTTTTATCATTAATTACTCACTATGACGTTCCCCATTCGCCCGACTTTCTTTCGCATCCAACTTTTTCTTAAGTGTTTTCTCCGAGAGCTTTTTTTTTTTCCCTTCAAATCCTAAACTTCTGAACCAAGGAAGTTAAATCCAGGAAAGAGTCATCTTTCTTAAAAACAAACAAAAAATACGAATCTAAGCGGGCTTTATGTTCAGACCGCCTTCTTTCCGAGCACAGTTCCCGTTTGTTCTTCCGACTCTGTACGAACCCTGTCGATGTCTGTTTCTCTTCTCCTTTGGAATGACAATCGATCCATATGGAAGGACCCAAGGCCACCGTCGCAGAAACTGAGTCACCTCAGTGTGTGGGCTTCTTTCAGGGTCTTCACTGTACACATTACTGATAAAGTCAGTCTTCCACTAACAGAAGCCTTATCAAAACATGGCTGCTTTTTGGGGCCCGTTTGTGCCCATTCTTGTTATAGGAGAGCCCGGTGATCTCTGTCTGCCATTCCCACTCTAGGGCACTAATTCTCTCCCTCAACAGGGGCAACAAAGCAGTTTTTAAATAAGTTGCATTCCAGAGTAGGTATTATTTTTCACCGGTGAGAGAAGCTCTCAACAAGAAAAGTAACTGGCACTTAGAAGAATAATGGCTAACTGGTGTGTAGGGACTGAAAAGGCATGGGATTTCACAAAACAGCTCCTCTATCATGGAGAATAGGCTTTGGGGCCCTTTGCATTGGTTTAGTTACAAAAAAGGGAGAGAGTACCTCAAAGGGGTTGCTTTTAAAGATAACTTTGACCTTTAGTTCCTACTGCGAGGGATCCGCGTCCAGCTGCCCACTGACCTGGGCAGTTCCGCAGGAAGGAACACCTCCAGTTACACTCATGGTCTTGGACTATGTGGCAGCCGTCTGCCCATGACTCCCCTGTCCCTGGCTATTGAGTGGCATTAAAGCGTATCTGTTGGAATGATACCAAATCAAAGTCGCCGTAATTAAATTGCGTGGAGAGATATCAATATGGAGATTTTTAAGATCAGAGATATAAACTGTACTTATTAACTCCCCAGGAGAAACTTCATAAAGGGCTCTAATTTTCTTTGAATTGTAAACAGCTAAGCTTTGTGAATTACAAATTAAATAGCTTATTTATGCACCAGGAGCAAGGAACCAACTTATTTGTGCTGGTGAGCAGTGAACTTGGGTTCTAAGTTTTGAGGCCCATCATTTTCCTAGGGCTCAGTTTTCCTATTCTTTTAAATGGGAGGTTTGGGGCAGCTGACCTTCCTGTGGGAAAGGCTCAGGACAGGGCTTCCTTTGCTACTTCTTCAGCTCTGTTCCTTCCATCCATCAGGACCAGTGCCAAAGTGCATTTAATCCCACAGGTAAACTCCTCAAGTGACTTCAGGACAGGTCCTTCAGCCTTTGGGGCCCCAGTCAAGTAGGAGCTACTTAGGGATCTGTCACTGTTATTCTGCATTTTCCAAGACCAGTCACACTTGGCCAGAGTTGGAGGAAGGGCCTGGCATCCTGACCCAGGGGTACTGGTTAGAAAGCGGCCTTTTGCTGCTTGAAGTATTTTGCTTCCCAGCAGTGCCCCTCAGTGCATTCCCCAGAGGTTCCAGCAAGAAAGCTCAGGGTGTCCGTGCTTACTCTGGCATGGCCAGAGAGGAGGCAGTTCTGTGGAGTAGATGTTATTAAAAAATAAACTAAAAAAACGACAACCCACTATAATAAAGAATAATCATCAGAGGTAAATCATAAATCAAAATAACAGCCTTAAAAACTTTGGGAACCCTTTCATTAAGTGCTTAAGTTGGGTAACAAAGACTAGTGCTTAAATCCTCAATTGGAAACAATAAAATCCTCTCCCATAACTATCTTCATGTTCTTTTGTGTTTTCTTTTTACTGCTGTCTGAGCCAGGTGCCCCCCTGTGCATTCCCACAGCAACCCGTTTCCTTATTATCACACTTAACTCCACCTATCTGCCTCTCTTCTTACTTCTGGGCTGAGTCTTTTTTTTTTTTTTTTTTAAAGATTTTATTTATTTGAAAGAGAGAGAGCGCGCTTGCGCGGCGCAAGGGGTGGGGCCAGGTGGTAGGAGCAGAGGGAGGGACAAACAGACACTGCGCTCAGTGCGGAGCCCAGTGCAGAGCTCGATCTCACAACCCTGAGATCATGACCTGAGCAAAAACCAAGAGTCGGACGCTCAACTGACTGAGCCACCCAGGCACCCCATTTCTGAGCCAGGTCTTATTGATAGCATTGTCCCCAGGGCCTTGGCCCAGTGCCAGGCACAAAATAATAAATAGCTCCTGAGAGAGTTTCTCCCGAGCCTCTCATCACCTCTCATCCCCCAGAGCATGCGGGATCTACAACGTCCCTCCACTTCTGAGCCATCTCCAGTGTGTACTAGTCATGCAAAGGGGCTCTCAGCCAGTTCGGGTAGCATCTTAGTAGTGGAAATAGTAACTAACGTGTGCTGAGTGTTACAGCATGCTGGTGTTGCCCTCTACCCTTCTAAATTCATGGCGGATTAACAAGAGAAAAACAAACAAGTTTAGTAACATGTAGGCCTCCTGTATTAGTGGGAGAGATGGAGGGAAACTAAGTAACTCCCTGACGCGGCAGGAGCCACCCGCTTGAATACCAGCTCGAGCTAAAGGCGCTGGCGGCCCCGCCTCACCCTGCAGGGCGCTGTCATCTGGGCCCTTGGTAAAAGTAATGAAGTCTTAATGACTTGAGACCCCTGCACTGCTCTCCACTACAAAGTATCCGTGGAGAAATGGGGTGAGACGGCTTGTTTTATGAGCGTTATTGCAAATACAGATTAGCAAAGTTAGAATTAGCGAGCGAGGTTCTGTTCCATCAAATAGCAGGACCAGGGTGCCAAGGCGGCACAGAGAACATAATTATGAGACACGCTATTACTCATTTCTGCCTATCTTCAGGAGTTTGTGGCGGTGATGTGGATAAAATCTCTCTGTTAAATACATTTTGATGGCCCCGTTCCCCTCCATTTCCCAGGGTAGCCAAAACCATATGTCAGTAAAGTTCTTGTAAATCTAATGTGATAGCTCTGAGCGTTACTAATTTTACATATGGTTTTCTTTGAAAAGTAGACTTTCCGTCCCTTCTAGAACTGAGTCAATGGAAATATAAACACGATTGTATTTATTTAAAGTGAAACGGAAAACAGATTACTTTTTTTAGTAATTTGAGGATAATTCAAGTCTCTGTTACATTAATCATTCAAACATGAGTTAAGGATGCATTTAAAAGGTTGTGGGTGATAATTCTCCCTAAATCGTCTCCTGCAGGAAGGTTTTCAGATTATCTAGGCCACTCTGTCGCCAGCAATGGAAGACTAATTTGTCTTTTATTGTATTAACTGTTCAGTCACAGATTTGCTAAGCACACCCCTGGTGCCCTCAATCCAGTCACTGACTAACCCTTGAAGAGCACAGGAAAGTCTGCTTTTGCTCCCGACATGCCAAGAAAAAAAGAAAAAAAAGACCCTTCTAGTCACTGCATTTTTTTCAAAAACTCCCTGTCAGGGTGGAACGCAGCATTTCTAAAACATAGTTTGGATTTCACTTCATTCTTCTGTACTTGGTTTCATCCTCTTTCCATTCCAGACGATGCCCCGTGCATTCTTTTGTGGTTTGGGGAATGTTTCCCCTTCCCAACTTCAGAAATCTTTTCATTTATATAGGGAACACTCACTGCTGTTTCAAGTACTGTGTTAGTTACAGTGACATCAAAAGTATAAAGTACTGGGGCGCCTGGGTGGCTCAGTCGTTGGGCGTCTGCCTTTGGCTCAGGTCATGATCCCAGAATTCTGGGATCGAGCCCCACATCGGGCTCCCTGCGCAGCGGGAAGCCTGCTTCTCCCTCTCCCACTCCCCCTGCTTCTGTTCCCTCTCTCGCTGTGTCTCTCTCTGTCAAATAAATAAAATCTTTAAAAAAAAAAAAAGTATAAAGTACTAGTTAGAGTTGCCTTAGTGAGTTCAGTGGTGCTCACTGTTGTTCACAGACAGCCCAGAATCTCAGCGGTGGGGCTGAACAAGTGGGGGTCTGTTTCCCTTCCCCGGGGAGCCTTCCTACAAGGAACAGTGCAGAGGCCAAGGCCCCCCATCCCATGGCCTGTGCACAGGGGACAGGGAGTGGGGGCTTATGGTGACACCTGGGATTTAGTCTGTCACTGCATCGCTTTCCAGTGGCCACTGTAGGTGAAGCATGATAAACTTAGAGTCTTAAAATAACACAATTTTCCTATTTTATCATTCGGGAGGTGAGAAGTCTGAGATGGGGCCCACCAGGCTGAAATCAAAGTGTCTGCATGGCTCATTCCTTCTGGGAGGGTTCTGCAGAGTCCTTTTTTTTTTTTTTTTTTTCCGCCTTTTCCAGAAGAATCTCCTTATTTTAAGGTCAGCTGGGTAGCAACCTTAACTCCCCCTTGCCTGCTAACCCAACACATCCATGGGTTCCAGGGGACTAGGGCGTAGACATCTTGGTGGGGGAGGGGAAGATGGATCCTCCTTTTCCCTGCACTTTCGGCAATCAGCTTCCCTAAACTGAAGGATCCCCAAGCGGCTGCCCGCACCCCCTCCTCAGCTTTGGCCCAGTCTGTCCAGCAAGGTCCCCGTCCTGGGCCGGTCACCACTCACTCTGTGCTCTGGATCCCAGCCCGGTGGTAGAATGGGCACTGTGGAAGGCGGGCCCGGCCTGTCCAGTTCTGACCAGGGCTCTGTGGCCCCAGCCATCACGTCATGTGTCTGAACCTCCAGTCACCTCTGGAGAGTGACTGGATTGCCCTGTGTCACTTAAGGGCCTTCCCGCATTGGTCTACGATTCTAAGTGCAGGATAGCCGTCTGCCTTCATTCTTCCTCAGCTTTTAGAGAGAAAACCGTCCGGGGCACAAGCTCAGGAATTGATCAGAGCTCATTATTTAGCACCAGCCATTGCTCCCCGCGCTGCCCACGGACCTGGAAGCCCCTGTCAGGACTGCAGGTGTCTTGGGGGGGCAGGTTCTCCTCGGGGCGGGGGCGGGGGGTAGATCAGCTGGCAGCACCTCTCCCTACTTTCATCCCCTACTTTCCCCTTAACCCAGCCCCACCGCAGACCCACGAGCCCCCGCAGACAGGAGGTTCTTCTTCACTTGCCGGCGGGTTCTCCCTCCCCTCTCCTGGACAGCTGTCTCTCCGAGCTGCCACGGACCCTGTTCCTTAGCCCCATCCCCACCTAATCTCCCAGACCCGGGGCGGGGGAGATGTCCTCAGCTGCCTCCCCAGTACTCCTTACCTGGCGAAGTCTGACCACGGAGGAGGCCTCCTCCCCTCCCTTTACCCCGTAGGCAGGAAGCCGCTCTGCAAAGAGCTTTGAATGTCAAACTCACTTTCTCCGTCTCCTGGGTGGCACAGTAACCAGAGCCTGCCCTGGGCCGTCACTTTGTGTTCCTCTGAGAAGCAGTGATGCTCTCTTGTTTCCTGGAAGGTCCAAGCAAAGAAGGACCTGCAGGGTGTGATCAAGGGTACAGGCTGCCAGGGCCAGATCCAGCTCTGGGCCTGCTGGCCTCCCCCTCTTCGCCCCTCGGGATCCACTCCATTGGGTTACTCTAAGGTGGGATGTCATGTGGCCAGTGGTGAGAAAGAGCTCTGCACACAGTGATGGTGAAGAAGAGCAAAGTTGAAGCATTACCCAGGATCTGTGATTTTCCAGAAGCTTCCATACTTAGATGGCGATGTACCGACGACAGTCCTAGGGATGCTTAGCTGACCACATCAGTGGAACACTTGCCAGGTGCCGGGCCCGGTGGGAGGCCTTTCACATGTGCTAACTCATTGAGTCCTCGGTGAACCCCTGGCGAGGAGAGCGCTGTCCCCCTTTCTTCACAGAGGGAGCACCCTGAGGCACAGAGGGTGCCAGCAATGTGCCCAGACATGCACGCTTGCGCGCGCACACACAGAAAGACACATACACAGTACACGTACACGCACGCGCGAGCAGTTGGGGCTGGGACTCGAGCCCAGAGATCTGGCTCCAGGACCCACATCACTGTGGTCCATACAGCACTTCTACTAATACTAAATACAGTATTTGGTATTCTTCTCAGTTCTGAGCTCTCCTTTGAGTAACAACCACTACACCAACAATCCGAGTCCTTGTTTTTTCTAATGTCTCGTAAAAATACTTCCATTTGCAAATAATTCTGCAAAGATTTCTGCAGAAACAACTCTGCCTTTGTATTTTTCACAAACGAAGAGTCCTCGTGACAGGGGTAAAACAATCGCAATAAATATGTGCCATCATAACGTTTTGGCAGTATTGCAAGTTCAAATGAACCTGTCTCGGCGTTGAGTTATTACTATTCTTGCCACTTTTTACTGCTGCATTAATCACCACACACACTGTGAGGGATTGATGAAGTTAATTGTTTTTATAAACCGAATTGAATGAAGCGCTAATGGGAGGTGACTGAGCCTTGACGTGTGTACTTCAACGGAGGGGTGGCCGGGCTTTGGGCTCGATTATTTCAAATGTCACCTTGACCTTCATCATCAGTCTTCTTTGTAGTTAGTGACACAGCCCTTTTCCCTTCAGTCCCTTTACAGAGCATACGTGTGAGTTATCATTTTAATGTTTGATGTCTGCCAAGTTGAAATGATTCAGACATCCTTTTTTAAACAGGCATGGGTATTCATCTGCTCAGGCTGCTGTAACAAAATCCCCCAGACTGGGGGTTTAAACCACAGAAATTTCTGTTCTCGCAGTTCTAGAGGCTGGAGGTCTCAGATCAGGGTGCCCGCAGGTCTGGTTTCTTCTGAGGCCTTTCTCCTTGGCTGCAGACCTGCTGCCTTCTTGTTGCGTCCTCCTTCGACTTCCTGTGGCGGCATCCCTCCTGTCTCTTCCTCTTTTTACAAGGACACCAGCCCTGTTGGCTCAAGACCTGCCCTCACAGCCTCATTTTAACTTCATCCAGTCTTTAAACACCCTGTCTGCAAATACAGTCACAGTCTGAGGTTATAGGGGTGAGGGTTTCAACCCATGAGCTTGGGGGACACAACTCGGGCCATAGCAGCACCTCTGACGAGTTTCTAATGGATGTGCACTAAGGGTGGGATGGATGGGGAGGAAATGAATTAAAAAAAAAAAACAAACAAACATGTAGGGGGACAATTTTTCCAGCCTCCTCCTTTGGCCAAAAATACGCTTACATTTCAATAGAGTAGAAAATTATCTTAACATAACTACAGAATTTTATTTCCGTTTCTATTTCTTAAGGTTTGACTGACTACCCAGCCTGGAATATCTTGATAAGCCACCTGCAATGGTGTTTTTGTTCTTTCTTTTTGAAAAAATCTGAGCCCGAGGGGAGGAAAATCCCTAGGAACCACACCCGAAGAAACTGAAATTCAGCACTGTTAGCACAAGTCTTGGGCCCACGTGAGGCAGGGAGTGACCTGGTTTCTCTTCCTCTTCATGTAAAGACACCAGTAGATTGGATTAGGGCCCACCCCCACTGGTCTCATTTAACAACAGACAGCTGGGGGCTTAGAGGCCAAGCCTGTGGAGCAAGGGTGGGGGGACAAGAAATTCTCCCTAAGAATTTGTCAACGCAGGACTGCCTTTACACGGGCTCTGAATTCCAATTTATACCGTTTGGCAGTTCCTGTTCTGAGAAATCGGACGTAAAAAGGATTTCCGGGTGCCTATACTCCTGGTTTGACAGAAGTATGTCCAGCATCTTTCCAAAGGGAGGCTGCCTACACCCCAGGCCCCAGAGGATCCCCACAGACAAAGCCTTACTGAAGAAGAGCTCATAATCTGCAGTCACTGCAACGAGAGAGAGACGCAGCAGACAAAAGCAAGCAGTGGGATTAGACTCCCAAGGACCTCAGATCATAAAATAATCGAATGTACAACTACAAAACAAGTGTGCCTAAAATGATTAAATATAGAAAAGAATTAAAACCATGAAGAATGAATAAGACTATCAAATAAAGACTGGGTGAATTTGACAGGGAAATAAAAGCTCTAGAAATGGAAAATAAAATGATTGAAATAAAAATCAATAGATGGGATAAAAAGCAGATTTTTGGAAGAATTACTAAACAGGATTATATATCCTCCTTTCCAAAGCAGAAGGTCCCCTTGAGAAGAATTAGTGGCGGCAGCAGATGCCTCATTATACAGAGTCCTTTATCTTACCTGCCCTCTGCCTTGGAGTCTTCCAGCAGCCTGCTGCCAGGGACTGTTGGCCAGGCAGCGGGCACGGTCAGCTTCTTGAAGGCAGGGGCCCACGAACTCTCCCTGGGACATTGAAAACTAATAACCTCGAAGTGTGAGAGCCTGGGGGCGTTTTTCACATTCTCCCTCCTTTCGCATCAGAAGGAGACTTGTCCTGGACTTTTCTTAATGCAGCAGGGTCCACCCAAATTTGTCACGGCAGAGGACGTGGCCTGACAGGTTGGCAGTCTGTGTGATCAGAGCCCCATCTCCAAACACCATACAGGGGAAAGGTTTTGACAGCTTCTCTTTTTTTTTTAAGAAAACATTATATTTATTATAAATATTCAGCATCTCGACAGCTTCTCTTATTTAAAGATCTTAGGATGCAGCTCTTAACCCCTTTCTGCGGAGGAGGAAGCAGCAAGGCTTGAGGGGCTAAATAGTCCAACACCCTATAGCTGAGGACATGTTGTAGCTTACCGACCCCAAAGCCCATGCTGGTGACAGCCACGTGAGGCTGGCTTTTTGGATATAAGGCCAGCATTCCCAAACTCTATTTAGTGTGGAACACTGAAGTCCTGAAGGATGATAACCAGCATTACTGGGGGGGGGGGGGGGGGGGGGGGGGGGGGGAGTTGTGGGGTCAAATGAATTTGGGAAAGATGGTACACTCTGTGCCCCTCATAAAGCTTACAATGCATGCTAAAGGCCAAGAAAATCTGTCTTAGGGAAACCCACTTAATGTGTTCAACCCCACATTTCCCACACTAAGATCCTGGAATCCCCATTTGGGCATGGGGGGGCGTGGATTTGGTTTGTTTTCTTGCAGAGCAGTATTAACATATTAGCCATTGAGGAAACACATCAAACCACAATAAGATAACATTTCACTCCCACTGCGATGGCCATAACTTATTACACAATAGTACACGTTGGCAAGCATGGGGAGAAATTGGAACGCTCCGACTGGTTGGAATGCAAAATGGTGCCGTGGCTTTGAAAGCCATTTGGCAGCTCCTCAAAAGGATATACAGAGAGTTACCGTGTAACCCAGCTCTCCCACTCCTAGTGTATACCCAAGGAACTGAAGGTATACGTCCATGTATCCACATAAAAACTTGTACACAAGTTGTTCACAGCTGCCTTATGCGTGATAGTCAGAACGTGGAAACAGCCTAAGTGTCCACCCACAGATGAAGGGATAAATAAAATATGGTCTGTCCGTGCAGTAGAATATCATTCAGCCATAAAAAAGGAACGAAGGCCTGACCCGGGCTGCCGCCTGGGTAAACCTTGGAAACATGCGCGTGAAAGAAGGGGGTCAAGTACGCAGAACAGGCAAGCCCGGAAGAGGGGTTGCTGTGAGCTGGGGGAGGGGGTTGGGGAGTGACCCTTCACGGGGTTGGGGTTTCTGTCTGGGGTCATGACCGTGGGCTTGAACTGACTGTGGCGACGGTTACCCAGCCCTGAGTACATTCAAAACTGTTGCATTGCACTCTCTACATGGGTGACTCGTACTGTATGTGAATTATATGTCAGTAAGGGCATTTTTAAAAGTTAACACGTGCCAGCACCGAGGCTTCCCAACACAGTTTGGGAAAGGCTACCACAGATGTCACTGGCTGCTGCCTGAGTGGGCTCTGGGACTGTCCTGTGTGCCCCGGGGCTGTATCACCCCATCAAAAGCATCATCGGTGTTTGAGAAAATGTCACAGGGCAGGGACTAAGGGGGACCCGGTTGCATCAGGGACCTAAAGCAAGCAGCCTTGGAAGGTTTCTACGTGGGTCTGGAGTAAAAGATCGCGTCCACTGCCACGTCCTACCGAATGCCCCGGAAGAGCAGGAACCTCTGTGGTTCATCCTTGTTGATGCCAGGTTATCTGGACTAGCTCGCGGCTGTGGGGCTGCTGAAAGCTTTCGAGCTAGTTCCCCTGGTCCACTGCCAGGTTGATCACACCCCCTTCTGTTTTCATTTTAGTGAAAGCTGGTGGAATGCGCATCGTGCAGAAACACCCGCATTCGGGAGACACCAAAGAAGAGAAAGACAAGGACGACCAGGAATGGGAGAGCCCCAGGTGAGAATGCCGGCGGGTGTCGGGCTTGTTCCGCGGGCAGCCGTGACTTGGTTAAACGTTAACGCGTTTGTTCTCTGCTCCGGGCTTCTGATAACCCCTCGCTGCGTGAGGCCCTGCGCTGTGTGTTTTTCCTTTCCTAATGAGTGAGGCTCTGTAACCACCACCCCCACGACGGGAGAAGCCGGGCAGCTGGAGCACCTGCCGTCCATCTGTGTTCAGTGGCCTCGTCTTCCGTGACAATACTGAAATCACCTTGAGACCTTCGAACATACCATTCTAGTTGATTCTCTGGGGTGGGCCTGGCATCTTGCAGCCGAGAGAGGGAACTACTGATTTAAAGCTGTCCACACACATCTGGACTCTTCCATTCCACAGCCAAATCCAAACCAGCAAGGCCATGGCCTTATGAGAGCGCAGGTGTCCTTAAGTGACATCTCCCCTCGTCCCCAACAGCTCATCTACTGGAAGTACCCCCAGCTTTGTTTACTCCCTGTTGTCCTCGGACCTTCTGATGCTGGGTTTGGGTCCAGAACCTCCGTACAAATCCATTTCCTGCCACCCCGTCATAGGTAAACATGCGCTACAAATGCATACACCTTACATATCCACAGCCCTCTGTCTGAGCTTGCCCGCGTGGGAGAAAGTGTCCACCGAGCTTTCTGCCTTGCACCTTGTCCCCGGAGAGTGTCTCCGCCAGAGGAGGAAGCTAAGTGCCAGAAGGGTGTGGAAAACAGCTAACCTGTGTCTCTGTGGACCGGGGGCATTATTTTGTTTCAGTCCAATAGCCCTGAGTAGTAGGTGGTGGTGTCTGCCGATTTTCGCATGGGAAACTAAAGTCCACAGAGGCCATAAACTTGCTCACGCCATGCGCCCTGTTGGACCCAGGTTTAAATTCCTGATCCATTAACTCGCAGGGCGAGTTATAAATATTATATATAAATATAATTATTTATAAATATTTATTTATTTATTCCATTTATTTCTCCCTCTGGAAGAGTAGCTCCCGAGAGCATGCGTCCCCTAAAAGGACATGTGTGTCCCTGTATGTATGTACCACTGAGCGTTTTCTGTAGAACCTTGTAGAGTGTAAGTTATGGTGCGGTCACCTGAGGGGCAAACACAATTGGGGGCAAAGTCTTTTCTGAGTGATTATTGCCTGTTTAAAATCATGAGATCCGCAACGTGGTAGTTGGGCCCAAGTTCTGGTTTTATTTTATTTTTATTTTTTTTAAAGATTTTATTTTATTTATTTATTTGAGAGAGCACAAGAGGGGGTAGGGTCAGAGGGAGAAGTAGACTCCCCGCCAAGCAGGGAGCCTGATGCGGGACTCGATCCCGGGACTCCAGGATCATGACCTGAGCCGAAGGCAGTCGCTTAACCAACTGAGCCACCCAGGCGTCCCCAAGTTCTGGTTTTAAAAGAAGGTGGCAGTTGAAAGAAAATTCTAGAATTACTTTTCTCACTGGCTTTTTTCACACAGCTGTGTTTGGAACAGAACAGCATCTGTAACTCTCCTAGAGGTCCACAGTCCTGTATCTTGGGGCCCAGTTTGTTTCAGAATTGAGACATTTTGGGGGGTTTTATGAGAATAAAGCAGCACACGTTCCATACAGCGCCCATGGCAGGGCCTTGGGCATCATATCCGAATCCGTGTATGATATTCACACCAAGGGAGGTAAGTTCTTTACATTTACAGGCGTGGGTCAGTTCAGGTTGACTTTTGCCTCCATACAGGGTATAAGGAAACTTTCCGTTTTTAGAAAATTCTTGAACTCAGTATCAAGTATAAGAGGGTGTGGGCCTGTGTCACTCACTCCCTCTACTAGAGAACCTGGGAGGTCCCGTCTGTGGATCCCGTTGTTCCGTCGGGAGAAAGAAGGTGGGAGAGAAAGCCTTGCCTGGGGAGTTAATAGAACATGCTCTTCTGTGTGACTTGAAGTAGAGTAAGGTACAAAGAGCTGTTTCCCTGTGAAACACAGTGTCAGTACAGTGAGAGTAGATCATTTATTAGCATGTTTAGAAATAAAGACAAAACAGCCCACTCATTTTCTTTCTATTGATTTTTTTTCATGAGGTGAAATACAACCTTTATCAAAGACATGCAATTTGAATAAATACGCCAGAAGATGAATGATTGCAAGACAAAGGAGCAAGCCCAGCACTCTAGATTTTAGCATCTTACTCACCTCAAAGATTTGTTCTCTGTGGAACCCAGAATTTTGAAGCGGGCTGACTGCAGAGTAGGGTTTGCATAACCCGTGAGCAAGGGTTTGTGTTTTTTTCCCTGCAGCCAAGTTGCTGTAATGTGTTCCTTACGAGTGTGTCAGCTCCTGTGTTCTTGACTTCAGCTTTGCTCTTGACCACTGTGGGTTAGACCACTAGACACGCCATTGACAGATGGGGTAAGCCCCTGAGCAGTCCGAAGCTGCCGACAAACATTGCCAGCACGTCTCCTTCCAGACCCCGGCACCAGGCCTGGTACTCTTGTGTAAGAAATGGCTCCCACCAGGGTGCCCTCCTCGTCCATCCGGTAGGCTGACTGAATAATCCTAGCTAACTGTCCTTGACAGTATTCTAGAGTGCGGTACATCTGGTCCCGTTCTCTGTGCTCTGTCCGTATTAAATCACTGGATCCTGGTACCTACTCCATTTGTTGTCATCGCTGACATCGCATTCAGAGTTGGTTATTAATTATTATCCCCATTCCAGATTACTACTCCCTCTTCAACAGCTCAGAAAGGTTCAGTGACTTTTCCAAGGTCACACAGCAAATGAGTGGCAGAGCCAGCATTCCAGTGGAGCCCAGAGTCCTCACTGTTAACCCCGAGGCTGCGTTTACCAAGGGAGCACTTGGTTTGTACCAGGCACTTACTAAGTTTTTCACATCGGGTTCAAAGTTCACGCCACCTACAGGTTGGTATCATTGTGCCCATTATAGAGATGAAGAAACCGAAGCTTAGGGAGGTTATCTGGCCCAATGATATGTAGCCAGTTAGTGGCCAGGCCAGGATTCAGCCCCGATTCTGTCTTGACTTGGAGACTCATGCCCCTAACAGGCTATAGAATCCCCTGACGTGACACAAAATAGAGAGAATATATTGACAGGTGTAGAATGTAAATCCAGATCAAATATTTATCAATAAAATTAAATATTTATCAAATAAACTTGTTGATTCTGGATCACCCATAACCTTTTCCATATTCCTCAAGCCTGTGAGTCTACCTGTGCAGCTTTGCTGTCAGTAGGTGGTATGATTATCATTTTACAAGGTTTCGGAGGACTGGGCATATAAAAAGGCCTGCTTATTTGCAGAATTTGCCAAATATTTCATTACTCTCTTGGAAATGTCATGGCATGTGACTTCACCATCCACATTACCCTAATCCTAAAGTTTTATTATTTTTCATGTTTTGATCCAAGTGTCCTCTGGATATAAAAATAAGTGTAGAGTCTCAGATGCCAATTTCCTCCTTAGGTCCACATTTGCAAAACTCTTTGCTTTCTTTCCCAGATTTTTATAACTGGCTTTACGTTTACTGACTCATCTCTGGTGGCTTCCTTCCTCATTAGTCTAAAATCAAATCCTGATTACAGAGAAAATGAGCAACGAGAGCATTATTATGAGACAAAACAAAAAAAACAACTTTTACTCAGAATTATTTTTTCCTGCAAATATTATTGCTACTTAATTTTCCAGATATTTACAAATAATTTCCTAGGCTGCCAAGTTGTTTTGAGATGCTATATTTTAAAAAGGAGGAACAAAAGGAAGTACAAGAAATTTGAAAGTGTTACCCAAGAATTCCTGTCAAGCTGAGCACTAGTTACCTGTGGCTCTTCATCTCCAAGAAGAAGAATAGGCTTTGTTATTATTAGCCAGTACTTTCCTGAGTGGCTGCTAGATGGTGTGCACTGGGGCTGGTGGGAAAGCAGTGGAAAGAAGGGGGAGATAGGGATGGGGTGACAAGGATGCAGAGTGCACAGCCCTTCTTGAGTGTGGCTCTTTTCAGCTCTGACTTAGAACCTCACCTGCCGGGGTATGTGGGTGGCTCAGTCGGTTAAGTGTCTGCCTTCAGCTCAGGTCATGATCCCAGGGTCCTGGGATGGAGCCCCACATCGGGCTCCCTGCTCAGCAGAGAGTCTGCTCCTCCCTCTCCCTCCTCCCCTGGCTGTGCTCTCTCTCTCTCTAGCTCACTCTCTGTCAAATAAATAAATAAAATCTTAAAAAAAAAAAAAAAAAAGAACCTCACATACCCAAGAAGTAAACAGACAATTCAAATTATCCAGCATGTGGGAGAGACCCAAAATGGACTCTGAACAGTAACGAATGAACTTAATTGTAATACAAGTGATTACTATAACCCACTGTAAGGACCGGGGGAGAAAACAACTTACCCAAATAATTTTGGAAAACAGTATGTTGACCAGATACTCTTAAGACTAAAGACAAAAACTGTCCACGGGTGCCTGGGTGGCTCAGTTGGTTAAGCGACTGCCTTCGGCTCAGGTCATGATCCTGGAGTCCCTGGATCGAGTCCCGCATCGGGCTCCCTGCTTGGCGGAGAGTCTGCTTCTCCCTCTGACCCTAACCCCTCTCATATGCTCTCTCTCATTCTCTCTCTCTCAAATAAATAAATAAAATCTTTAAAAAAAAAAAAAAAAAAAAGACAAAAACTGTCCAAAAATGCTGTACTCCAGTTAGCAGATGTGTTTCTTACAGGGGTTTGGGTTAACAATTCTGAAATTGCGTTGTGTGTATAGTAGGGTTGAACAAATATGTAAATGGGTGGTGGATAATGAGAGCCAAGTTTCTCGCCGTCAGAAAGAGTTTACAGCTAGAAAGGAGGAAGACTGAAATGAGCTTTTGGTGTTGAATCGGAATCAGAGGTATTTGCATGAACTCGGTTTTAAATGGCGGATAGATGGATAGTAGGTACGTGCAGACGTGTACCTAGGTGCAGAGATAAAGGTAGACGGGGGGCTGGCGCGCATACCTGTACTCCCTTGCTGTGGTCACTGACAGAGCCTAAAGCCGTGAGGACTGACACCCATGTAACCATGAGCATCCCTAGAGCCCAGATCTTTGTTTCTAAACACTTCCCTCCCCACCCCCACCCCCCGCTTCAAGGGAACCAGGGTTCCTTGCAGAAGTGGCAAATTCCAGGGCCGGGGCAGGAAAGTCCTAGATGAGCCTGGAACACCTTGTAGTGCTGAACATGAGGAAGTGTGCTATAAAGGATGGGGCTTGTCAGAACAACACAGAAGCCAACCCAAAGGAGCTCCTAATGGCCAAAGCTGGAGCAATTTGCAACAAAATGATAGTATTGGATTATAACCCATAGAGTAAAATAAACATTCATGAGTGCATCCTGATATAAGTAATTGAATGTATGAATGAGGAGAAGGGACAGCTCTTTGCAGAAGAATTTTAATTAATAGGGGCACCTGGGTGGCTCCGTTGGCTAAGCATCTGCCTTCAGCTCAGGTCCTGATCCTGGGGTCCTGGGATGGAGCCCCACATCGGGCTCCCTGCTCCGCGGGAAGTCTGCTTCTCCCTCTCCCTCTGCCACTTCGTCTGCTTGTGTTCTCTCTCTCACTCTCTCTCTGTCAAATAAATAAAAATAAAATCTTTCTTTAAAAAGAATTGTAATTAATAATTAATAAAAGAGAATTAGAGGGGCACCTGGGTGGCTCAGTCGGTTAAGCATCTGCCTTCAGCTCAGGTCATGATCTCGGGGTCCTGGGATCAAGCCCTACATCAGGCTCCCTGCTCAGTGGGGAATCTGCTTCTCCCTCTCCCTCTGCCCTTTCCCCCCACTCGTTCTCTCTCTCTCTCAAATAAATAAAATCTTTAAAAAAGAGAGAAATAGAATATCACCAACAGGCAAACAGCTCAGTAACTGTTGCAGACAAGATCCACTGATGGATGCTGTGAAGAGTGGGTGAAAGTCAGGAGAAACAGGTATTTGCATGGTCTCCAAGTTTCTCCCCTAGTATCTTTATTAATTAAACAAGGAGTATCTTTACAGTGGAGACCATGAAAGGACACTTGTTGCAGTATAAAAGCTGAAATAAGAAAGCAGAACACCATCTTGTTTGACCTCCTGTGGGAACCTACACATCAGTGACCAATTTCTCGTTGCCCTGCGCATGTCTGTGGACCACCACAGACCTGCCGCGTGCACCTGCTTCTCGTCAGGACTGCACCTGCTACTTTCAGCATTCACCGATAACCCTGGCCTGAAACAGCTACTGCTGTATGGATGCTGTATTATTATAGGGCCACCATGACAAATAGCATAAACTGGATGGCTAAAATAACTCAAATGTAGTGCGTCACCGTTCTGGAGGCTGAAAGTCCAAGACCGAGGTGTCACCAAGGTTGGTTCCCCCGAGGCTATGAGGGAGGACCCATTCCACGCTCCCTCCAGGCTTCTGGTGGTTTGCTGGCGATCCTTGGCTCGTAGATGACTCACCTCAATCTGTCTCCACGGTGCTGTCCCTGTGTCTGTTGACATCATCTTCTCTCTGCGTATATCTGTCTCTGGGTCCAAGATGCCCCTTTTTGTAGGGATATCAGTCATTGGATCAGGGCTTACCCTACTGATTTCGTTTTAATTCAATTACTTCTAGAAAAGCCCTATTTCCTAGAAAGGTCAGTTCTGAAGTACTGGGGTTAGGATTTTACTTATCCTTTTGGGGGACAGCAATTCAGTCCCAACAGATGCCAAATGACAACCTGTGGCCATGTTTAATGGTTCTCTCACTTGAAGTGAATTCTTAAGAAATAAAAATTTAAGGGGCGCCTGGGTGGCTCAGTCGGTTGGGCGTCTGCCTTCGGCTCAGGTCGTGATCCTGCGGTCCTGGGATCGAGCCCCACGTTGGGCTCCCTGCTCAGCAGGGAGGCTGCTTCTCCCTCTCCTGCCCCCCCTGATTGTACTCTCTCTCTCTGTCAAATAAATAAAGAAAATCTTTAAAAAAAAAAAACAAAAAACAGTTGGGCGCCTGGGTGGCTCAGTTGGTTAAGCAGCTGCCTTCGGCTCAGGTCATGATCCTGGAGTCCCTGGATCGAGTCCCGTACCGGGCTCCCTGCTCAGCGGGGAGTCTGCTTCTCCCTCTGACCCTCTTCCCGCTCGTGCTCTCTGTCTCTCATTCTCTCTCTCTCAAATAAATAAATAAAATCTTAAAAAAAAAAAACAAAAATTTAAAACTCTGGAGTTAAGAGATGGCACAATCTATATACCTTTTTTTTTCTGTAAGCCATTATCTATGTGCTTGAACTTTAGTTAAACCATGTGATGAACCAATTTCAACATCATCCTTACTTTCCAAGATCATCTTTTCTATCCAGGCTAGTTGCCAGCCGCCTTTTAGAAGGGATGTGTCCTTTCCCCTGAGATGTGTGGAGATGCCGGTGGGCTAGGGGTGCTGAGTGCCCACCAGCTACCAACACCTGTTCTGGTCCCCGTGCCCTGTGTTGGTGGGCGGGGCCCATCACCCGGATGCTGGGGTGCAGTGGGCCACAGACCCCTGCCCTGGACCCAAGGCCAAGTGTTGATGTGGTGGAGCATCAAATGACATGGAATGTCCTTGGGAACGGGCTAAGTGGTTGTCACCTGCTTACGGATAGATGCCTCCGCCAGGGAGAGCCAGTTCTGAAGGCACCGTGAGAGCCTAGAATAGAAAGCCTGAGAGGCACGATGTCATGGTGGCGGGAACAGCGGGGAACGGCCCTGACTGTCTTGGTAAGGAAAATGGGGGGACTCTAGGCGCCGTCGGCCACCTCTCTCTGTCAGGTTTGCCCACATGAGACTCGTAGATCAGTGTTCTCAGCCTGCAGGCAGCATGGGGCATTGATGAAGGGCTCGCATTTGCACACCAGCAAGGGAGGGATGAAAGCGATCATTCTGCCGGTGGCGGCTTGGGCAGCAGAAAGCTGGCGGAGCGGGGGCCAGTCCCCACATCCCTGCAGACTGCAGCCTGTCCTGATGTCCGCCCTCTTCTCGCCCTCCCTCCATGGAGGCTCGGAAGAGCCCACGCTCACGTCTCCCAGGTTAGAGCAGGCAGAACGCCTTTGGGCTGGCTGCCTCCTGTAAGAAGCAGTGTGTTCAGGTCCTAGGGCTCCCCGAACGAGGTACCACAAACAGAAACATTCTCTCACAGTTCTAGAGGCCAGACGTTCGAGAGGAAGGCATCAGCAGGGCTGTGCCCCCTCGGAAGCAGTAGGGACGGATCTATTCCAGGCCTCTCCCAGCACCTGGTAGTTCCTTAGCTGGTGGCAGCATGACTGTGATCTTCATGTGGCATTCCCCCAGCGTCCCCCCTTTTGTGAGGACACCAGTCCTATTGGATTAGGGACCCATCCTAGTCATTTTAACTAATTACACCTGCAATAACCCCATTTCCAAATAAGGTCACATTTTGGGGTACTGAGAGTCAGGACTTTAACTTAAAAATTTTAGGGGGACACAGTTCAACCCGTAGTAAGCAACAGCACCTCATGCCACCGGGCATCAATTGACAGCGCCCAGCTTCACGGACATGCCAACAATAACGGCAGCATAATAATTTATTAAGCATGACGATGACAGGGCGAATGTCTCTTGTCTCCGTGCCAGCATGCAGCGTGGCCTGGGTTGAGCACTGCAGCAGATTGCCTACCCAGCCGAGCCGATGCTCTGTACCAGGGATGTGGGCCCCAAACGTTGGTCACACAACCCATCAATTTAAAAATTGTTTTGGGCCTGCACCCCCAGTATGTGTATATTCATTTTTAAATTTATACATGGGTACTATGCTACTGTTACATAAATTATAGACTGGATCCAAAATGAATATTCGTGTATTAGATAAATAAGCAATATGTTCAATGTCTTGCTAATCATTGTGACTTTGTATTAACGTTAGCTAATATCTCAAGGTCCAAATACCCTTGAGGTGAGCTTTCTCATTAGTGATTCAGGATGTAAATCTAAATTTCTAATGGCCTTCTTGGTGATATCAGAGTTTGTGGGGGAGGGCCACATCTTGTCACATCTGATTAGATCGTTGGTGTCTGTAACGTGGTTCCTGAGGCACTTACACTAGGAGAAGGGTGAGCCCTTCTCTGTTATTACTCTCCACTTGGGCTTGTTGGGTAGTTCTGCCCCTGGAGTTCTTTTGTGAGGATCTTTTTAAGCCATCACGTTAAGTCCATTTTGTAAAAGTTAGGTTAAATTCATTCCTAATACATTTGAGCACAGTTCTGGGTGCGTGGATGTATCGAGGCTGAAACGAGAGAATTGAATTCGTTACCCTGTTAACCAGTGTCCCGTATATTGGAAGACATTAGAAGCAGCTGAAGGGGCACAGGGCACGTGGGAGGTGCCCCCGCTCCTTCCTCCGGAGCCCTGAGGACCGTGAGGCCCCGAGACAGACAAGCAGAACAGCCACATAGTAAATAGTGCTAAAGCTTAATTCATTTTGTTTGGGTTTTTTTCAGACAAAAAATAAACATAAATAGAATAGATGTACATGTTTATCTCATTTCCCTGACAACACTGAGGCCCTGTGTTAAGCACAAAGGACGGCCTTTGTCACTGATGGGTTAGGGGTGGCCCCCGTACCAGTTTTCCTGTTATGTGTGGCATAAATGAAACATTTCCTCCAAAGGCTGCAGCTTTGTGCATGTTAGGGTGATTGATCAGAAGGCAGCTATGTACATTAGGAAGTTTTTCCCAGAATCGCCCAACGAACACAGAGCACGATGTGTGTGACCCAGACACTTTGTGTCCTAGAACTCACGGGTATTAGCATCGCCAGGAACTGGGTCTCTGAGTCCTCTTTTCATGTAGATGGGCACCAGCGGAACGCTTGAGTCTGGCAGGTAGTGAATCAAAGGCTCCCTGCTCTGCCAAGGGAGGGAGCATATGGGCATCCATATGTCACAGGAGCTTGGCTGGACTCCTTCAGTTTGGGGATGAGGAGGAAAGTGCTGAAGGCCCGGCTTTCCTCCAGCGCCTGGTGCTGCTGGTGATCGGCTTGTAGGCGATGCTTACACCGCGTCTGGTTCTCTAGCGGATGCAGAAACCAGGTGTGATGGATTAGCTTCTGAGCGCCCTGTTCCTGCCCCCTCCCCCTGCACAGGCCTCCAGCCTCCTTACAAGACTGTCACGCTCCCCTCCATGCTGGGAGAGCTCTTTTTTATCAGATGGAAGGAGGGAAGCAAGGAAATGGAGCCATCAGTTTTTCCCCCCAGACACTGCTCTGTGCTTCTGCACTGGATCAGCCTCTTTTGTTTTTATGGTGTTACTCAAGGGTTGCAATATTTATCAGGAGTGTTTTCTTATTACATAAACATATGAATGGAATTTAAATCAACTCTGCAGTGCTTGGATTTTATAGAAATATGTAATAATAACTTCACAGAATAAGGCTACATATAAGAATAACTACGTGGAAACAAGAGGCCTTTATTGAGTTTATTACAATTATGCCTAAAATTTTTAAACCTTCTATTTAAATAAACTCTGTTGACTTCAACTGTCTCAAATCCCTAGCACTCAGAAAATACTTCGGTGAGTCAGTAATAAACAGCTTAGACTTTGATTCTTTAAAGGCAAAATAGTTCATCAACTTTATTAACTTGATTACTTCTTATTTCCTAGCTAGAGAAAGAGATCAATGAGGTAAGGTCAGTGTGGAGGAGGAACATTCTTTATTCTTGTGGACATCTTCCGTTGGGCCCTTAGCTCCCTCCAGGCAGGATATTTACTTTGGTTTTTAGATGTGTGCAAGCTCTAAGGCAGGGCTGCAGGCATTAATGTAAAATGAATGTGGACTGGAGTCATGGGGATGGTGTTCTCATCAGGAAATTCTCAGAAAATCATCAGAGTTAGAGCTGGACGTGACCCGATAGGTCACCTAATCTAGGGAAGTTGTCAGATTTTACTAAAGATCTATAAGGGTCTAGATACCAACAGCAAAACATCTATAGGATAGAGACCCCCAAAGTTTTTTATGTTAAAAAGAAGCCCCTGCCAACTTCTGGGTGTATCTCCAAGAGAATTGAAAGCAGGGTCTCGAGATATTTGCACACCCAGGTTCACAACAGCACTACTCCCAATATCCAACAAGTGAAAGCAACCCAAATGTCCATCGACGGATGAATGGATAAACAAAATCCATACAGTGGAATACTATGCAATCTTTAAAAAGGACGAAAGTCCTGTCACGTACTACAACATGAATGAACCTTGAGGACATAATGCTAAGTGAAATAAGCCAGTCACAAAAACAAAAATTCGTAGACAAAACTGTGTGATTCCACTTACACGAGGTGTCCAAAGCAGTCAGATTCATAGAGATAGTAAAGACAGCGGGCTGCAGGGGCAGAGGGAAGGAGGAAAAAGGGAGTTGTTTGATGGGTGTAGAGTTTTAGTTCTGGAAGATGAAAAGGTTCTGGAGATCTGTTTCACAGCAGTGTAGATACACTGAACACTATGGAACTATATACCTAAGAATGGCTAAGATGGTAAATTTTATGATGTATGTTTTTTTACCACAATAAAAATATTTTTTTAAAGAACAAACAAAACATATAGACCTCACTGCTATGGTGGCTCCTCAGAAGGTTAAACATGGCTGTACCATATGACCCAGCAGTTCTCCCGCTGGGTATGTATACCCCAAGAGAATTGAAAACAGGTGTGCAAACAGAAGCTTATACATGAAGGTTCATCACATCATTATTTACAAGAGTCAAAAAGTAGAAACAACCCAGATGTCCACCAAATGATGAATGGATAAAGAAAACATGGCATATCCATACTGTGGAATATTATTCAGCCATAAAGAAGAACAAAGTGCTAACACATGTTACAACATTGGCTGAACCTTGAAAGCATGATGCTAACTGAAAGAAGCCAGACACAAAAGGCCACAGATTCTATGATTCCATCCATTTATATGAAATGTCCAGAATAAGCAAATCCCAAGAGACAGAAGCAGATTCCTGGTGGCCAGGGGCTGGGGAGCGGAGGGGGCAAGAGGAAGTGACTGCTTAATGGGTATGGGCTTTCTTTTGGGGATGGTGAATGTGTTCTGAAATTAGGAAGGAGTAATGGCATGACATAGTCAGTGTATCAAAAGAACCACTGAATTGTACTTCAAAATGGTTAAAATGGTGAATTTTGTAATATGTGAATGTTGTCTTGCTTAAAAAAATAGCCCCCATGCATGAAAGGTTGGGAACCAGGACGTAATCCAACTCCCACATTTTCTTAGCTGGGAACGTGGAGAAGGGACAAGCCAAGGGGCCCTCAGGAGGGCCATGCCTGCGATACATGGGGGACACCAGGATGCTTCGGGGGAGCTGGGGAGAGAGGCATTCGTGGGATGCTTTCCCCTGCAAGCAGCAACAAATCCAGCTCAGACTGGATTGGGCAGCAAGAGCACAGGTGATCTCCTGTGAAGAGTGCCTGGGTAGGGTTGGCTGCAAGTGAGAGGGGTCCTCCGGGCTCTTCTACGCCCCATCTCATTGCCCTGCCTTCCTCCTGGAGTAGAGTCCCCCGCAGGTGGGCGGTGGGTTGTCCAGAGTAGGTCCAGCCTTCACATCCAGACACGTGCTATCCAGAGGAAGAAACAGACATCTCTTGTAGAGTCTCTTTTTAGGAGCAGAAAAGCTTTGCCAGAAGCCCTCTAGCAAATTCCTTGGTCAGAACGGGATCATGCTACTCTCCCTAACTCAAGCACTGCTGAGATGGTCCCAGACGGAGGGTTTGCGGCAGTGTGGATTTTGAGAAGACGGTACCCGAGGCCACGTGGGCCAGACGGAAGCTGGTCCAGGATGTCCCCTAGAGCCACATGGACAAACAGGTGTCCAGGTCTACACAGAAGAGGAGGGAAGTCCAGGGAAGCCGGCAGAGCCTGAGGTCAGAACCTCAGCCTAGAGCTGGAGAACAAGTTCAGGGACCACAGCACAGGCAGCAGGGTCCTAGGCCAACGAGGCTGGTGGCAGGAGGTCAGAGCTAGGCCCAGGGTCTGAGTGAGGACCAGCACCCAGCTGGTCCCAAGGGCTGTCAATAGAGCCCCCTCTTAAAGCCACATCCAGTCCCCAGAGCTTGTGTCTTTGGACCCAGAAGTTGACACAAGTCGTGGTCATACACATTTAGAATAAAACCTGTGGGATTTGTGAATAAGACCAAATCTGAAAGGTTAATCCCTACAGCACCGTCAGAACTAACCAAAGGACACTGGCTAAATTACTAGAATGGCACCGTCCCCCAGTCTTCTAGTAGATTTCTATGAGACAGAGTTTTTGTGCCCCAGTCATTTTTCAAAATGGCAGCCGTGAGCTGATATCCCAGTGCACACGCATCCAAGTAGTCCACTTTCCCGCTGGGGGCCGCTCATTTATTCACTCGACACCTGTAAGTACCTACTATGTGCCAGGTGCCCTTCCCCATGGTTGGAGCACGTTAGTGAACAAGACAAAACCCCTCTTCTCAAGTGGGGGGCGCCAGGCGATTTGCACCGTGTTGTGTGTGGAGCTATAGCAGGTGGAGTCAGCAGTCCTGGGAAGAAAAACAAAGCAGGAGGGCCTCGAGGGTCCCTCATCCCCTAGGAAAACTGCACATGGAGGACAGCTCAGGGGAATGTTCTCAGCCCTCTCAGAATGAATGGGCTTGAGGCGTTCACAGGGAGGAGAGAGGACGTGGAGATCAACACTGTGTCACCATCACAGGACAGGGCTGCTCAGACTGTTCCCGTGAGCCCACGAGTGGGTCTGAGCTCACTTAGTCCCCTGCTGGTCGCCAAGATACCAGGCACTGTTGACATGGAGTCGCTGCCAAGATGGGTTTTCTGCTGAGAGGAAGCCAGAATAGGATCTTCATGGAAATTGCTTCAAGAATTTATGGTCAAGCCTGAGATTAAGGCTTTTGCAAATAAGGCACAATGGTGGGCTGTTTGGTGTCCTGGCTGAAAGGCGGCTGTCTGTGGCCTCCCTGGCTTTCTACAAAGTACAGCCTTCTCTGGGAGAACTGCATAGCACTGGAGAAAAAAGTGTGTCTGGGGTGGTCCAAGAATTTGGCCAAAAGCTGGACTGCCACCCTAACTTTTTATTCTAGATAATTTTGAATATATATGTCAGGACGAAAGCTGAAAACTGGTGCGCGAAGATGGTAAGTTGCATCTGTTACGTGTTCCTTTGTAGAGCAGGTTCTCGTGGCACGATGACAATGGGATCTAGAGCATCTTCGGCCAGTCTAACTAAATTTAGAGAAGTAATTGCTGTTTTCTTTTTTGGGGGGTGTCGTGGGAGGTGGGAAATGAAGGGAAGGACAGCTAAGATGACAGAGTAGAAATACGAAGTTCTGATGTGGGCGCCCACTTTGCAAGATGGCAGTTGAGCATGAAGTTGAAGTTTGGTTCTAGAAGTACTAATTCATTCTGTTGATTTAACAACATCCCTACCTCCAGAACAGCTTGACCTCTGCAGCTGAGATTAGCTTTCGGCACCCTCGGATTCCGTAGGAAGAGGACATGATGGAATATTTCTGAGCTTTGAAACCTCCCCACTTTGCAGGGAAAGGGTGGTTGCTTCCCTGCAGTAGTGGATAATTCTGCAGGTTGACAGAAAAACTAGGACAGTTAACAACCTGAATGCTGTTAATTAACATGCTGTTCAATTAACATGGAAGAGGTGACATTCTTTGAAGCTAGAAGCACATACAGAAATGTGATAAGCAGAAATAGGGGGAGTCTGAGTCAGGGGGAACGGTGTAGATGAGCATTTTGAAAAAGGTAGAGGAAGTGATGAGATTGCTGATGCTGGAGGGAGGGCTGGGCTGGCTCTCTCTCTCCCCTGGCTCTTCCTCTCTGCATCGCTTCCCTCTCTCATGCACTTTGGCACAAGGGCTCCATGTGGAGGTGCATCTCACCAAGGTGGCGTCAAGGCGTGCCGGGGCGTGCCTGCCCAGGAATGTGGGTCATGGCCCAAGACTCCTATCTTCGGGCAAGATATGTTCCTCCTGAGTTGCCAGTAATTTGAACCTAGGAGTGTGGTGATGATACCCATTTACCTGGACTTACTGGCAGGTCAGGTTTCTAAAGAACATTCGTAGATCAGTGGGATTATACACCAGTGTCTCTGTTCCAATTTCTTGACCCCAGAATCTGCCACTCTGTACATCATCTCTTTGTATTTCATTTCCCTGAAGCTCTGAAAAATAAGGCAAAACAAATAGAGTGTTAGTCCACCAAAGCTCTTCATTGTCTTTTTTGCCTATCCCTTGGGCTAAGTCTAAGTTTTCTCCCCAGCATTTTAAGTGTGTGGGAAGGGGCGGATTTCTGGACTCTTGATTCCGTCCCATTGGTCTGTATGTTTTTATGTCAGTACCATACTGTGCTGATTACAGTAGCTTTGTAATATAGTTTGAAGTCGGGAAGTGAGACGTCTCCAGCTTTGTTCTTCTTTCTCAGGATTACTTCGACTATTTGGGGTCTTTGTGGGTCCAAACCAAGTTTAGGATTATTTTTTTCTGTTTCTGTGAAAAATGCCATTGGAATTTTGATTAAGGATTGCATTGAATCTGTGATCGCTCTGAGTAGTCTGAACATTTTAACAGTATTAATTCTTCCAGTCCATGAACACAGGCTATCTTTCCATTTATTTGTGTCTTCTTCAATTTCTTTCATCAACTTTTTATAGTTTTCGGTGTATAGATCTTTAACCTCCTTGGTTAAATTTATTCCTAAGTATTTTATTATTTATGATGCTATTGTATTTTTTAAAATTTCTTTTTCAGCTAGTTTGCGGTTTGTGTCTAGAAAGGTAATCGATTCCTGCGTGTTGGTTTTGTATCTTGCAACTTTACTGAATTTGTTTATTAGTTCTAACAGCTTTTGGTGGAGCCTTTAGGATTTCCTAAGATCATATCATCTATAAACATCCTTGCTGACTTATATGCCTGTTATTTCTGTTTTGTGACTAATTGCTCTGGCTAGGACTTCCAGTACTGTTGAATAGGAGTTTTGAGAGTGGGCATCCTTGTCTTGCTTCTGATCTTAACAGGAAAGCTTTCAGTCTTTCACCGTTGAGTATTATGTTAGCTGTGGAATTATCCCAGAGTTCTGTGTCTTGTGGGGGGGGGGGCGTGCACGCCCACATGCACGTGTGCACACACACACACACACTGTGGCAGGCTAACTGGTTAACTGACAGGTCAGATAAAACCTCTGACCCTTCACAGTTCCTGATTTAACAGGCAGATGGAAGGAAGAAGCATGTAAAGCGATGTGATTGCCCAGTGGTGCTCAGCTAAGCAGAAGTGGCAGGGGCTGAGTAGCAATCATCAGAATCCCGGTCTCCCAAGTCCCCAGCCAGCACATGTCCCATCCCATAGCCTGTCTCCTCTGAGTGACCAAGGAGTGGGCAGAGCCTCTCAAATTTCAGTGTGCTTGCAAATCACCGGGGAATGCAGACTCTGCCTCAGCAGGGCTGGGGTGGGGCATGAGACTCCATTTCTCACAGGCTCCCAGGGCATGTGGTGCCGCTTTTTCCTACCACACTTTGAGTAGGGAGATTCCATCCCAGGCCTTGTAATGCTACTGACGTCTATATGCTGTTCAGAAATGTGTCAACACTGTATAAAATGTAGGAAATGTTATATGAATAATTTACCCTTTAGCTATCTATAAGTAATTATTAACTTCCTAATTGACCACCGTATTTATAAGTACCCCACAGAGGAGAAGGGAGACAGGATATGTGAGACCCATCTATAGGACTGTTTTTTGAGACTTTATTCGGAACGTGTCTGTCACTCTACCTGTTGAGCTTATGATCTGTCTTGTCCTAATTGGGCCTTGGAGAATAAGAAGTTCAGAAGATTGTCCCTGCTATCAATGACCGGAATCATTCAGAAAGTCTAACAACCAAATAATGACAAATACAAGCCACCGTTAGACCAGGTGCGTTAAATACTTAGTCTTACTTTGTCCTCACCTCCTACAGAGGGAGGCAGTGGCCCCTCCTTTTAAGGGTGAGGAAATCTGCTGAGAAAGCCTGATGACATGCCTGAGGTCATTCCCATGGGAACTGACACAAGGAAGATTTGACTCCAAACCTGTTCTGATTCCAAAGACGGGCCACTCTGTTGCCTACCACTTATATTCTGGCAACCAGCCCTCTTTTCCCAAAGAGTTTGGGAGAAATTATTAAAAAGAGAGCCTAAAATGTTACCTTGAATTTTAAAGTTCAGAGACATAATTGTAGTACTAGGATTATCTTGCTAAATACTGGTTTCCATCCAAGCTCCTTTAAGAAGGAAGAGTTTCTGTCATTTTTTTCTTCTACCCCAATTGTCAACTCAAGCTTTACTCTGGTCCAGGCCCGGTGCTGGGGTGGCTTGGGCTCCCACGAGGGCACCCCCACTCCCTCAGCCCGCATAGTGGTCGCTCCTACTCCAGCAAGTGCTGAGACCTCTGTGACAGGAGCCACGGAGCCAGGGACATGACCGCCCGCCCTGGAACCGCCAGCCCAGTGTGTGGGAGACACAGACCACAAACACTGGGTCCATCTCGATTTCAGACACCATGGATTGGAGATTCCTAAAGTCAGCGAAGAGAGGAAATCAGACCAGAAAAGCACAAATCAGAGGAAGTTGGCATCGAGGCAAAACCGATGACTCATGGCTACTAAATTCATTATGACTTTAAGTGGAAAAAAGAAATAAAAAGTCTTAAATGGGAAGGGTGGTGCTGCATGGGCCAAAAACAAATACTACTAAAGAATGGAAGAGTCTGTTTTCAGTTTACCAGAGGTTCTGAATGCGATTTGTAGATAGAAACAAATGCAAACCCTTTCCAGCTCTGGCAAGACTGAGCCTGTGGGGTGGATTTCCATGAGAAATGCCTTTGTTGCCTCTCTTGGGTCTGAGGGGAGCCTGAAGCCAAGAGAGGAGGGGGAAGGAGGCTCAGGGCAGCAAGAGTCCGTTGACCCTCCTGCATCTTCTGGGCACTCAGAGCTCCAGACTCTGTGCCTATAGGGCTGTGGTCCCTGGATGGGAGGTGTTGGAAACCCACGCCTGGGGGTGAGCACGAGGGCTCCTCCCTCTGAGTCACTGAGCCGGCATCCCTTAGGGGACAACAGAACCAGGAAAGAGAAATGTTTCCACTTGAAGCTTGAGTTTGATCCAACTCAGGCTGGGCTTATTATCTGTTTATCTGTTGGTCTTCATAGCTTTCTTTTTTAATCCTAGACCATATTTAGGACTATGACACCAAGCAGTGTAGGGACATGGAGTCGCCTAGGGCCAGCCTTCCATTGTCTGTGTGAAATGTACATGAAGCAGCTTGGCCTGGAAAAGTCTCATGCTGGGGATGGAGCCAGGGCTCCCTGAGTCCTGGCCCGTGGCTCCTGGGTGGTCCCAGGTACAGCACTAACCTTCGGGACCTGGCTCTTCATCCGTAGCATGACATTTGTAGATAAGTCTTTTCTCTAATGGGACTTTGATGATGAAAACAGAATGAGGGAAAATGAATATTTGTAGGCTTTGAAGAAAAGCACACATGAATTAATAACAGTCATGCATTTATGGAGTTCCTATTAGGTGGCTGGGACTTCACTGGACTCTGGAGGAGATGAGAAAGCATAAGTCAGTCCTCAAGACACATGAGCAGGTGGATCGGTCCTCAGTGAGGCCGTCTGCATTCTTTCGGTGGTAGAGTAGATCCTGGGTAGGTAATGAGTTATTTCAGACTTAAACAGGACTAAAGGTGCTGTGCCTATAAATCTTTTTAAAGTTTTTACTGAGAATTATTGTATGACATTTTTAGGACAGCACAAGGAGATGGACTGTCTGTGCACTACAGTTCGCAGAACAAATCTCTCGGGTTTTCTTTTGTGCTCTATGGTTTTTTTCTGCACCCAAACAATGCGTCATTTGTATTACAGTATTTGCTTCAATAATCTCCCAAATGAACACCGTGAAAATGCACTCAGATAACACACAATCCCGACTAAGATGCAGAGCAAGAGGGACGAGTCTCCTTTTCACATATCCTTGGGAGTTCTGTCACCACTGAAGGTGTCACGGTATAATGAGGATGAAGATAATGGCATATAATAAAATGTATAGCCAACTCAGACCAAGATTTTTAATGAGGCAGGAGCTTGGTTTCGCACATTTGTTCTTTAGCTTTAGCGTCTGGCCCAGAGCCTGCCATATAAGCTCTCCTTGTGAAGTGCCGTGTGTTAATTAGGGACTGTAGCATGCTGTCTTTTTCTTTACTAAAATTGCTCAAGAGCTGCTTTGTTTTATTTCTTGCCTGGGTATTTTTTTTTTTTTTAAAGATTTTATTTATTTGACAGAGAGAGACACAGCGAGAGAGGGAACACAAGCAAGGGGAGTGGGAGAGGGAGAAGCCGGCTTCCCGCCGAGCGGGGGAGCCCAATGTGGGACTCGATTCCAGGACCCTGAGATCATGACCTGAGCTGAAGGCAGATGCTTAATGACTGAGCCACCCAGGTGCCCTTGCCTGGATATTCTTAATGATCATTCCTATATGTGCCTCCATTCGTCATCTGTTAGTTCTTCCCAAGAGTCCTCAGGACATGGGCTTAACAGGACTCGTGTTAGAATGACCCAGAGGCGCTGAGTATCATTTCCAGTGTTCCGTAGCCCCTGAGTTGTTCTTACGAAATGCCAGGGTGCACGAGAAGGACCCAGTTAGGAGACCTGAGCTGGGCCAGCTGCACCGCTAGCTAGCTGAGCAAGCTTTGCAACTCAAATTGTATCTCTAGGAGAGGAGACGCATACATATGTAGCGGGGCGGTTGAATTCTTTTCCATGGGTTCTAACATTTTTGTCTTCTGTTTGAATCTAGTGGGCTATTAATATACTGTATCTTCCCTCTCCTCTCAGCTTAAGAGTTTGTGACCATAAATGCTGTTTTCGAGGGACTAAATGTTTAGCTTTCTTTCGTAAACTGCTTACTGTTTCAAGGGGACCGTGGTGGCGGAGGCTGATGAGACAGCCGGTATGTACGGTGTATCTGTCTGTGTTTCTTTGGCATTGACGTTTTATCAAGGGACATGGCTCTGAAGGATGGCCATGCCTTCTAATGGCCAGGATTTTGTAGCCCCAGTGGCCAGAAGCATAATGATGTGCAAAGAGGATTTTTCAGTACATTGATCACTGGGTGTCTTGCCACGCAGCTTCTGTGACGGATACTCGGTTCTGTGGGCTCCGTCCTAACCACAGTCTAAAGGGTGGTGGGGAATAGTAATTGCAAGAAAGAATCATCATGAGCATCCGCTGTTGGGTGGTGGGTGTGAGCGGGGTACTGCTCTCAGGGGCTAAGCGTCGTCATGTAGATGTTGCCATCTTCCCAGTGGGTTTCCTTAAGGTGACTGGTGCGTCCCCATGGCACCTGGGCCTGGTGGGGTGTGGCATCCAGCAGCTGATCCCTGGGCAGCCGGGACTGGGTTTAGAGGTAGCAGCTGCTTGTGGGAGGGATGGGAGAGGGAGGAGAAAAGATTTCTTCTCACTGTCCAGGGACGTACAGACTTCAAAGGGAGTTTACTTGGCACAATTGATGTGTTCCTGAAAAGTTCATCTTTATTTCCCTATTGACATGACTTCAGAGACTTTTCAGCCCCATTTTCCCTGAGTCTCTTCTGATGGCACTTGATTTCTCCTGCTCCCCTACATCCTGTTGTCTCTGAAAACTGTGAACCGCAGTAAGCACGCTGGGACGCCATGCTTCCAAATTGGCCACAGCTGTCAGCCAAAGGGGCACAGTCACTGTGGGGTGGGCACTGAGTCGAGTGGTATAGAAATTACCAAGAGTGACCCCGGTCAATTCTTGCATTATCTGCTGGAGAAATTAACAACAGTATTCATCTCTGCTGAATCCAGGCGTGCTGGATCATCAAGAGGATTCATGTCAGGTCCAATTTGGGATCATCAAATTAATTGTTACATGTGACAAACTGACGTGTAAAGTGATAAATAACTCCGTGCAGCCTCCCTGTTAAAATTCCACGGTGAGTTTTCATGGCCAGGGGGCTCGGATGATGGACAGGGCAGGAGAGCTCCCTTCCTACGCAGCCTGCCGAGTTCCTTTCTGTGCCCTATTTGCCTAGAAACCTTCATTAACCCATTTACTTCCTGGCGGTTGTGTAAATTCTTAGCATTTTTCTTCTCCCTCCCCAGATGAATTCTGGGGAATTGCTCTCGAGGGGTGCTCTTCACCTAGCACCTGTTTTATGAGCCCATGTGCCGGGTCCTCAAGAACTGCGTGTTAAACAGCCACAAAGTCAGAGGCTTTTGCCGTGGGAACCCACAAACAGGTGGGGCTTCTACCCCGTGTCCGCAGGCCGGGAGAGTGGAACAGGGCACGGACTCGGCTACCCGAGCGCCACCTGCAGGCGGGAGGAGGCATTAGCAGCACATGGGCCTGGAAGTTACTCCGAATGTGTTTAGAGCCATGCCTGTCCTGTTAGGCTCAGCCCATCCTGCTACGGGGCCGGGGACACCAGGCTGACTACGGTGTCTTTAGTCTCTGCAGCCTTTGTCACTGAGACGTCCGTCCCTCTCTAACAGCAGCTCAGCCAGCTCAGCACCCATGCTTGCCATGGGTGGCGCGGGCTAAGGCTGGACTGCAGGAAGTCCCCACGGGGTTGGGGGGGACCCCTGGCCCCCCGATGGGAGACCCCATAGTCTGCATGTCTGCACGTCTATTCTGTCATTCTCCAGACCCTTCCAACTTCGCTCCTTTACAATTTTCCCGATGTTGTTTTTGTTTACTCATATTACAGGTTTCCTTGCCATAAGAAGGAGATTCAGTTATCAAAATACCATTTTAAATTGTGATCTTTAGAAATTTAATAACGAGATTTCATGATAGGTCTAGTGGCCGCTGTTGTTTTGATATCCATACGTTACGAAATCCTGCAGTGACAGTAACGTGGGGTGAAAGTCACAGATGCTGCCAACACCACGGAGGCTCATTGCCTGAATGCGTGAGGAAAGGGAGTGTGAAATACCAGGTGCTGATGAGGACGAGGCACGAGGGGGGGTGGTTTTCCCCTCGCCCCATTCGTGGGTGCCCTGATTTCCATTCCGGAGCCCCTTGGGTTAGGAACCTCATCCCGTGCCTCTTGGAGCCGTATTATATCATACAGATCATAGTATTGTATCAACACAGATACGTCTAAACTCACATGTCAGGCTTACATCAGTCAGCTTTTCAAGGCTCTGGATGTCGGTGTGATGCTCACAGCTCCAAACCCCAGATGTGCCTCCAGTGTGAAAGAACCCACGGCTTAGTTGGAATGATTCAGCTGCCAGTCCCGATTACCCTTTTCATTCTCACGCGCAGCGAGAACGCGCATGGGCAGACCGATGAAATTTCACCTCCTTGGAGGAGCATTCCCTGACGCTCAGCCCTCAGACCTCGGTGCTGTTTTCTGTTCCCCATTGGAGAACGTGCGTGTCCTCCCGCCGAGTCCTCGCCCCGATGATGGCTACCTGCTGAATGGCTCGCCCCAGCTTGACTGCCTGTCCCGAGCTGCCCACTGGCTGGAGGGCCAGCCCCATCCGGTGGCGGGCTTCAGCTCAGCTCTGCAGTGGGGTGGAGCACAAGGAACTCAGTTCTGGGCAGAAAACCTGGGTTTCACTCCCAGCTTTGTGACCTGCTGCCTGATGTGATTATGGGAAAAGTACTTAAATTCTTACAGCCTGGGCTCCTTGGGTATAAATTGGGGGTAAAAATGATGACCCCTCACAGGGTGAAAAGATACCACCAACTCTCATACGATAAGGCACTTTATGAATGACGGCTATTGATGGATCATTGGAAAAGCCAAGGGCTTTTTCAGCCAAGACTTCAAGGCTCATTTATAGACCCTCACACTTGCCTGGCCCTGGCTGGGGGCTCCTGGTGGTCTTGTGGGCCCCTACTCTGTGTAGCCCCACCCAGTCTCACTGCATCCGACCCCCCTTGCAGACCTGTCTTCCCCCCATGTTTCCCTGAATCTGGGGCCCGAGCAGGCCATGTCTGCTTGCTCACCGGAACTGTACCAATCCTTCAAGACCCACGCAAGCTCCTTTTCCACAAAGCTTTCCCTCGCTGCCACAGCCCCGGGGTCTGCCCCCCCTGACTTCTTGATACTCGAGCTCTGTGTGCCTCTGCATCGTCCACTCGGGCGGACCTAGTGCCAAAGGCTGGGGGCTCAAACAACGGACACGGATCATGTCCCAGTTCTAGAGGCTGGGAGTCCGAGATCAAGGTGTCGGCAGGGTTGGTTTCTCTCTCCTGAGGCCCCTCTCCTTGGCTCGTGGATGACTGTCTTTCCTCTGTGTGTGTCTGTGTCCCAGTTCTCTCTTCTTATAAAATCGCCAATCCTAGTGGATTAGGACCCACCCTAATGATCTCATTTTAACCAAAGGTCTCTTGAAAGACCCTGTCTCCAAACACGGTCCTATTCTGAGGTCTTTGGGTTAGGACCAGGGGACACCATGCGGCCTGTAACAGCCCCTCCCTTAGCATGCGGTCATCACCTGTCAAGTCCTTCCGGCTGCCCGTGCTCTGTGCTTCCCGGAGACTGTCTTCTCGTTGAGGGAGCATCATGCCCTAGATCACTCACGCACCCCTGCAGGGCTTGAGGCCTCACTCGGAGGACAGCGTGAGAAGGATGTAAACAGGGACCTCACTCTAAATGAGCTGCTGATGGATTAATCAGGAAGACAGGGCATAACACTTGTGGTCAGGACAGGGAGGAGCACCAAGACTGAAGTGGAAGAGAAAGCACCGTAGGGGTTCTGGGGATTTTAAACGCCAAAAGAGTAGTAGGAGAGCATGACCAGCATAGCTCCCTAAGTATGAACGACACTGGAGAAGGCCAAGTCTGTCTCCCAGAGCACCGGTTTCTAAAGAAGAGAAAAGCTTCAGGCCCCAGCTGGGTGGGAGGCCGGCCGTCTGGTGGTGTTGGCCATGCTGACCCCTAGGCCTGCCTGCCCTCACCTTCCCCTGACAGCGAACAGAGAGTATAAGCCTTCGCGCTCCCTCATTGCTCACCCTGGGAGTGTGTACCCCCAGCAGGGTTGTGTCACACTTGACAATTTCAAATACTTCAAGAGATCACGTTTTACATTCACTCATGTTCAAATGAAGGCTCGCAAAGGTTATTTTATTTGCTACGTTACATTTTTCCTCTGTCCCTTCTTTCCTCGTTCCACGTGCGCCCAGGGTAAGCTCATCCCCACTCACAGATTTTCGGACCGTGATTCTACAGCTAAGCCCGTATCCAGCTGTCCAGCCCTTGCCGCCTCCCCCGGTTCAGGCTGGTATTGCCAGCTTTCAGCTGGGCATCTCCGTTTGGAGACAAAGGAAATTCCACTTGCCCCTCCCCCGTCCTACCTGCTTCTCTTTCGCCCCCCGCCTCGCACCTTAAAGCCCGAGGTGGTGGCTTTCTTGCAGCCACCTCGCCCCCCAGCGTGACCACACACGGTACGCTGCGTGCACCTCCAGGCCTGTGCCCATCAACAAGAGTCTGGATGTTTCCAGAGAAAAATCACACAACCGAGCCGACTTGACTCACTCCTGATTTCATGGCAGAGCTCTGTGCAGTTCACTTTCCTCTTCCTGAGGGGCTGCCATCCTCAGCCCCTCTCTGCCTCACGTTCACGGTGAGAGCCCCCCGAGGAGATCCAGGCCTGGGCCACCTGTGCGTTCCTCCATCCTGGGCACTGGTGCTGAGGGTGCTCCGCGGGCCGCCCCTCCCTCTTCAGCGCCCCTGCTTCTGCTCCTTGAAGCCACAAAGTGTTGAAGTTGTGTTTTTAAAATCTCTCTCTCCTCTCCTTCGAATACTCAGTGTGTGCTGGGCTGTGGAGTGAAGAGTGTGGGGTGCGCTGCAGGCAGCCGGTCCCCAGGGAGGCGCTCGGGCCGGGGCAGGTTGAGTGGGCGCAGAAAGGTTTCGAGTCTCTGGGTGCTAAGCCTGGGCTAAGCTGAACCTGGGCATTTTCCCCAGGGCCACACTACAGGCCGAGTGGGAGGGCACCGTCTGCCTGTGTCTGATGGGCCAGGGGCAGAGCTCTTACATCACCTCCGGAGGACAGTGCACATTCCTCAGCCAAGGTGTCCCCAGATGCGGCCTTCCAGCCGTGTTCCCTACACCTGCACTTCCCACTCTACCTGACCACTAGCTCGTGGTCTTGGGAACCCCTGGGAACCCCTTGGCAGACACCCGTGACTCAGGGCTCTGTGTTGTGGCTGTGGGGACAGGTTTCCTGGAAGCATCTTGGTGCTGTGAGCTGAGGTCAGGATGGGGGGGGGGCGGTTAAACCTGGTTCTGCCAGGGTCGCCCTGTGGCTTTGGCCACATGCCTGTGATGTCCTGAGCCTCAGTTTCCCATCTTGGAGATGGGGCAGCGATACCTCGTTCAGAGGATTTTTCGGAGGATTTCATGTCACAGAGGCTGGTTAAGGTTTCCGCATGGTGCTGGGCAGTAGCAGCACTCAGGAAATACCAACTTGCTTTGCTCCACCTAAGGCGTCAGGACTGAATTTTCTAGATGGGCATGGGGGGGTGGTACTTTTGCAGTGTGTGTGTGTGTGTGTGTGTGTGTGTGTGTGAGTGTGTGTGAATGCAGATTAAAAACTTTCCTTGTCTGTCTGAATTGCCTCAGCATATGGTCGTGAATTTTCCCTAAGTTGTTTCTGAAAGTGGAAGTGAGCAGGACTCCAGGGCTGCCCCTCCCCACCTTTGAGCACAGCCCTGAGTCCTGCCAGCATCTTGGGGGGGGTGGAGGGGTGGGGGGTGAGACACAGATCGCCAGCATGGGCCCCCCCCCCCGAGGTTCTGATTGAGTAGGTCCGGGTGGGACATGATAACGTGCATTTCCAGTCAACACCCAGATGAATTGACGCTGCTGTGTAGGGACCGCACTTGGAACCACTGCCCTCAAGAATACAAGCAACACCTCTGTACGTTGTTTAGAGACAGCCACTCTTCCCTTTTGAGGGCCTCACCTGGGACATGTTACAAGTAGCTAAGTGTCAGCTTATTTGGCATTCCCCACATTGTCAATGCCGGTGTGAGCTGTGGGAGTGTTCCTCGGGTAGCCTTGTTCAAAGCCTGCTTCGTAGCATGCCCGTCCTATAAATACTCTGATAACGAGTCCCATAGTCGGAGAAGTCAGGCAGTCGTCCTCCTGTGGTCCCCGGCTGGGAACCTCCCACCTGGCCAGAGACAGCCACACAACCCCCCGTGCAACCCCACGCGCTGTGCCGTGGGAAGTCTGTGAAGACAGCTGGTCAACGGGGTGGGAGAGGAAACTCTCTCCAATGGTGGGATTTCTCGAACACATTACCTATTTACCCCTTCGTCTCTGGGAGTACATTCTGTTTGGGTCTTGAACCTTGAGCCACAGTTACACTGTCTTAACCAGACTGTTGTGGGATCTCGTGAAACTGGGCTTTTGTCATCGGCCCTCCCGTGATTTGCCTGACTTTTCATAGGAATATGTGTACACATCTGGATAGCAAACCTAAGAAAACTAAGAAACTCGTGCAGTAGAACTTCGCCAGTCTGTATTAATTCTAGTGAATGGTAGGGTGGTAGACTTTTTAAGTTTCCAAATTATAAAATATTTATTAAAAAATAGGGTATTGTTACTTTCGTGATCATACTGTAAGTCGGGCTTGCCTAATTAGTGCTGCCAGTAAATTCTCATAGAGGAGACGTGACGATGCATAAGTAAGACTTATTTGTAACAAACATATCAGTATTTGTGTATAAATTTTCATTGTAGGGTGCTTTGGGTTTCTTCCCAAAACCTTATTTTCTTAAGGGGTTAATATTCTTCCTACCATCTTGTCTATGTTGCCTGTGTGTCCCCCCCTTTCTTCTAATGAACACAAACTGCGAATTAGTGAAACCCACCTAAGTAAGGTTTTACTCTATTGGAAAAACGACTCACATGAACACACACGAGCAGCGCCCCCCCCCGCCAGCAGGTGCCCTGCATATCTGGTCTAAGGACGTTTGACTGTGGTCAGAGCCTTAGCTGTTTGTCCCTAAACCCCATTCCTGCAGCTGACCTATAACACAGGGTTGTCTGCATGACCGTACTGTGCCTTTTGCTCATTGGTTACGATTACAGGGAAAAATGGAAGCATGGGAGGGTTTATCTTTTAATGCATTCCATCAGAGAAAACTGTGTTTTCCAAACTGTGGGTTGTGGCCCATGGGTGGATCATGAAGTCAGTTCAGTGGGTGGAGACCAGCATTTTTTTTTTTTTTAATGGACTAGGATCGAGCAGAAAATATCAGAGTGCATTCCAGGCTGTAAGAGTCTGACTGCGTTTTATGTATGTGTGTCTGTCCCTGCACTGGGTCCCAGAGTTAAAAGATCCAAGTTTTTATTGTGGGTCATGGTCAAAATATGGGACAGCCATTTGAAAGAACATAGCTCAAGCAATTCCAGATAGAAGAGAATGACTAACTTAAGATGAAACATGTCTTCCTTAATGTCATACTTTGGGCCCCTGCGCCCCAAATCCTCTCTGGGCTTTGGCGGTGCCACACCCCTGTGACCCACCTGCTGAGCTCCAGCAACCCCGAGTTTGTACCCTCGGTGGAATTCCTTCACACTGTTAAAGGTTGATACGTGCTTCAGGGTAGCGTCCAGCTCTTGGGACCCAAGAAGACAGAGCTGCCCCCAGTCCGCTCTCCCCGGCCCCTGGCCCCTGGCCCACCTTGTGTGTGGTGCTCACTCACCTGACAGATGCCCCTCCTTGCTCAGCTAAGTGCTCTTCTTTCGGAGCTTAGCCAAAACATCACGCTCTTCCAACCCTGCTGTTCATACTCCTAAAGCACCTTGTCCTTCCCGGTTCCAGCTATTTGCCTGGATGTAGGCTTTCAATTTCCTGTTATTTGTTCCACGGTGGCCCCCAGCTTCCTCAGACGTGTGCAGCCTGGCCCACTGCCTCAGAGGCAGATTGCTGGCTTCTCTTTAAAGCCCCCTATGACCTCTCCGTGTAGGTTTTGGACTTAGCCTGCCCCTTTGCATCTTACAGTTGTGGGAATCCCGATCAGGAAAGGAGAAATCGCTTGGCCAGGGTTCCATGATTAGGGGAAGATGGGATGATTTGTATTGTTCCCGAAGAAAGACCAGAACTGTCCGTGCATCGGGGTTCCTGACCTCTCAGTGCTCTTCCCCACACCTGTCTGGAACCTGCAGTGTAGGATTGACATGCACACAGCGGGTGGCCTCTTAGATACAATTTAGTGTATTAAATTCAGATAAGCATTTTCATGCCCCTAGCTGCTGTTCTCAAGTTAGTAAAAGTGTGTTGCGGATAAAATTCCATTATAGTTTTGTCTCACAAACTATTAAAAGAAAAAATGTTTCTTATCTGCCCAGTCATTGATTGGTAAAGTTAGTCTTAACCAGCCTGTCTGATTTTCTTATAAACCCAGCAACACTTGGGTGAATTCACACAATGGTGCCTTAGCCAAAAAAGGCCTTGAAGGAGTTTAAGGTTTGGACTCTGAAAAGCACCGACTGCCATTAGGGGCCCAGGCTCCTGAGCTGGGGTCCTGGCTCCCCCTCTCACTGGCTGTGTCGCCTTGGGCAGCTTACTAACCCTCCCTGTGCCTTGGTGTCCTCATCTGTAAAGTGTGAGTGATGTTAGCTCTTACTGAGCAGGCGGTCGTGAAGATCACAAGTTGGTGTGTTGGCGGCGCAGAGTAAGAGAAGTATTAGCTCTCATCAGTAGTATTCCATTATGACTCTGTCTCTGTTATTTTACAGTCAAAACCCTGGAACTAAAAGTAACCCTAACCCTCTGTAAGGGGCTAGAATATTTAAGGCCCAGGGTGTGTAGAAGGACGCCTTTGCCTGTTCTCTCTGTGTCATGCATTCCGCATGGAAGGTGTGACGGGAGCAGGTGGTCAGTGCCGCCCCCAGGCGCTGCAGGCCCATCGGGCTTCAGGGCATCTTCCCAGCGTCGCACTGTTGTCGTAGAACTGCTGATGCTGCGCTAAGCTCAGACTCCCAGTGCAGCGTTTGGAGGTGACTGTGGCTACTTCCTCGTCCCACCTCACAATGCATGTTCGAGAAATGCTTTGCTTCCAGGGAGCTCACGTGACTTCAAGGGCAGTAACTGCCCAAACGAATGTCACTTTGGGCTGGCTCACTAATCTTCCACCAAGGGCACTTGGTCCGGCTCCCCCACCTGACCAAGGATTTCAGAACTTCTAGAATTTCCTAACACATGCGTCCATTAAAGAATTGCAGAGGGAAATCAGACTGCAAAGGTATGACTTCACCTTACTTTTAAATCTGCCTTCCCATCCCCTTGCTCGTAAAAAATTGTACTGAGTTGGAAAGGAAAATCAGCGGAGAGCAGAAGGCGTTTTAGACTGAAGTTGAGTTCCCCTCACTTCATTAAGAATGTGCTGTCCACCAGGTTTTGCAGACAATGCAGGCCAGCACGGGCATCGGCCCTGGAGGGGACGCTCTTGTCCCACCACAAATGACAAGGCACCGGGCGTCAGAGCCGGAGACACAGCCCTGCTCTCAGACAGCAGCGGCGCGCGCTCAGGCTCGTCCGCCCAGGGACCCCACGGCCCGTGGCCTGGAGGGAGCCGGTGGTGGAGGTGGAGGAAAGGGAGGAGGATGGAGAAATGGATTCCTTAGACAGGGTCTCCTGATCATCGCATAGGGTTCTGTTTCAGCCTTCCAGGGAAAACACTTTCCCAAATGGATAAGCTGCTCTCGACTCCGCGTAAAATCATACATTCAGCAGTGGAACTGGCCTTTAATCAGTGTCCCAGAGTGTGTCGATGCTAATCTGCCCCCAAGGGGTTCCAGATTCGAATGCGTTTAGGAAACATGGGTTCAATGAAGTTAATCCGCTTTCCACAAGTTGTCTCTGGGCCCTGGTATCTGAAGGGCATTTAAATTCCCAGGAAGAGGAGACAGGAACGGTGGTGCCAGAACCCGGTTGACCAAGGTCACGCAAATCACGTTGCAGGACCGGAGACGGACTGATCAGACTCGGGGCCACAGTCCAGAGGGCTGTGTGTGTGGCAGGTGTCAGGAGGACAGTTTGCTGGAGAATTTGAGGACCTGGGTTCTTGTCCCAGCTCCACCTCGTCCCAGGCCCCTGACCACGGGGGGCCATGGGTGCTTCTGCAGCTCGGCTGCTTCCTCGTGTGAAAGGAGACCAGCGTTTCCCCGGGGCCGGCCGCCCTGCAAGCCCACAGTGAAGACACTGGAACATGGGCGAAATGCGCTCTGCAGTCAGCAAAAAGCCTGCAGATGGAAGACGGGGCGTTTGTACACTGTTCTCTCTGCCAGGAAAGGACTGGGGGCAGCTGACCACTGGGGAGAAATTCTCTGCTTCCATTTGTTTTCTTCTGCCTTGCCAAAGGTTTTGCTTACGTGCATGAATCATATTTACTCTGTACAGATAAATGTAGAGCTGCCTGCAGCTTCTCCGTGTAATCCCAGATTGCCTGGGATCATTGCCTATGATACTTTGCACATCTTGACAGCTGTGCTCTCTTGTTTCTTCCAAACCCATTCCTCTTTCTTGGTGCTAGAGGGAGTGGTAGCCAGAGCTTGGTGGGAAGCCATCATTGGAAAATGCCCAGGTGTCCCCAGGACAAGCAAAATGCACAGTCCAGAGGCCTCGGAAAACTGCAAAGGTTTTCTGTCTTCATGCTAAAACTCCTACGGTGGCAAAAATTGCTATTTATAGTCCTTATTTATCCTACTTAGTGTAATACCCAGACATTTTCCTGTAGAAGATATTAATGGGTTTAAATACGGGGTGTTGCCCCAGACCGCTCTAGGAGCGGTCATTATATATGATCTCTGTAACGTATTGTCTTTTATAAAATTTTGGGGGAAAAAATCTGTATTCTGAAACCTGTCTGGCCCCAAGGGTTCCAGGTAAGAGGTCAGGGGCTATCATGGGAACTGAGGCACAGAGCACACTTGAAGATGAATGGCACCCACGCCGGCCAAGGGTTTAAGGAGCAGGCCACGCTGTTGCTGGATCAAGGTGACAGGCGGCCACACCCATGCCAGCGCTCATCACTGTTGTGGCTCCTGGCGGGATGCCTCCCTCCTCCCTCCTGTTGCTTCCCTCTGGAAACCATAGACAAGGCGGTGCCAGGCCCTGGACTGCGTGGTGGGGACCCAGCTCTCTCCTCCATCAGGGCTCTTCGGGAGGCCGCCAGGAAGAAGGCTCCCTGGGACCCCCCCACCCAGGCTGTCCAGTAAAGAAGCAGTTGGGGCACGGGAAGCTCACTACCGCCAAAAGCCAGCAGTATTTCATGAGCCTTAGAAATCTCGTTGTACCCGTCCATTACAAATCATTGAATTAGCACTGCATATTTATAGCAACTTCTTAATAGTTTAATAATTTACTCATCCCTTATGGATCCTTTGGTATATTTCTTTTAATTGGTGGAGAAAAGAGTCCTTTTAGAGCTGACTTCCCTGGCTCCTCCCTCGGTGATGCTTCCAGAATTCCAAAACAGAATCCTACACAACTGTTCCTAAGCGTAAAGTACCTGACGCCCAGCATATCGACCTGTCCACCTGGATGGAGGCCGGCGCTTACCTCCCTTTGCCTGCACCCGGGCTGCCTCACCTTAGAAGCCAGCCGGCCGGTCTCATCCCAGCCCTGAGACTCAGGTCACGGGCATTTAGTGTCGACACTTGGGTTACATGGATTATGAGACCGTAAAGGGACCTGACATCATGAATATTGTTTCTAAGGGGGAAGAAATCTTTCCACATGCAGATAAGTGCCTGCTCTGCTTTGGAGCCCTCTCCTTTGTGAGGTGCAAGCTGTGCCCTGAAGTGGGTCATTCCTCACCGAGCCCCATATTTCCCTCATGCCCGTCAGTGCTTGGTGATGACAGGAAGTCAGTAGAAGCAGGCCCTGTGTCCCAATATGGACTCGCGCAGATGAGCAAACCCGCTCATTAGGGGACGGCTGTAGGTAAGGGAGAGGTCCCTGGGTCCTTCAGGCATTTGAGAATCCAGCTGAGGAGGCAGAGCCTGCTAGACTGTCCTTGTTAAGGCAAGGGATGGTGGCTGCACATCTTTATCTTCTCCAAGTTCCTGAGAAAATGCCTTAGACAGTGTAGTCCCATTTGCATGGAGCTGAGCTTTCGTCATGGGTGAAGTCACACCATAAAGAGACGCTGGTTTCTTTCCACGGTTGGCTGCTTTTGAGCCTGGGCCTCAGTCTGGTCACCTGTACATTTTGAACCACTCTAGATTTTTAGGGAAGTATGGCAAGAGTCCCACAAAGAAATCCAGCCCTTGTTGGCAGCTACCAGGAATCGCCATATAGAAAGGTGGGGGGGGGGGGGCGGTTCTGTTAAATTTCTTAATTCAGACTCTCGAAAACGGTTTTAAGGAGGACGTACCCTTCCTTCTCCTTTTTCTGCCCCCAGCACACTGATTATTTAAGATTCTGCGGATTGTTCCATCACCATTCTCAAGTTTGACGTGAGGTGATCTGAAAAAGTGCCTCTTGGCCTGAGCTCGCTCTTAATAGGGAGAAAACTATGGACAAGTTCGAGATTAGTCTGGCAGTCACCAGAGGAACAGCCCAGTAGCTCAGGAACCCCAGGTTCCCTGCCGATCCCCAGCTTGCCTGGCGCAGCTAGATTGGTAGGTAACAAAAATAAATGCACCTGATCTCTAATCGCTCCCTTGCGAGCCTCTGAGGCTCTCCGTGCATGAGGAGTTACATGCATTTCCAAGACATGAGCAACAAACAGCCCCAATTAAACCCCCAGGTGGATTTGCTCCTATCGCTTGTGCAGACCGGGCCAGCCACGCGTGTGGCTTTAACAGCATTTGCTGAGGCTCTTCGTGCACCAGACACTCTGCAGGTGCTGAGAACAAGTTCAGCCACCGCCCTTGACCTTGAAGGGGAGCTGGGTCTGCAAGAGCCTATGCTGCACAGATAAGTGGGGAGTTTTTGTGGGAACACAGCTGAAAACCCACTTCAGCCAGCGGATCGGGGAAGGCGATGGGAAGATAACATGGGAACAGGCCTTTGAGGGAGTATTTACCAGCCGGCTCGGTGTTCAGGTCATGCAGGCAGCGATGCCTGGGTGACTCGGTTGGTTGGGTGACTGCCTTCGGTTCCGGTCACGATCCCAGGGTCCCAGGATTGAGTCCCATGTCAGGCTCCCTGCTCGGCGGGGAGCCTGCTTCTCCTCCCTCTCCCTGCTCCCCCTGCTTGTGCTCTCTCTCTCTCTCTGTCAAATAAATAAATAAAATCTTAAAAAAAAAAAAAAAAGGTCATACAGGCAGAGGGGACACCAGCATTTCTTCCACGCGCAGTGAAACTCCTAAAAGCCCCAGGAACTTTGAGGATCACTCTAGAATTCTGTGTCTCAGCTTCAAGTGACCATGCGACATGTTTAGATGGGTATGTTTTTGAGGGTGCAACGTGGCGCTCCTTGAAATTACGCCAGGACAGAGGCCAAGCCCGACAGCCAGCTCCAGGAGTCAGGGACACATGACCATCCCAGGGATAACTGAGGCTGATTCTACCTCCCCTCTACTGGTCAAGGAGGAGGCAGCAGGAGGTTAGCTGCTTTTTCTTTTTTTTCCTAGAAAAGGATAGGAAGGCAAACATCATGCCATCTGCCTTTGTATCATTTTGAAGACTGCGTTGCAGAAAATGTTTGTACTTATGTCACCGAGAGTGGTTTAGGACGCTTTCACAGCCGTGTTACTGCACCATAAAGATGCTGTCTTTTCCTTTCTACTCAGATCAGCACTCTTTTGAGGCAAATGCTGAGGAAAAGCAACAAACTGCACCTTGAGCTTGAGAACTCCCCTTTGTGGTTCTTTGTACCTGATAGAACTTACTTCTTTAAGATGGTGCTCCAAGTTAGTGCCCCTATTCCCTCTACACCTGCCTTTGTGAAACAGGCAGCATCGATGCAAATGATTTTGATCTGGGTGCTTCGTTCACGTTCACGTATCTCATTCGGAATACCGCACCTTTGTTTCCTTGGGGAAGCCTCAAGGTAAGGGGCTACTTTAGTCCCTGTCGTGCCTCCACTTACCCCAGGCAGGCTCCCTGCTCCACATGGTGTCACCTTTCCTTGGGGTCCCTCCCTCTGGTTTCCAAGGTGACAGCTTGATCATCAGAAGCTCCCCCGAGGCCATGGAACAGCACAGACACGGGATTTCCACCCGCTACTCCCGGGGCCACAGAGTCTCTGGAATAGTCCTGCTTTCAAATATTCTCTCCCACCGTCCACACGAGATTTCCATTTGTCAGGCAGTGTGTTCTGGTTTTGGATAACAAAATGCAAAGCAATTGAGTTATCCTACCTATAAGGTAGGGGCCCTGGGTTCATTGGCAAGTCTGTCTTGAGTTACAGCCACCATGGAGAGCCCCGGGGCCCTCATGCAAGTTAGACTCCAGGAGGGCAGTCAGGCCCCCGTCTGTCTTTAGTACCCAGCCCTGTGGCTGCCACCAGTGGTTGCTCAGGAAACGTTCATTCGATGCAGGGGCCCAGGCACAGCCGTAGCCATGCAGAGACCCGCATACGCAGACCTGCCTGGCATGCCCCTGGCCTCTGCGCGGTCTTGGACCCCAGCTGTGTCACGTCGAGCTCCCCAGCCAGAACCCACTCTTCAACTGAAATGTCCACCTCTCCCAACCCTAACAAACTCCCCCTTCTGCGGGGCCAGCAGGGTTAAAGGAAAAAGAGAAAAAGGCCCCATCTTCCTTTTCCCAGCCTTGTTTGCATTGCATTCTAGATCATTTACATTTGTTGTGATTCGCCACTGTCACCGACCCCCACTGTCATTGACCCACCTCCTATGAACTGTAACCGTGCTGTTCCTACACGTTGCCTCACTCCCTCAGAATAGGTGGGCCTTAGGTGTGGATTTATTTGCCTAACCGTGGTGGGGGGAAGGCAGTCTCTGGTATGAGGCCCCATTCGTGCATGCCATCTCAAAGCGAGGATTATAAAATCAAAGTTCTCCTTTGATTCCCTTATGCATAGCTCTTCCCCCTCGAAGCACATCACATCCAGCCTGCCGAGAGGTCAACCAGGGTGTCTCAGCGGGGGCCTCCCTGTTTGTGGCTACGGCCACAGGACGGTCTCTCCTTGGTCTCCATCCTGACCCCACCTGGCCACATCCACATCGTGGTCCTTGAGCAAAGCCTCAGCTTGCCGGGAGCCGTCCTCCAGGCACCAGGATGTGCTCCTCCATTCTTCCTTTTACATGTAGGATAGCCGCCACCCTGTGCCCCCCCCCCCCCACTATAACGTGGCCTAGAAAGCTCTGCTTCGATTTACACACCTAGCTAGTAACGGTTCTCTCCTTGAGTCATAGCTTGTATGTGCAGCATGCCTACCATCATGTGGAGCTCACCTGATCTTCCCCAAATGCCCATGAGCTTCGGAGGGGGTAGTTAGCTCCTTATTTCAGATAAGGAAACTGAGTCTCAGGTGCCTGGGTGTCCGTTCGAAGGCGTGCTTTTCTGTCTGCCGGCCCCTTGGAGCTGCCTCTCCTTCCAGTTACCTGGTTCCCTTTTTAATGCGAGGCTCAGTGAATGCTTCATTGGTGGGGAAGGCAGGTTATCTGGCTGTCTCCGTGGAAGGAAAGGAAGGGGGGGCGCACAGGGAGCGCTTGGAAGGAGGAGGTGGTAACGGGAGCTTTGGGCACGGGGTCCAGGGCGGCATGTGTTGGCGGCTGGCTTTGTCTCGTGCCCCTGGTCTTCTTTCGCCACCTGAAGTCCTTGTTCGCCAAGTTCAGGGAACTTCTCTGATTCCCCACGTGTCCCCAGGAGCAGCCCTGGGGAACTCGGCAGCCTTGACGGAGGATCAGCCCGTGGACGTTCCTCCTGTCGATAAGGACAAGAATGTGCTCTGTTTTGTTCTGGTTGCCACAGAGACCGGCCACCTTGAAACAGGGATAACCCGTTCCTGGAAGAGCACGATGACCTGTGTTCTGCCTTAGCTTTTGGCAGACCTCACGGGACTGCCCCGTTGGCCTCCTGATGACAATCAGGGCGGGGGGGGCCCTGGGTCCAGCGCTCTGTTGTCTTTCATCTCTAGCCAGCCCCTAGTGCGGCGTTCAGGACAACGGATGAGCCCCAAACACTAGTTAGTGGAGAAGAGCCGGTGATGGGGAGCGCGGGCGAGCCCCGTGTCCCTCCCACTACTGAACAGCAAGAGGCAGCACCAGAGGGAGCTCATCGCTGCCTCATTTTGAAGCATGCTTGGTACTTTCAGACATCTATCTGTTGAGTGAGTAAACAAGTGACACCAACAGATAAACAGACCACAAATAAACCTTAGGGCCCTGAATACATGAATTTCCCCAGGGAGTGACCTGGTCGCCAAGACCAGAGCATCATGACTAATCAATGTCAGGGAGTGAATGAGGACTTCAGTCACTGCCCAGAGTGCTTTTCTCACACCCGGAAGGGACTCTGATGTTCGTCCATACCACGGTCCGTCCCTGCCGTGGTCCCATGCTGTTTGGATACTCTGGAGCATCTGCTCTGAGCAGGTGCATGAGGGTGGGGTTCTTGGATTGAATGCACGTCCTCCTAACTCACCAACTGGTTTGTAACAGTAAAGCTGAATTAGAGGTGGGATTAGGTTTCTGTGCATTTGACCTTGCTCCTCTTTATCTGTTAATTCCTGAAAACGCATGAGGGTGTGCTGTGACCTGAGGAGGGTCCAAGAGCTAGTGTTTTTAATTCGGCAGTAGCTGCATTTGCAAATCCAGAGACCCTTGAAGGCAGCAGCGTATCGTGTCGGCCCGGCAGGCGGGGGGCTAGGACTGCCGCTAGCAGCCCACCAAATCCCTCCCTGCCAGGAGTTTGGAGGGTGGATTAAGGATATAATTGCAGGCGAATCCAGCAACAGAAATCCAAAAGCTCTTGTCCATCATGCCGTGTACTTGACTTTAACCTAAGCTGTGTTCAGTCCTCCCACGGCGTGTTTTGACTTTTGCTAGATGCAAAGCTCCCATGGCCGAAAGTCTCCTGAGAGCAAGTGAAATCTGGCATCTGTCCTCTTTTATTGTTGGGTTCTCCACAAAAAACATCCTAGCACTGGCTGGCCCCGTTTCAGGCCAGCCACCTGGACATCTGGAGATGGAAGGAGACGCAGGCTGGATGCGTTGTTGGTGTCTGTATTTGATCTAATGTCCGTGTGTACTTCATCCTAATAGAAATTCTGTTAGCAGTTGTCAGATTTTGTTCTACTTACACAGTCATTTTCCTATTTAAAGCTATAGCAGCTTTAGAAAACACATACTTTGTACTTTGAGCCACGGACACCATCCTCCCAAACTCATATCATTGTAAACATGACCCATGACCCTAAAACAGATGACTAGATCTGATTTCAAGCTACAGACAATAAATACTTTTCCTTTTTTTTTTTTTTTTTTCACTTTAACTCTGGCAGCCGCCAACTCAGCACTGACTAATCACTGGTGACCCACCTCCAGCAAACATCTTCCAGGAATGTAGCTTTGGAGCTAACCGACAGGCAAGCTTTTCTTTCTAGCACCTCCTACATTACCACGTGGTAAAACAGATTTTTTTGTTTATTTTAAAAAATTTAGCCCTTGCCTTTAATGATAGTCTACATTCTTCCTAAAAGGTAACTTCCCTGGAACATTTAGCCACATAAAGGAGGCAGTTCTTTTTTTTTTTTTTTTTTTTTTTTTCTTTCCCTATGCTGTTTGAATAATACAGGGTGCTGCAAGTGAGACAGGCAGGGGCTCAAATTCTTTGGCACTGGGGCCTTTTCTCTCTGTAAAAACCCTCCATTCGTACCCCCATGGCAATATGTGCTCAAAACAAGGAATGAGAAAACAAGGTTCAAAGAAGCTCTAAGAAACCCTGGAATTCTCTATTACAGAGGGAGGGAGGGAGAGAGAAGGAAAGAACTTTTAAATTACAATTTTAGAAGACAAAATAGCAACGTGTGGGCCTCTTTATATAGGAAATTAATTCAGTATCTGTTGCCACTAAATGTAATTTTGTCAGTGGGGACAACATTCTGAGCACAGTGTACACATTATTCCATTTAAAGTATCAACTGTTCTATGAAGTAGGTGTTGTTCCCATTGTACAGATGGACACTGAGGCTCAGAGAGGCTGCTCATCTCAGGGGAGATTTGAACCCAGAGCTGTTTGTCTCCAAAGCCCGGTGCGCAGATGCTCCAGTATACACTTTCCTCACTGCTTCTGGATCTTCCTTGAGTCTCCACAGAGGTTTTCCAAACCGTGCAGGTGCCCAGCACCTGGCATCGCCCGTCCACACGTGGCAGGAAGCGTGGCCGGGGTTTCTCTCACCCGATGTGGTCTCATCCGATGTGGTCACGCTCTATTGTGATGAACGCAGAGACGGTCTCTGGCCGGGACGACCCCTATGTACTAACTCCATAAGATGCGCACTCACAGTTACAGTACTTGCTGCACTTCTCTGCATCCAAGGAAGAGGGACAAGGGGGTGAGGACAAAGGCAAGAAGAAGGGAAGATCCTAAGTCACAGGATGAGATCTCTGTACAGAAAGAGCACTAAGCTTAGAGTAGCTTTCTGGAAATACGGGTCAAGGGGGAAAGTGACATTTCCAGGCCCTGGTTAAACAGCAGCAGCTTTTGCCATGGGTCCTGATATCTGTGGAGCACATCGTCTACGCATAAGCCGCACTTGCCCTGCACACTCGGGACTTGGGGGGGTCAGCCTCCTCACACTAATGGGGGGGGGTAAAGTGCTGGCATCTGGGTCAGCGATCAGCCGAGAGTGCGCAGGGGGGATGCCAGCTGGAAAAGCCTTTGGAGGAGCCCTCCCACATGGAGACCTGGACCCCCGCTCGTCTCCAGGACGGACTCCGAAGAACAGGCCGGGCGAAGGTGTGAACAACAGGGTGAGAGAACCCCATCACTGCTGACCCGGAGCCTCTGTCCTCTCCTTGAAAATGAGGTGTTAGGAGACTGGTTTGAACAGAGCTCAGACATTCTCTCCAGAAGAGGACCTTTGCTCAGGCCCTTGAAAAAAGATTTTACCAAATCCAGAAGGAACTGGGTTCCAGATTATTTTCTCTCAGATTTAGAATTTTATTTAAAGAAGCACTGGAGTTGTGTTTTATTTACCTTTCGTCAGACCCATGGGACAAGGGGGACACACCTGTCCTGAGATGCCGGTGGCCCCAGCCCACCAGGGACAGCCTGCCTCCTGCGGCCCTGGGCTGGGGGCGCCCACCCAAGCTTGCGGCCGACCGTCCGCAGCTGAGAGGACCGGCAGCGCCATCTTGTGGGAATGCTCTCGGCCCCGGAGCTCGGGCTGCCAGTAGGAAACGAGTCTGTGAAGAACCACATTACAAAGAAATGTCTGGGTGCAGTCGAGTGAGCTGTTTCCCTCCGGTCACCAGCCGTGCTAATTATTATTTTGGTGTCTAGAAAATTAATAACCCAAATAAATTAACACCAAGCCAGGAAGCTATGTCAAGAAAAAAATGGCTAGGAAGGATTTGTTTTCCATCTATGGACTAGGACACATATCCCCCCAGGTGGGAATATATTTTTCTGTAAACTCTGTGAGAACACGAATCCACGAGTTTAGAAAGCAAAGTCAAAAGACAGTGGCAGAATCTGCTTCTAGATTGCCTGAAGAGCTCTATCCTCTCACAAGGAGGGCCCGTCCGGTGAGCTGGGCCGCACCCCACGTCACCCCACCTACATCGTTGCAGGAGAAGAGCGAGAAGAGGGCCCCCTTTGACCTCACCCACTTTGTGCTGACAAAAGCAAATCACATCACGTCCCTTCCTTCTGCTCACTGTGCCCCAGCATCCTGTCCTTCCTGTCACACCTGCAGGCCTCAGCTTAGGCATCACCTTGTCAGGGTCTGTGTTGACCACCCCCCTTTTGAAGAGCACCCTGCTCGATGCTCTCCCGGCGCTGGTCACCACGTCTGATTCTGGGCTTGCACCTGTCCTCCTGCTCTGGGTCACCCCCTGAGGGGCAGCCGTGCTCTCAGGCCTCAGGGGGGCACAGTGAAGCCCTCACAGTCCGTCAGCCCATCTGCAGCATTTGCGGGGCTGCAATTTGGGGGGATCCTGCCTCTTCCTCCCCCTCTGACCACGCACGACACCCCTGAAAGGCGTTGTGGTCTGGGAGCAGCCTGCAGGTTAAATGGGGAGGTGCTTCTGTCGTGTGGCCTCGGGGGAGGACTCATGGAACTGTTAGCTGCTTACCGGAAAACGAAATCGAGACTCTGACCCAGGCTCTGGGCCCGAGTGTTTATATGAGCACTGCTCGCTGACTCACAGACAACTCTGACAGTTAGGGAGATTTTGGGGGGAATCCCCTCCTGAGCACACACTTGCTTTCTTACCAGGAAGGGAGGGGGTGTCACTGATGACCCCCTCCCAGGTCCTGATGTCGCCTTTTCTGCATGGTGGCCTGCTTCCACTGACCCCTGCCAGCGGCCCAGCCAGGCCTCCTTCCATCCTCACCTCCTGTGCTGTGACCAGGAGCTGTGGGTGCAGGAGGGGCTGGTGGCCTCAGGACTGAGCACTTGGAGCCCCTTCCTCCCCAGCCTTTTCCCCCAGAGACACCAGCCTCCACTGTAAGCGCGGGTGGCCCCATCATGGTCCTTGGCTGCCTCATCATGACCGTTTCCTCCTGGCTTCAGTGGGCTGAGAAACTAAACAAGCCATCTGAGTCGTGTCAACATAGAAACCGAACAGATTGAGGGCCTAGAGAGTTTCTCTCCAAGTCCAGTCTATGGGTTTTGGGACGTCTGATTTATCACAGGCCATTTTGTTCGCTTCGGAAGCCCTATCTGTCCCAGACAAGTGGGGTATTATTCTACATGGCTGGGGGATCTGGAGATGAAACAGAACTGAACCAGATGTGACTTGGCAGTGGAAACGAAAGGCAGGGTGCGTAGGGCGAGGGTGGGGAGGGGGTGTGTAGGGCAGGGGTGAGGATGTGTCATCATCTCAACACGTGACATTGGTGGAGAATTTGAGCGGTGTGTGTATGTGCGGTCACTGATGGGGTAGGGTCCGTGGCCATCCCATGTCACAGAGGAGGAAGCTAAGCCTCAGAACCATCAGACCCCATCCCACCAACCAGTCGTTGGTAGAGTCAGGGCTCGAACACGGACATCTGGGTTCAGAACCCGTGCCTGGCTGGGCCCAGCTGCCGCCTTTCCTCCCGGCCGCCTTCTTGGACCATGTCAACTGCGTTCTGGCTTGATAGATAGCTTGAAACCTTCACTGGGCTTTGTTCTTGAAGCTACCCGAGGGTAGAGCCAGCAATGACCCCAGCAAAGAGCAGCGAGCTAACAGCTCAGGGGCCCGGGCCCCCCCAGCTCTGCCACTGGGACCTCAAACAAATTCCAGCCTCTTGTGTCTGCCATCGCTTCATCGGTAAAATACACATGACCCCCTACAGAAGAGAATCAGATGAGTTCATTTATGTGGAAGTGCTCTGTACCCTAGTGAAGGGCTATAGACATAAATGATAGTTTTCGAGGAAAAAAAAATACATTATCGACTCAGAAAGTAAATGTTGAGGCAGATTTGAATATATTCAAATCTGGTTAAATAAGGGACCCTATGACTACAGTTAGATTACTTACTTTAAAAATCTGCATCTCTAAATTGTACATAGGAGACAGAATCTGAAAATAGAGGCCACTAAGTGATCCTCTTCTCAGCCGTGAAATGAGGGCATTAGGCTAGTGCCCTGGCCTGCCCTTGTTCCAAGTCTGGCTCTGAGTACTTCTCTACTGTGCAGCCTTCAGGCAAATTACTTAACCTCTCTGATTTACCGTTCCTTCATTTGTAAAGTGGACATGATAGTCCCAACTTCACAAGTTTGAGGGGGTTCGATACAATAATTCTAGGTAAAGCACTTAACTCAGTGCCTGGCCATTGGTAAGTGGTCCTTAAATAGGAGCGATTATCATCCAAGATCATTCCATCCTTTAGAGAAATGAAGAAACAACGCATTAAAGGCCCATGACCCCATCTCTGTATAAGCATCTCCCTCTGATATTTTCAGAGTGCATTTACCTGAAGAGGAAAAAGTATTTGCAGAGGGTAATTAGTGGACTACTTTGAACCCAGATCAAAAGCACTCACATGAAAATGATTCTGTTAAATGGAACTTTCCAGTGATGCTTTCACTGCCATTTTGACTACTTGCAGTGTGTGTGTGTGTGTGTGTGTCCCCATCCCAAAATGCTCTGACACAGCAACTAAGCAACCCTCATCTCTGTCAGAATGCAGGGGAGGGCATAAGCCAACCGCTCCCTTGGGCATTGAACACCACCTCCCATTCATAGAAACCGATTTTTGGTTGAGGGTGAAACAGCTCTCCCCCAGAGTTCAAGGGAGGAAGAGAAAGGACCCCATATAACTAGCTAGGAAAGCAGGGTTGATACAAACACACGCTGACCATGTTGCCTATTGATAGCAGGCCTGGGAAGGTTAGCATTTTGGTCCTTGCCAGGGAGCCCAGAATCATTTCCCCAGGCTGCCCTGCTCTCTGTAGCTTTGAGCAAGAGTAATATCCACGTTCCCGGACCATGTCGGCCTGGGCTGCGGGGGCACGTGTGGAGTGTGCGTGCCATTCTGGGCAAAACTCTAGAGACTACACTGGAATCGAGGTGGGGGGAGGGCCCCAGAAAGTGAAGGAATTCGCAGCCATATCCCGTAGCCCAGGAAGGGGGTGTCCCAGAGGCCTGTCATAGCCTTCCTCAAACATTGAAAGTCTGTCCCACAAGAGGGACTTAGAAGAGGCCTTTGTCTTGGGATGGAGCCACTGGGCAAAATGCCGGGGGCCCGAGACAATGCAGAGGCCACCCCCCGAGGGACCTGGAGGTCCTCGTCTGCAGAGGCCACCCTGGCCCAGGCCAGGGTAGTGGTCCACATGGAGGGAAGCTGGACTAGGTCATGGTTAGGCTCCTTTGGAACCCTGACGGCCGAGCTACACCCCCCCAGAGCTGGGCGGAAAACGTCCCGTCACCCAGGACCCGCACTGACAGTCCAGGTTGTGAGGTCTTAGAACATCAAGTAAAATCCATAGTTTTTCTGTTGATCCCGTGTTGGCCTAGTAGTCGTTCGGATATGTTGAGTTAAATTAAATACATTGACACTTATTTCAATAATTGCTGTTTTTGATTTGAGGAGAATTTTAAAAACATGAATTGTTTTCTCAGCCCTGGGGACCTTTATTTAAAGATAAGACCAGCGGGGCGCCTGGGTGGCTTCGTCCATTGAGCGTCTGACTCTTGGTTTCGGCTCAGGTCATGATCTTGGGGTCGTGGGTTCGAGTCCCCAGTTGGGCTCTGCGCTCAGCGGGGTATCTGCCTGAGATTCGAATCTCTCTGCCTCTACTCCCATGCACATGTGCACACATTCTCTCTGCCTCTCTGTCCCTCTCTCTAAAATAAATAAATCTTTAAAAAATAGAATAAAAAAGGGGCGCCTGGGTGGCTCAGTTGGTTAAGCGACTGCCTTCGGCTCAGGTCATGATCCTGGAGTCCCGGGATCGAGTCCCACATCGGGTTCCCTGCTCAGCGGGGAGTCTACTTCTCCCTCTGGCCCTCCCCCTCTCATGCTCTCTCTCTCTCATTCTCTCTCTCAAATAAATAAATAAAATCTTTAAAAAAAATAAAATAAAAAAATAAAAATAAAAAATAGAATAAAATAAAGATGAGACCCGCAAACCCAGTCCCGAGGGCCGTCTGCATTCCACAGGGCCTTTCATTCCCTAAGCATTCCTGGCATTTTCTCCTGCCTGTCTGGAATGCCAAGAAGGCATAAACCTTATCCATCAAGGAAGCTTATAAAATAAATACTAAGAAAATTTAGTTAGGGACAGACGACCCTGCTAAGACTGTGAGGTCCTGAACAGGTGAGCCCTGGAAAGCTCCAGGCATCAGACACTCGGGAGCTGCCTAGGGCAGGTGTGAGGAGGCACAGTTCTGCTGACGTGTAAGAAGCCGTTCCTGGGGCGCTAATCCCCGCTAATTCCGCCTCACTTGCAGTTCCTTTAAGTTTAAATAAGTGTGGTTTTTAGAAACTGGAAAAGCCTGAGAATGTGGGGAGGGCAGGGATGATATTTTTCACTGTCTCTGTTTCCTAAGAGAAAGTAATGTTGCCTCTTCAAAACAACATCTGTCAGAATGATTTTCATCAGATTAAATAAATCCTCAAAGCCGCGATCACAGTTTATAGAGTCTTGGAAATGTAGGTTATGCTTTGCATGGAGCCCTAATGGAGTTTAAAATATGTGTATTTTGGGGGGCGCTTGGGTGGCTCAGTCGTTAAGCGTCTGCCTTCAGCTCAGGTCATGATCCCAGAGTCCTGGGATCGAGTCCCACATCGGGCTCCCTGCTCCGTGGGAAGCCTGCTTCTCCCTCCCCCACTCCCCCTGTTTGTGTTCCCTCTCTCGCTGTGTTTCTCTCTGTCAAATAGATAAATAAAATCTTAAAAAAATATAAATAAATAAAATATGTGTATTTTTGCAAACACAGCTTTGTAAGCAGGCTCTTTACCAGGGTTTCTCGTTTGTGAATTTTTGTTGCAGCTCCCTTATCTCAAGGAGTTTAGGAAGGGTTTTTACTCGGTAATTGTGATAGACAATCATTTACCAGTGTGAGAGGCTGTTCATTGTAGGTGGAGAAAGACAAAGAGCGAGGGGCCCTCTGGCCAAGCCTGATGACGACCCACACCACCACGCAGCCTGTGCCGAAGAAGAGCTACGTGAAAATCCATGTCTCTGTGAGGTGGCACACAAGACGTCAGCCTCCCATCATCTTGTCACTGGCGGCTGCCATATGTCCTTGCAGTCAATTATAGCCTTTTTAAAGTTTCAGAAGGGAGAAGAACACTTGGTGTGGCGGGGGGGGGGGGGGGG